>NW_027507903.1:182979863-183302363 GCF_037356315.1 Lithobates pipiens
CACCGTACACCCTCCCTACACCCAGTTCGCTACTTACCCCTGGGGATGCCGAGCTGCAATTTCCCCAAGTAGCCGATCCAGCAATCAGAGGATTTGAAGTCCCTACTCTTCTCCCTCTTCTCTGTGCATCGCTTTCGGGACGAACTAGAGAGATTCAGATTTGTCAGTGCCTGCACAGTGAATTGGTGTAATCCACAGAGAAGTGTAAATCCAGTCTATAAGTATTCTCAACCCCTGTTGCTGTAATCCTGGGCACTGGACTACAAGAATTATGAAAATATTTGTGAATGATTTACCATTGTAGATCAAACAGTTTTTTTTTTTATTATTATGCACATTTTTACATTGCTGCAAACTTACCTTTGGCTAGTAGAGGAGATTTTTCTGAATCAAGCTACAACCTTATGAGGTAACTGAATGTTTTTAATGGATGGGTAATCTCTTTTAGAAATTCCTGTACCTCGTGAGGACTGTATATCATACATATATTTATTTTACTTTGTATCGCACACACTAGACCATAACAAGGTCTATTTTTCCTGCAGAAACTCATTTAGAAACCTTGAATCACCATTTTACAGTCCCAGAAAATACCGGGCGACAGAAAAAAAAATTCTCCACTATCCCTTGACAGATTTTCCAAAACTGGAGCAGCTGTCCATTGCAGTCTATTTCCATCTTATTTTCAAAGCTATCCTGACAGTAATTTTCCTTTCCTAATGCAAAGCATGACAGCATATACGTATGGTAGGCTCTGCCCCTGCCCTAGTCCAGGACCAGTTAAACTATACAATTAAGTCTCCTCCCTGCAGGGAGCATTCTCATAACTTATTATCACTGCAAAGCCCCTTAGGGAGGGACCTATATGCGGTCATGCTTTGCATCATGAAAGGAAAATTACTGTAAAGGAAATTATAACATTTTCTTCTTTCCTGACACAAGCATGACAGCATACAGGTATGGGATGTACAATATCACCAGACAAGGGTGGGTAATTCTGAAGTGTTTAAATCGAGGATTAGATCTATCCCCACTAACGACTGAAATGTATTGTATTTAAGGCCACTGGGTCCATTTTAAAATGGGCCCCCAACGTGTTGAATGTAGACCAGGTCAAAGTTTACATATTAGTTCTGGAGGGACTCCTTTGTTCCATCCATGGATTCACAATCCATCTGGGAACGCGGTCTCTGTCCTCAATTGATGGATTTGTCCTAGCCATCTAGACCCCTTGACTACCTCTGGATCCTTAGCGGGGAGAGGTCTCCCCCATCTAGGAGATTTACAGCCTGTACAGAGAGGAGCTACGCTGCTGGTGAGGCTTGAACCTGTGCAGTTTAGCTAGATGAATCAAGCATGGTGAGGGGAAAAAAAATCCTGCTTTTAGCAGTAACAGTGAGGGGAAAAAAAAAAAAAAAAAAGGGAGAATGCTGCCTGCAGGGAGGAGACTCAATTATATAGTATAACCGGTCCTGGAATAGGGTAGGGGACAGAGCCTACCCATACGTATATGCTGTCATGCTTGTGTCAGGAAAGAAACTTACTGGTTGCCATGAATAGCAGCTCCAGACTCTGTCTGCTCCAGTTTTGAGAAATTTCTCCCCCCCATAGGATAGAAGGCAAATCCACACAACTCAATGTCATGCAACAAACGGTCTTAAAAGTAGAAGTTAAAGTGGTTGTAAAGACTGAGGTTTTTTTACCTTAATGCATTCTCTGCATTAAAAAAAAACACCCTTCTATTGAGAGCTACACTCATGCCTCCTAAATATTTACCTGAGCCCAATCTTGATTCAGCACTGCTCTCTGTCTCCTCATTGCCCCACATACATCGTAGCAAGAAATGCAACATGCATCTCTTTTGCTTTTCTATGCAGTTACATGAACACAAAGCTCCAGCCCCTGTGTAAATGAGCGGCTAGTGGAAGGGAACTCTCTTTCCTGCTGACAAAAGTTGCAGCTTTAGCTGCTGGTGGATGAAGTCACAGCTCCATACAATTTTACCCCACTGTCACCTTTGGGGTCATATGACCATAAAAAAAAAAGAGTAAGTATTGCAATTGATACCAATTGTATGCAGATCAATGGGGAGGCAGCATTTAAAAAGATAAACAATTGTATAGTTTTAACTTCTACTTGGATTTGATCACCAAATCTCTCCCAGCAGAAAATCAAGTAAACCAGCTGTTACCAAACATACACACTTTTTCTGTAGGCAAACACACTTTTAAAGTAGTTAGAATCCTCCTGGATAGCATTCAAGATCAACTTTCCTTAGTTAACCGCTAAGATCATAGATTCCTTTTAACATATTTCATGTTTAAAAACAAAAATGCACAGCCCAACTAGTTTATGAAAGCTTTGATTTATTAATACAAAAATATATCTGTACATATCAACAGTTCACAAAGTAACAATGGAATGCATGTTTCCTTAGAACTCAAAATGGACATGAAAAACACATTGAAAAATGACTTGAATGAGGTGATCTCACATGGGAAGACTGACACCTAGTGTTCAAAATAAAAACTTCAATGAATTTTTTTATTTGCTACCCCAAAGTTACATTTCTACACAAAATATGTTCCAAAAAACCCCCACTATTTTCAGGAAACAAAACAACTACATTCTTTACAAACAAATAACCTATGCCCCCTGGATGCTAGATTTACTTCATACCAATTATAAATAACCTTACACCCCTTTTTTTGTAAAATACAGAAATTACAGGAACCCCTTCATCTGTTAAATATATGATTTACAAATCACATATTTACACATCACATATTAACACAGTAGGGTTCACATGTCTAACTTCACTACCAAATCTTGCATTACTCAGATGATCATTTCCCAGATAAAAAAAAAAAAAAAGAGGCTATAGAGAGACTAGCAAAAACAATAATCATCATCATTTAGGAAAAATAGTACAATTTAGTCTATGCTACCAACTCCTCCCAGTATTGTATGCATCAGAGAAATATATTCGTTTATTCAACACGTAATTATGCAACAAAACAAAAAAAAACTAAAACAAAGAAGCCTTTCCTCTTTCTTTCAGATGTTTGGATAACAGATCATGGTCAACCTAATTATATTATAATATATATATATTATATATATATATATATATATATGGAGGATTTAAACCGTTTAAATTAAACAGTGTATGTTTAGTATCACTTTAAGTAAAAATAGGAATTTAGATTTTTCTCTTCTTCCTTCTCTTAACTCAACGATCAGATAGAGGGAGGTGGGAGGGAGAATATTTTTAACATGGAGCTGGTCTTTAAATAGTAATTTATATCATAAATATGAAAACTAGCATTATTTTACTATTTTACCAATATCTTTTTGGATCTACATTTGAATGTCAGCCAAGTGTCTATTTCCTCTTTCAGTTACTTATCTTTATATATATATCTCCAATTTCACTGCCTCCAATATTCTTTACTATGCACATCTGAATCACACTGCTTTACAGTTTCTAAGGATGTATATTGGTACTTTGTGTACATGAAGGTCTTCTGCTGTATATAAAATAGTAGAGCTGCACGATTGTGGCTAAAATGAGCATGCTTAGACTACCCTGTTTCCCCGATAGTAAGACACCCCCGATTGTAAGACGTATCGGGAGTTTCAGAGGGGTCGGCTAATATAAGCCGTACCCCGAAAGTAAGACGTATGTCTTACTTTCGGGGAAACACGGGGGTATTGCCGCCTCCCTCTCATCTAGCTGCGCGCCGCCTCCTGCCCACGTCCGCACCGTCCCCCTCTCCATACGTCGCCGCGTCTGCCATTTCCCTCTGATCTTAATGAGCGCCGCCTCCTGCCCACGCCTGAGCCGTCCCCCTCTCCATACGTCACCGCGCCGTCCCCTGCACTTGTCACTGCCGCCTCCTGCTTAAAATACGGTAATGCACACAGTATTAATCATACATCAGTAAAACATACACACTGGCATACTGGGGTATCATCTGCTGTATGTAACCCAGTGGGTATCAGCAGGTGTCACACTGGATTAAATACAGCAGGTGGTACTGTATCACACATAAATCTGTTTTATCTTCCAGTATTCCACTGTTCGTTCTTACCATTTTTCATTGTTTTACATGTTATGCAATGTTGTAACAAGATATTCTTGGCACTTCCTTTTATAAAACTGTTTTGTGGTGAATACAATACTGTTCAGGTTGTTAATAAATGTTAATTTTATGGTTAAAACAAAAAATTCAAAAAATTTTTTCCAATATAAGACATACCCCGAAAGTAAGACATAGTGGGGCTTTTGGGGATAAAAAGAAAGTAAGACACTGTCTTACTTTCGGGGAAACACGGTAGAGATTGATTCTCGCAGCGTAACATGTTTCACATTATATAAAAACATTGGGCTAACTTTACCTTTTTTTTTATTCATTATATATGTATATTTTTTCCCAATAAATTTGCATTTGAAAGACCTCTGCGCAAAATACAGTGACATAAAATATTGCAACAACCACCATTTTATTCTCTAGGGGCTCTAACAAAAATATATCATGTTGGGGGTTCTAATTTTCTAGCAAAATGCTTTTTTTTTTTTTTTTTTTTAAGATCGGGAGGGGGTAGAATCTGAAATGATTTTTTAACGAATAATCGTGCAGCTCTACAAAATTGATTTACAATTTGGTGAAAACAAAAATCTATGAGAGGAAGTTCTAATCCACCTACGTTAGTTTTTTGTTTTTTTTTTATGATTCTATTCTCCATCTGTTACACAGTAAATCTACTATTTGCCCACATAAGATTACCAGTTGTGTGAAAAGGCTAAAATTACAATATATCGATATCATTACCATATACAGTAAATGTCATGTTTTAAGCATGACATTATCTACATTTTCATGTAACATTGGGGGGGGGGGGGGGGGAGGCACATTTTTAGCTGGAGTTAATAGTATAGATAAGTCTTAAATACATACATTTAGAAATCACACATCAATTATTCTAAGTTTTGAATTAAACTCATCTGAATAGCTTGTTCATAGTTCACAGTTTGTTGGTCTTTTAAAAAAAATGTCCTACATTAAAGTTACTGATTTAAAAAAGGTCTTTACAAACGATTGAAAAAAAAAAACAAAGAAAAAAAACAAACACTGCCTGGAAAAATACTGTGCCCCCCAAGTGTTAACATTGAATGACATTGGTGAAGAAGTTTTGAAGCAGCACAATTCTGCCCCCAAATGCAGTATGGTACAAGATGGAGATTTAAAAATTCAGGTCATTTTGAATCCAAGCTTTGAATACCAACCATATTTAAACCCATAACCGCATCTGAAGATCTGCATAACCAACTTATGAGACAAAAATTTTATCCAAGACTCAGAGCCAATATAATGAACAAACTACAATATTGTGTAAAAGTACAGTCACAAAATGACTGCCAGACTCCAGCTGTCATGAGACACTATCAAATTCTACAAGACTGGTGTAGACTTTTTAGTGTAGGCCAAATAATACTAAACGCATACTGCTAAAAAGACAGAAGAAAGTCCCATTTAAAAAATACATCAAAATTAATTGGATAGGTAATATGGGGAAACGGCTGCACAACATGGGTTGATGCAACTGTGTGTACTTCCAAACAACATAAAAATGGCATGTGCAGCAATTATATAGATTTTGATTTCAACAAAAAATACCCTTTGGCATCACTTGGGAACATTTGAAGATATTAAAATATACAATATTAACAAATGTGAAGAGTGTAGCTATAACCAATTTTTTTTGTTTTAAATAGAAACCCCATCAGGTTTTACAGCTATCTGGGGTTTCATTATAAAGATCCCTTCTCTGGGAAGGATTCTTTACCAGACAGGAAGTTAGGCTCTGCTGATAAATAAAACTTATAAAGCTTGCTCTGCATTCACTGGAGAATGGCACACTAACCCATTAACCAAACAACCTACAAGAAGACTAGTCTGTGTTGCTTCATTATCTGACAAAACTTTTTTTTCATAAAATGGGGAAAGATTGTTATTGTTTTTTCAGTTAGTTTACCAGACAGCATTCACCATATGAATCTGTCTTCAACTGATCATCTGCTGCTATATTCAATACAGCCAAGAGTGCATTTATTTAACAGTCAATGTAAACGACTATTGAACTATGTTGACACAGTTTCTATTTCCTCTAATTGTATTGCACCTATAACCCATCATGGCTGCAATGGCTCAATCAGTAGGTGGAGGCACTCTTTACTCAGGTTCACTATTTCCATTTTTTTTGTAAAGTATAAATCCATTTTGGCTCTTTTTTAAATCCCTAAAATCAGAACAAGTTTTGTTAATTTTGATCAAAACCTGTGTGAGATAATGCAGTTTGATTTGGTTTACCAGATAGCATTCACCACATGAATCTTTGGGTGTCTTCACTATCAGGCCAATGAAAAGTTTTATTTAAAAACAAGTGGAATGTAAATACATTGACAGTAACATAGAGTAACAACTCTAGAAGTAGCTTACTCACAGATGGAACTGGTGTATTTACTTTAAAGATAAGGAAGGGCAGGATAAAATACCGGAACTCCAATAGCTTTTGAGGAATAGTAGTACCCAATATACACACAGAGAACATCAGGAGCCACAGTATGGACTTGGACTTAAGAGCATCTACAAAGCTCCAAGCTGCAAATATATATCCAGGAACCAACAAATATCTGACCATGTCATGTCTCTGGAATATTTTTTTCCAAATGTAAAATGTGTAATGTCGATTATCGGCAATTAGGAATTTGTGAACATAAGTGAACTTCCATATTAAAAATAGGGACAGGCAAGCTACTAATGTGTATAGAAAAGGATGTTTCCAAACAGACTTGAGAAAGTCTACAAATTTCTGCGTTGAAATTAGGACTGGAAAGGAAAATACCATCGTAAAGGCAAGAAAATAAAAGAGCTGGGGGAAATTCAAACAGGCCTCATGATTGCTTCTGTCACCTATCACTATACCCCCATTGATTCCAATAAAAACTAGGAAACCTAGAACTAAGATGATATATGGCCAGGTTAACCTCAAGAGTGTCAGTATGTTCTTTGGATGCAAAGAGTATTGGATGAGGAATTTTACAGCTGCTGCCACTTCTGAAAAAGCACCTTTAGAGGAGACTTTTTCATCGGTCTTCTTCAGATGTGTCCTCCAAGCTTCTGTCACCGTTTCAGCTATAATATGTCCAACACAGAAAATAATCCAGATGATGTTTGTCTGCCGAAAACAAAATGCACAAAGCCCTAGAAGAGCTGCGCTTTTATGATTACCATAGAGGCACATTAAATAAGTGAAAAGGACAAAAAATGTAGATCCTGCATCCGTGTAGTAGAGGAATGTGAAAAAATATAAAGTGGGAAATACATAAAGTGTAAAGGTGAATAATATTTTTTTCATAACAGAAACCTGGAAAAAAAAAAAAAAATATGAAACATTTAAATGTCAGCCTATCAGAGATGTTCATCTTCAGTCTAATGCTGTCTATAATTACAATCCTAATTCCAAAAAAAGTTGGGACACTGTAAAAACTACATAAAAACAGAATGCAATGATTTGCACATATCAAACTCTTATTTTATTAATAACACAAAAAACATATCAAATGTTTAAACTGAGGAAAATATACAATTTTAAGAAATAAGGTAATTTTGAAATCGATGGCAGCAACAAATCTCAAAAAAGTTGGGACAGGGGGATAAAAAGCTTGCAAAGTAAGAGAGATACCAACAAGGAAGAGTTGGAAGAACATTTTGAAACCAGGTTGATTGGCAACGGGTCAGTAACAGAGGTTCACCAATCTGTGAAAAGTTGCATCTAAAAATTATTGAATAAATTTCAGAATATTGTTCCTCAAAATAAAATTGCAAAGACTTTAAAATATGGCATCATCTATGGTATATCATCGAAAGATTCAGACAGACAATCTGGAGAAATCTGTGCACAAGGAACAAGCCGAAATGCAGTATTGAATGCCCATGATCTTTGGATCCTCAGATGTCACTACATTAAAAACAGGCATGATTCTGTGATGGACAGAATCATGGGCTCTGGAATACTTGCAAAAATCACTGTATAAAAACATAGTTACCCATGCCATCCAAAAATGCAAGGTAAAGCTCTATCATGAAAAAGAAAAAGCCATATCTGAACATGATAAAAACAGAAAGTTTCCCAGCACACTTACCAGCTAGCCTGCAAAGAAACCAAAGTAACCCTGTCTAACATTTCATGTTTAAGACAGAGAGCTTAGTTGGACATATATGTGAAAGCCACAGTGCTTTACCAAGGCTCCTCTGTATACTGCAGCCCTAACTCCATAGGGTCACCAAGGAGTGTGTCACTAAGGAGCAGATATAGCTGGGCCAAAGCTCATTTAAAATGGTCTGTTGCAAAGTGGAAAACTGTTCTGTAGTCAGACAAATCAAAACAACTTTTTTTTTTTTTAGCAACCATGGGCACCATGTTCTCCGGACTAAAGACAAGATGGACCTTCCAGCTTGTTATCAGTGCTCAGTTTAAAAGCCTGCATCTCTGATGGTATGGGGGTGCATTAGTGCCTATAGGATGAGCAGCTGGCACATCTCAAGAGGCACCATCAATGCTGAAAGATATATCCAAGTTTTATAGCAGCATATGCTCCCATTCAGATTACATTTTCAGGAAAGGCCTTGAATTTAAAAACAGGATAATGCTAAACCGCATACTGATTCTATAATGTTATGGCTTCGTAGTAGAAGAGTCTAGGTGCTTAACAGGCCTACCTGCAGTCCCGTCCTTTCACCAACTGAAAATCATTGGCGCATCTTGAAATGGAAAATTTGACAAAGACGACCCAGGACTATTGAGCAGTTAGAATTCTTTATCAGGCAAGAAGGGGACAACATTTAAGCAACTGGTCTCCTCAGTTTCCAGATGTGTACACAGTTTTAAAAGAAGTGGGGATGCTACACTGTAGTAAACATGGCCCTGTGCCAACTTTTTTGAGATGTGTTTCTGCCATCAATTTTAAAATGATCTTATTTTTTTTCTTAAAATGTCTCATTTTAAATAATGGATATGTTTTCTATTAGGAATAAAACATGGCTTTATGAGATTTGCAAATCATTGTTTTATGAAGATTTTACAGTGTACCAACTTTTTAAGAATTGTGGTTGTAGTAAATAAAAAAGCAGTACATTTTTTTTTTTGAATTATGTATCAAATTATTGCAGCGTTAAAAATAATGCACACATGCTCACACTCTTGCAAGACTATGGGGGTTATTTAGGAAAGGCAAATCCAATTTGCACTACAAGTTCACTGCAAGAACAAATGCTTTTTTTTTTTTTTTCTTGCATGTCCCCCTCGGATTTACAGCGGCTGCACTTCCAAGTGCACTTGTAGTGCAAAGTCGATTTACCTTTCGTAAATAACTCCCTATGTGCCTTGTTTTTTGTTTCCAAGAAGGATTCGAAAGTAGCTGTTCAAGCACAGAGATCAGGGATCTTTTATGACCTCTTGACTTCAGCTCCTCTTCTGCAGAGTCCAAAGAATATAAGCTTTCCACATCTCTCAGTATCATGTTACTATGCTTCTAAATGGTGCCCATTACTGCACAAAACAATGTGGCACCCCCCAGTATTGCCTTGTGTTCTGCCTTCTCGTTTGATAGACAGGTGCATTTTTTTTAATCAAGTGGCTTATAAAAGCAAGTAAGGAACAGGACAAAAGGGAGTGCTAGAAATACCTTATTAGGCTCCCGATTCCTGGCAAAGAAAAGAAAATTCCTACAGAGAGCTTCCCATGTAGGGAATGATAAGATCAGTTCCCTCAGATTGTAGCAGCATCCTCCAATACAGAGGTAAATACTAGGCAACGTGGCATTTGGACAATATGAAATATGGATAGTACAAAAAGTAACACATATTAGCAATTATGCAATTTTGGGGTGTTTGTATTAAGAGAGATAGATATATATATATATATATATATATATATATATATATTTCCCCCAGTATTTGTAAAATTGTGAGGGGGAAAAAAATGTAAAAGTTAGCAGCTACAAATACTGTAGCTGCTGACATTTAAAAATAACACTTACCTATCCCAGGATCCATGGATGTCCTCATCCGACGTGGGCAGCCAACTGTGACTCCTTGCAGCTTCACAGCTGGCTGCCCACAGCATATGTGACAACCACGCTGCATGTCTTGAATGGTCCTGGAGCTTCCTGGGACCTGTAAAGTGTCCCAAGAGTCTGTGGGGGAAGTGGGCAGCAAATTTCGGCTCTAGTTCCATTTCTAAATCTGTAGGTACTTTAATGTGACCACATAACACAGATTATTTCCTTGGTCTTAACTGTATCTAATGCTTATACATGATCAAAGGGTATGTTTAGTCATCCTCATTGGCTTTATCAAATAAAAATAAAATGGTTATTACACCTGCCGGACTACTTGCTGTATATTTTCTGAAATGTCCATGCAGATATTATATAGGAGAAACACAGAAACTAAAGGACTACCTTGCTAGACATAAATGTTCCATTAGGGACAAGCATACATAATTACCTGTGTATCGGGCAGGCTGAATATTTTATTATTAGTTTTAACGGAAAGTTCCTTTCCTTTGTATATTCAGTGCGTCTTACCTGGAGAAGGGCAGACTTTGCCAGAAAGCTTGTATGTACAGTGTATAATAAACGGTTTATAATATTTTCACCAATAAAATGAAAGTATAGTGCTGCAACCAGAGACTTTGACCATAAAGTATGAAGAGCTATTTAGGTTAGGAGTGTGAAGCAAGGAGACCAATTTGGAGAATGGCTGAATATTGGATCCTATGCTGACATAACTGGTACTTGATGCAGTACTTAGAAGAAAAAGGGATTATACCATTAAAAGCTTGACTCCTCCCACTGGTTCTTCATAATAGTTGCAGTTTGCTGAGATAAAAAGAATGGAAGCCAAGCAGAAAAAAAAAGTACTTTTTTGCTATTTAGGCTTCCTCACTACACATACAAAGTATAAAAACAATAATATGGTCCTTTATTAAAGGCAATATGCAATGTCCAGTAATCTACCTCCTAGAATGTATTTTTTTTTTTACGGTCCTGCTTTCGCATATCACTAGGTGCTGTTAAAGCAGAATGTCATCCAAAAGTGGAACTTCCGCTTTAGGCACTCCTTGTCCATCACCTCACCGCCTAGGCAGCGATTCCCTCCCCTCTCTGCAATCTTCTAGGACATGTCGCAGGTCCCAGAAGATTGCCTGGCCACTAAAAGAGTGCAGCGTGACTCGCAAATGCACAGGGCGCACCCGGCTGTGGAGCCGCAAGCTGTCACAGCCGGGTGGCCACATTTGCAATTCCGGCACTGCGGAGAGGAGCAAGGTTTCGGACGACCGCATCACTGGACTGTGGGACAATAGAGTCTCTTCAGTCTCAGTCATTTATTAAAAGTCAGCAGTTAAAAAAACCTACGAGTGGAACTCTGCTTAAAACTAAAATGTACGTACTTAATTACAAAGAAAATAGGATTTTTTTTGTACTCACCGTAAAATCCTTTTCTCTGTAATTCACTGACCAACACAACTCCTCTCTTAGCCATTGGGTTGTTATGCCACCTTTAGGAGAATACTAGGCATTACATGTTATGTAAAACACAGAACTTTCCAGTTCTGCCCAAGGGGCGGTCCCTTAGGCAACAACCCCACAGCCTGCAATGCAGTCATCAGTACATCAACAAGCAGTATAACGTAAAGAAAAGCAGGAGGGGCGGGTGCTGTGTCGGTCGGTGAATTACAGAGAAAAGGATTTTACGGAGAGTACAAAAAATCTTATTTTCTCTTATATTCACAGACCGACACAGCTCCTCTCCTAGCCATTGGGATGTCCCCAAGCAGTGCCAAACGAGGGGTGGGAAAACAGCATAAAACTTCATCTACCATGGCAAGTGGGAACTAGTGTAAATTTACCCCCATAAACAACAGGGCGTGGAAAAAAAAACCACCACAAAAACAGGGTACCCTCAACAGGAGGGACTACGCACAACCGAACCAAAAACTGTGGAAACTAATGCAACAGTGCATTAACTTAAAGGTATTGCGTTTTTACCCAAAAAAAAAAAAAACTGGAAAAAAGGGAATTATTGCTAACACAATTGCAACTATACAGCCGCCTGCAAAACTTGGTCAAAACAGGCATCAGCCGATGCACGGACATCTACCTTGTAGAACTTGGTAAACGTGTGGACAGACAACCAGGTTGCCGCTTTACACACTTGAGCAACAGACGCTTGGCGTCGGAAGGCCCAAGATGTTCCGATTGCCCTTGTGGAATAGGCCATGACCGGAAAGGGGGGCACCTGCCCCTTCTAGGCGTAGGCTTGTACTACAATCTGTCTGATCCACCTGGAAATGGTGGCCGACGAGACGGCCATGCCTTTCTTTGGAACAGCCACCGAAACAAACAGTGAGTCCGACTTCTGAAAGGGAGCCGTGGCAGACAAATACACTTTAAGAGCCCGAACCACGTCTAGAGCGTGAAGGGCCACTTCCTTGGGATGTGTCGGCTTAGGAAACAAGGATGGTAACACAATGTCCTCATTGATGTGAAACACCGGGACCACCTTCGGAAGAAAGGACGGTTGCGTACGCAACACCATCTTATCCTTGTGGATCACCAGATAGGGCGACTTGCAAGACAAAGCCGACAGTTCCGAAACCACCCTGGCCGATGTAATGGCCACTAGAAAGACCACTTTCTGGGAAAGAGTCAACAGGGGAATCTCCCTGATATTTTCAAATGGCGGTTTTTGAAGCACCGATAACACCAGGTTCAGATCCCAGGGGGGTAACGGTGGACGCACCGGAGGGAATACATGTCGCACCCCCTGAACAAAAGTACTCACTAGTACTAGCACATTTCCTGTTCCTGTGAAGTCACGACCAGCTGCTTCTTGTTTTCTGCCTCCTGGTTCCCAGCATTCATGATTTTCACCACATACTGAACTCATCTAACTTAACCTTAATTTTTGGGATCGTGGAATAAGATGTGTATATGTGAATACTGCTTTTCATTACGGTGAGCTGATCCATTAAAAGGAGGAGTATTCTGAGGAGATTGAGGATATATTTACAACGCTTTAATTAAGCTTTCATCTGGTAAGCGCACACACTATAAAGGTGACGGGCACTTGTGCGCATTTTGAGTGTGTGTAACCACCGTGGTGTTTTTACATAGGATCGCAACTGTGGATTATCTATGGACTCTTTCATGAACTCTTTAATTATGAATTCATATTAATTGTCATTTTTTATCCATAAGTTTTGAATATATCAAACTATTTATAATCTTCATTTTATTTTTTTATTTTGGATAGTTAACGTATAGATTATTTTCTTGTTGGCGCAGCTTTTTGTATTTCCTTATTGTTGTTAGGTGTGTGTATCTCACTTATTGCTGCTGCCTTCTTTATAGATTATTATTTTTTTTTTTTGTTTTGTTTCACTCAAGCGCAGTTTATTTTTCCTTTACTCACTAGTGAGTGAGATGCCAAAGGTCGTTGAGAAAAAAAAAAAAAAAAAAAAAAAGACAGCCAAGGCTGATATTTGTCCTTTAATGGTGCTTAACACCAATTTCTGATCCACCCATTGCTGAAGAAACAGGATCCTGGATATAGAAAAGGAGCGCAGATGCCATCCTTTCTCCTCACAAATGGAGATGTATGCCTTCCAGGTACGACGGTATATCTTCCGGGAAGAAGATTTTCGTGCCCTTAACATAGTTGGGATCACTGAGTCCGACAGACCCCGGTTCCTCAACACCTGGCTCTCAATAGCCATGCTGTTAAAGCCAGCGATGGTAAAGCAGGATGGAGAATCGGACCTTAAGACAGAAGGGCCTCTCGCAACGGCAGTCGCCATGGGGCGTCTGCCACCAGGAGCACTAGGTCTGCGTACCAAGGACGCTGAGGCCAATCTGGGGCAACCAGAATTACCAGGATCCCCTCGACTCCCACTCTCCGAAGCAGACGTGGTAACAGTTACAGTGGAGGAAAGGCGTAGATCAGCTGGTACTGATCCCACGGAGCCACCAGCACGTTGGACGCATCTACCCACGGATCTCTTCTCCTAGACATGAATCTCGGCACCTTCCGTTTGAGAGGGGAGGCCAGAAGATCCACGTCTGGTGTACCCCATCGCAGGCACAGTAGCCTGAATACCTCCAGATGCAACGCCCATTCTCCTGGGTCCAGCATCTGGCGACTTAGGTAGTCCGCCTGCCAGTTCTCCACTCCTGGGATGTAAATGGCCGACAGAGCCAGTACATGTCGCTCTGCCCACCGAAGTATGTGAGCGACCTCCCGTGTGGCGACTGAGCTTCTTGTTCCTCCTTAGTGATTGACGTATGCCACTGCATTGGCGTTGTCTGACTGGATCCTGATCGGACGCCCTTGCAGTCTCATCGACCATGTGGAGAGGCATAGCCTGATCGCCCTTAGTTCGAGCAGATTTATCGGCAACTTAGATTCCTCCGTTGACCAGAAGCCCTGAGCCGACTGAACCCCTATCACTCCACCCCAGCCAGATAGGCTGGCGTCCGTTGTGATCCCCGTCCATTTCAGAGGTAGGAACGACTTCCCAGATTGAAGCACCGGGGAACTCAGCCACCAGACCAGGGAATCTCTGACCAACTGGCTCACCTGGATCTATCGATCCAAGGACAACGGAGATTTGTCCCACTTCGTCAAAATCTCCTTCTGCAGAACTCTGGTGTGGAACTGGGCATATGGTACTGCCTCAAAAGGAGGCCACCATGAGACCTAACACTCGCATGCAGAAGCAAAGCGACAACCACTTGCGGTTCATCAGCAGTTTCACCACTCTGAGAGTCTGCAGCTTGTCTGAAGGGAGAAACACTCTCGCTTCCATGGAGTCCAGCAGTAAGCCTAGGTACTCCAAATGCTGAGTCGGTACGATCACCGACTAAGTTCAACAGTCACCCAAATTCTTGCAGGGTCTGAATTGTGATGGCCACATCCTCTTCTAATTCTGAGGCGGAAGCTGCTCTCAGGAGGAGATAGTCTAGGTAACCTACGAACGCGATCCTGCATTGCTGCAGCAACGCCAAAACTGGAGCCAATACCTTGGTAAAGACTCGAGGGGCTGATGCCAAACCAAAAGAGAGAGCCACAAACTGGTAGTGGGTTTCCCTGACTGCAAACCGCAGAAATTTTTGATGCCGAAGGCATATGGGTATGTGCAGGTATGCATCCTGGATGTCTTGGGACGCCAGGGAGTCCCCTTGATGGAGTGCAACGACTACTGAGCGAACCGATTCCATTCTGAACCTCTGCACTTTCACAAAGTGATTGAGGGCTTTTAGATCCAAGATTGTAGTTCCCAAGAGGAAAGGGGTACGTCCAAACAGGTTTGAGTAGAACCCCTGGAAACGTTCCGACTCCAGAACAGGCACAATCACCCCGCGATTCAGCAGGTCCCTTACCGCCCCCAATACCAGTTTCTGAAGCCATGCTGACCCTACCCTGTCTGCCACCCGAAGGGGACTTAGGGCAGTGACAGTCCCACCCTCCTTACTGCTGCTGGCTGAGGGGCTTTCCCCCAGGACTCACCACCCTGAAAGGTTCTGCGCTATCCAGCAAGTAGTGCCTGTGGTCTCTGTTGGCTCCTAGGTGCAGAGGAATCCACTGCGTCAGTGGAAGCTACTGCTAATGGCACTGAAACCGGTCTGCAATGTGCTCAGGCTCAAAGGAAATGGCTGTCCAGCGTCCAGTAT
Source organism: Lithobates pipiens (assembly GCF_037356315.1). NCBI lineage: Eukaryota > Metazoa > Chordata > Amphibia > Anura > Ranidae > Lithobates > Lithobates pipiens. The sequence continues at coordinate 182,995,666 of NW_027507903.1, forward strand.
AAGGACATAAAACACTGGGAAAATGGTCGCCGGAACACAGGGACACATGCTGCTGCTAGAGAAAGCTGAAAAACGTGGTCAGGCTTCTAGAAAATGGCTGCCGGCGTCCAGTATAAGAACAAATCACAGGGAAAATGGCCGCCAAAACACAGGAGATCGTGCTTCCCCTTGTCCACACCTAAGATGGCCGCTGACACTGAAACCACGAGGGACAGAGCAGAAAGAAATGGCGGTGATCATCGTTGCAAGGGACACAGGCACAGCCTCACAGGGACATGAGAAAACAGGACTCAGGACACAGCCAATCAGCGCAGCCCCCCCACAGGTGGGAGCCCTTGCTCATGACACACACCACTCAGCAGCCACATGCAGCGAGAGAAGAGAGGGAGGTGAGGGAGGTGAGGGACCCCCGAATCGACCTCCCAGGGAATGCCCGGCTGCTCAGCCCCACCGAGGCAGGGAGAGCTGTACTTAGCAGTCCTGAAGAGCTGGGAGACATTCCATTACAGACCCACTCTCTGATCAGTACAGGGTGGCTGCTGGCCTCGGCACACTGACGCAGATATCAGTAGCCCGATAATATGTGCGCACTGGAGCATAAAAGCTCACCGACCACCTGGAGCTGAGGTTTCGTTGTGGCCGACCCAGTGTGGAGTTCTGGTCTGTACATGCTCAAAAGGCCGGACTGGGGAGACTACAAGGATAAGGGTATCCAGCCTGTCACCCAGCCGGCTGTTGATAGCAGATCACAGAATCTATCATCTTGTCTGCAGAAAAAAAAAAAAAGACGGACCAAGGGGCCTGTCAGGGTTCCTAGGTCCTTCTCCATCACTAGGTAAAATAAAACGGATGACTGCATGGCAGGCTGTGGGGTTGTTACCTAAGGGACCGCCCCTTGGGCAGAACTGGAAAGTTCTGTGTTTTATATAACATGTAATGCCTAGTATTCTCCTAAAGGTGGCGTAACAACCCAATGGCTAAGAAGAGCTGTGTCAGTCGGTGAATATAAGAGAAAAAACATTTTAGTCTGTTTACATACCTTGTCACACAAGCACTTTTATAAGCAAAGGCTAATTTGTTTCATTTTTATTTAACTGGTGTCGTAGCTCTAGTCAACTCTTTCAATTAATCATTGCTGCTTTGAGAGCCAAACCCATCAATGATAAATGTTGGAAGTCAAAGCGTGTTCCTTAGACACTTACCCTTGTGTGTAACTTGTTAAGGATTAAATAGAACATGTACAAGTTGCCCAGACTGAACAGAAGGTTAATAAATCGCAGCATTCCGGTGGAGCAGACAACATTCTTGCTCCAGCCAAACAGCCAGGCAGCAGGTTTCACAATACCCACAGAAGTCAGATACAGGCCAGGCAAGGTTGTGATCATGGGATCCCACTGAGAAAAAAAAAAAGAGAACAAGAGACAAATTAAAAAGAAAGATAAAACATTACCAGTTAAATTATTGTTTTATTTGAAGTAAATCTGTCTCACACCTGGTAAGTAAAAGTTACCTTTACCTACAACAAAAGTATGTCCAGATGATTGTTCAATACAGATATACAGGCAACCAATGATTCTAAAGCTGAAAAGGTTTTACCTTAAAAGTGATTGTTATTTTAATAGAAAAAACAAACAGACTTTACAAACATATTATACTTACCTGCTCTGTAAAGTGGGTTATGCACAGAACAGCCCTGATACTCCTCTTTGAGTCCCTTGCTGGATCTACAGACCCCCCCCCCATTGAGTGGGGGCACCCGAGCAAAGTTGCAGCTATGGGGGCACCTGATCTGAGCTGCATCTTTGAGTATCCGTTCAAACACGGAGTTGTGGATCGGCTCTGTCCCCTCTATCTACCGTTTGGCTGAGTTTAAATGACAGCAGTGGGAGCCAATCGCGCGGCTGCTGTGTCTCAGCCAATCAGGAGGTCGACTGAGGATGTCATGGACATTGCTGGATAGAGATGGGGCTTAGGTATATATTATGGGGGGCTGCTGCACACAAGGTTTTTTATCTTAATGCATAAATGAAGTAAGCTAAAAAAAAAAAAAAAAAAATTCTTCCTTTACAACCCCTTTAAAATCAATCATTCTACATTAAGGTAAAATGCCTGCTGTGTCACAGAATCCCTCCCCACCAGCCTTATATTTACCCAAGCTCATTCTTGATCCAGCACTGTTCATGAGAGCAGCAGCCCTCTCTGCGCTTCCTCCTAACAGGGCAGACTGATAGCAGTGGGTGCCAACGGCTCCCGCTGGTGTCAACCAATGTCTGCGTGAGGAAACAGGAGGCAGAGGGCCGAGCCACATTGTCTGTGTCAATAGACAATAGACGTAGACAGGGCAGCTTAGGAGCAAGCCTGTACAAGTGCCCCCCATAGAAAGCAGCTTTCTACAGGGGTGCTCGGCTGGGTGCCAGCGGGCGACCTGAAGAGGATTAGGGCTATTCTGTGAAAAAACACTGCACAATAACGTGTTATTTTGTTATTTTTAACGTGTAACTTTGCTGTGAAAGTTACAAAAGAGCAAGAGTACAGATCTGCTTCTAAACACATTGAGATGCAGATGCCAACCTAAGAATTAGTCTAAATGTATAGTTAGATAATATCAATATATTATCGCTTCAGTCTATTATCTATATTCTCAAAACAATTTCAGCTTAAATATTGAGCTTTCAAAAAAAACAACTGTTAAATAGATAGTGTGGTGTAGTTATGTTTTATAAATAAATGCATTGAAATTTACATTTACAAAAATTCAGTGATACAGCTGCAAAGAAGAGCCACTCTGTACTCCCTGGCCATCCTTAAAACAGTTCATGGTGAATGGTCTGGCAGAAAGAAGTAGAGCTGAACAACTCTTCTGGTTTCCCATACCCACTAAACAAAACAACATCTGCTAATCAATTCCAAAGTAAATTCTGTGTACAAGCTACGGACATTTAAGAATTTACATGTAAACGTCCAAGAGGGGGATAGCAGCAAGCACAAAAGAAGGCAATAGGCCAACCTTATATTAAAAATTTAAAGCGTAATAGTGCAGCGCTCAAAGCAATTAAATATGCAAGTGACTACCAAAGTGCTAAGACTTAATCTACAACAAACATAATAAAAATAATTCACATACAGTGGATAGAAAAAAAAAAAAAAAAGTCTACACACCCCTCTTAAAATGTCAGGTTTCTGTAATGTAAAAAAAAATTAGACAAAAGATAAATAATTTCAGAACTCTTTCCACCTTTAATGTGACCATGTTAACCACTTTCAGACCGGACCATTTTGCTGGCCAAAGACCAGAGCACTTTTTGCGATTCGGCACTGCGTCACTTTAACTGACAATTGCGCGGTCGTGCGATGTGACTCCCAAACAAATAGAGATTTCTTTTGGTGGTATTTGATCACCTCTGCGGTTTTTATTTTTTGCTCTATAAACAAAAAAAGAGCGACAATTTTGAAAAAAAAAAAAAAAGCATTATTTTTTTACTTTTTGCAATAATAAATATCCCCCCAAAAATGTATAAAAAAAATTATTTCCCCTCAGTTTAAGCCGATACGTATTCTTCTACATATTTTTAGTAAAAATCGCAATAAGCGATTGATTGGCTTGCGCAAAAGTTATAGCGTTTACAAAATAGGGGATAGTTTTATGGCATTTTTATTAATAACTTTTTTTTTTCTAGTAATGGTGGCGATCAGCGATTTTTATAGTGACTGCGACATTATGGCGGACCCATCGGACATTTTTGACACTGTGTAAATGACACTGGCAGTGAAGGGGTTAACCACTAGGTGGCAGTGTAGGAGTTAAGTGTCTCCTAGGGGCGTGGCTGTGTTTTACACATCACTGATCTCTGCTCCAATCACAGGGAGCAAAGATCAGTGACACCGTTGCTAGGCAGAACAGGGAGATGCGTGTTTACCTTAGCATCTCCCCGTTCTTCCTCCCTGTGAGACGATCACGGGTATCCCTGCGGTGATCGAGTCCACGGGACCCGCAATCAGACTCACGGAGGTCCCGATTGGCGTGCACGCAATTGCATGGCGGCAAATTTAAAGGGACATATCTGTACGCCCATTTGCCTGTCCGTGCCATTCTGCCGATGTACATCGGCGTGCGCCGGTCGGGAAGTGGTTAAAAAGGAGTCAGCGCACACACAAAAATGCACTGGACTGCACCAAAAACGCACTGGAACACATCAAAAACACACATGCAGAAAAGCATCCTGACTGCGTTTCTATGGTGTGAACTGGCACAAAGTGAGGCTAGAACTTACTGCAGTCATATTGACAATACATGCAAATTGTTTCAGGTCAGTGCCTCAAAAAAGTACAGCAGCCATTGAATTAGCACAACAGCCAGCTTGAGGTGATTGTAGCCGTATTTGTGCACTTGTGAAATCTAAACTGTACGTGATATTTTTATTTGTAATAAACATGAAAAATGTTAATTTATTTTAGTGTGAATAAAATAAAAAAGGACAGTGCCCAATTTTTTCATAACAGCCAGGAAACCTACCTGTACAGATGGAAAATGTCAGCAACAAATGCCTCCATACTTTCTCAATATCTTGTCAGAGAAGGGGGGGGTGCCCTCCGGCACATACCCACAGAAGCCTACCAAAACTTTCAGTAACAGGCAAATGCCAGGGTGATGCGACAGGCAAAGCTTCTAGGTAGTGTCAGAACTTTCAACTAATCTCTGCTCCCACACATTCTTTAACGCCAGATCAATATAGGCGGCCTTGCTAGCTATTAGAAATGTGCAGGAGGAAGGAAGAAAAACTGAGATTTGTGACCTAGTAATGCTTGCAGTGGTGCTCCAAGCAAAGGAGTGTATACAGGCCCACTGGTACTAAAAGAAAGGGGTGCTGACTGAACTTATCACCATCCAGTAGTGTGTAGCATACTTGGGGGGGGGGGGGGAGAATCACCACTCAACCCTATCCAGTCTATGTGGTTAACATGTATAAGATGGCCTTTGCCATGCACCACTCGACAAGCCACACCCTCTGACATGTTTCTTCCCATCCACTGGGGCTTAGTCAGAGGTAAAGAGCAGAGGCAGGATGGAAGAACTTATGCATCACTGGCTGTGAAAATTAGATAATGAACATTAAGGTAATGAAGTAAATTGATAGGAAATGGGGAAAACAAAAAAGAAGAAAAATAAATAAAAGAAGAAGAAGGACAGTATGTGAGAGAGAGAGAGAAAATGCAGAAAAGTAATGCAAAGTGAAACGTTTAAATAAGGATTAAAAAGTGAAAAATAAAAAATCTTGTGCGAGGATAAAATATAAGAATTGAATGGTGATCATAAAGAAAGGTTATCGTACGTTACATAAAAAAAGATTTTTCACTTTTTAATTCTTGTTTAAATGTTTCACTTTGCATTGCTTTCCAGTAGAGCTGTACAATTAATCTTTAAAAAAATTGTGATCTTGATTCAACGCCCCTGACAATCTCTTTTGCAGAGTTTTCACATAACAAGTGGAGAGACTTATCCGCTCACTCAGCTGTCAAAAGAAAACATCCAGGCAGTCTGTCAAGTTTTTAACATCAAACATTGTAACTAAGCTTCCTTCTTAGATCAAAAGGGAGAAACTTCTGTATGTAAATAAAAAATCCAGTTTAACCACTTAAAATCTAAATCTTTTTCTGACACCTGTTTAAGTTAAAATGAATATCTTTTGCTAGAAACTTACTTGGAACCCCCAAACATAATTTTAGCAGAGACCCTAGGGAATAAAACGTCAATTGCTGCAATATTTTATGTCACACTGTATTTGTCCAGTGGTCTTTCAAATGCAATTTATTGGAAAAAAATGCACTTCAATGAATAATATAAAAAAATGAAACAGTAAAGTTAGCTCCTTTTTTTTTGTTTTAACGTGAAAGATGATGTTGCGCCACGAGAATCGTGATCCATCTTCTAAGCAAAAAAAAAAAATAAAAAAAAAAAAATTGTGATTCTCATTTTAGCCAGAATCATGCAGCTCTACTTTCCAGCATTATTTCTCACATCCCAAACATTCACTCATTCCTTTTGTATCTTCCTCTCGCATACTATAATTTTTTTCTTTCAGCTTTGAACTTGAATTTTCTAATTTCTTACTTCATTACCCTAATGTTCATTGTCTAATTTTCATGTCCAGTAAAGCAAAAAGTTCTTCAATCCTGCCTCTGCCTTTTACATCTATGACTAAGCCCCGGTGGATGGGGTGAAACATGTCAGAGGGTGTGGCTTATGAAGTGGTGCAAGGCTGAGGCTATCTTATACATCTTAACCACAGAGTGGATAGGGTTGAGTGGCAAGTTCTCCAAGTAACCTGAAATTTGTAGTTGTGGAGGCTGCTGCAAGTATATACATATTCTAGTGCTTGCATTTTAAACCTGGAGCAACTCACCCTCCCCTGCACAAACATGCTCTTCTTAAAAAAAAAAAAAAAAAAGAAGAAGAAGAACTGGGAGGTGAGAAGATACTGCCAACTCACAGCTATGTGTAACAAAAATGAATAAAGTATTTTTTTTTTAATAGAATATTTTCAAAAGGTGCTGCTCTACTAGCTGTATCATAAAAGTGGCAGGCAAACTGAGCTCCCGGGAGCAACTACACCAGGGGAGGCCAACCAGTGGCCCGGGGGAGCCCTTTGATGTGGCCCGCAACCTCCTGCTCTGGAATGGCAGGTTAGCAAGCCCAGATTGCAAGTTGCCGACCTGTCATACCACATCATCGGTGTTGTGAATGAAGCTGGTGGTAGAGAAAGAGAACGGCTGCAGAGCAGAGCCCAAAAGCCAATGCTTCCTGTACAGAGCCGACTTTTGCCACAGGCAGAGTCTATGGCAATGTTCAGTTAACCCACAGGATAGACACAGGTGCACTATGCTGTACCCGCGGTGTGGGTAATCATCAGTGTGAAAGCAGTTTAGGCCCTTTTCACACGATCGGCCCTGCTCAAATCGGACCCTCAATTCCCCTCTACAGAGCGGCAGATGTAAGCAGACTTTTGTCCGTTTACTCCGCCTGCCTCCAATCCGTTCCTAAAAAGCCGATAAAAAAACTAGAAGGGAGTTCGCCCCCTTCCATCTAGGTGGATCGAATTGGAGGGACTATAGATTAGCCGTGACCTTTCATCCGCCCATTGTGGCCCACGACTGGTTACCAAGTTGCTTAAGTGGCCCTCGCTCTTCAGAAGGTTGGGCACCCCTGTACTACACCTACTAAGCACTGTTTGAGAGACCCAGACCTGTATTAATCAATTACCAACACCCATTGATTTAGGCTCTGTAAAAGGAAAATCCCTTTAAGCTGCAATATAAGAGATGAGATAATCTTTAGTGTTCTCCATTGACTTAATGGTTGTTTTAAATTCGTTTTGTTATGGTTTGGCACATACCTGAGGCCCTAAAAGTTTATCTCTAAAGTTACTTAAAAATTATTAAACTTCTACTTTTCATAAAAATGTAAAACTACTGTCCCTTAAAATTCTAATGAGAAAATTAACCTTTTAACAATACTGTAACAAAAGGTTAAAGAAAATAGATAAAATGAAAGAGAAAAAAAAAAAAAAAAAAAAGTACAGCTATTGAAAGGCAGTTAACTGTGTGGGAAAATTACTTTTTACTCAACTACATTCACACATATTCTTTTCTTTCGGGAAGGCTCTACAGATTGTCACAAGCAGAAAATGTCCACATTAATGTGTCAGAAATGATTAAATCATATTCATACCCTTGCTGGTGTTCTCCTTTGACTAAATGGTTGTTTTAAATTAATTTTTTATGGTTTGGCACATACCTAAGGCCCTAAAAGCTATCTGTAAATTATGCGCCTACCTTTCATAAAAATGTAAAACTACTGTCTTTTAAAATTCCTATGACAAAACAAACCTTTTAACAATGCTGTAACAAAAAAGGATCAAGAAAACATTAGATAAAATGAAAAAGAAGATACAGCTATTGAAAGCCGGCTAGTTTAACTATGCAGGAAAAAAAAAAAATAGAATACTTTTGACTTTTCTACATTCATAAATATTCATTTCTCAAGGGAAGGCTTTACAGATCGTCACAAGCAGAAATTGTCCACATTAATGTGTCTGAAATGATTAAATCATATTCATACGCTCAGCAGCTAGTGTTTAAAACTGCAGCTGTGTGGGCACCATGTGCTGCAGGTCTAAGAATTAATCTGAATGTATGTTTTTTGCCATATCAATGTATTATTACTTCAATCTGCTATCTATGCCCTCAGAGGACTCTCACTTCAAAACATCATGGTGCATTTTCTATTGAGTTGGCAAAAATACAGATTGGTACTGGAAACTATTACTCTTCTAGATGATAGTTATCCAATGCAAAAAAAAAAAAAAACTGTTCAAATGTTCCAAACAGAAGTAATCAATGCCCAACTCTATACCATTTTACTGGTTATGGATAGAGCCAGTGAGGATTATAATCTATAGCAGTTTTTTGTTGCTCTTTTTTTTTTTTTTTTTTAGGAAGATTCCCCCATACTTGTTGACAACACATTTTAAAAATTGAGACAATGTTTTTATGTCCTTGCTTTTCTTTCGCAGTCCCTCTTCCTTGGACAGAAGTAATAGAAAATGTCCCCAAGGCAGTTAGACTCAAGAATAAACGGACTAAAATTGAAAAAAAAATTCCTGAACAAAACAAAAAAAAAAAAACAAAAAAAAAAAAAAATACACCACACCACACCATTGGCAGGAAATAGGCTTTAATACTCAGGGCTCCATGCATACTAGCTTATTTTTAAGTTCCTAGCAGCCGCTTTGAGCATTTTCTTTTTCTGCCCCAAGAAACAAAAATAGTGTTGTTAAGCAACAGTTTTCCACATTTTGCTTTTAATTAGCAAGCGGCCCGCCGGCGTCCTTAACCAGCACACAGCTGGTTAAGGAGCAGGACGGCATTCTGACGAATAGTGCCGCCTGTCGAAAAATGCCTCTGATGTCTGCGCATGCGTAGTACTGCATAGTAAAATGTCTGCACATGCGTGTTATGGAACATCACTCCGGCTGATATGCTGATCAGCTGGCGGGACATGAACATAGCACATGCGCAGATTGTCCGCGGCATTATCCGATGCTATACAAACAGCAGAGGGAGATCGTAATTGTCAAATTATGCCCCGCTGCTGTGGGCCATGTTTTGTGTGTTGTAGGGTGGCTTCAGTTTGTTGAACGGTGGGTTTTGCCTGTGTCCAAGGTCGTATTGCTATTGAAGTTGCAAAATTGTGGCATTTAGATTTGTTTTACCCTTAGGCGCAAAGGGGTTAAAGTAGTGATGTGACGTGAAGTAGTAAAGTGTAGGCAAACAGCTAATTTACACATTCCAGTACATATTTGTGAAGCAACTTTCAATATCTAATTCTGTTCAGCAGGATTTCTAATCTTTTCTCCACTGTGATCAAAACAGTAGTTTGGTCAAGACAGTGACTAGATCATGAAGGAGCAGCAGCTCACTGATGAGGTCATCTTTGTGCTCCATTCCATTTGTTAGATTCAAAGCACTGTGCAAATCAGTATAGGCTGGCTAAGAGTGGCCACCATCCCAGGGTATTTCTTGATTTTCAGCACTGTGCTATTTTAACCCTTTCATGCCTAAGCCTATTTCTGACATTTGTTGCTTACAAGTTAAAATCCATATTTTTTGCTAGAAAATTACTTAGTATCCGCAAACACACACATTTTAATATATATATATATATATATATATATATATATATATATATATATATATATATACACACACACACACACACACATACACACACATATACACATCTCTATCTATATTCTAGAACAAACTAAACTAACTAAAACAGTAAAAAGTCAGCTCAATTTTTTTAGTATAATGTGAAAGATGATGTTACGCTGAGTAAATAGATACCCAACATATCATGCTTTGAAATTGAGCAACAAACTACGGTACCTACAAATCTCCATAGGCAACGCTTTAAAAAAACAAAAAACAAAACAAACAAACAATGTTTACCAGGTTAGGGCCGGTTCACACAGCGAGGCGCGGCGAGGCGTCTCCGACTTGCCTCGCCGGGACCTCAGCGGCGACTTGCAGAGGACTTCTGTATAGAAGTCAATGCAAGTCGCCCCCGAAGTCGCCCAGAAGTAGTACAGGAACCTTTTTTCTGAGTCGGAGCGACTCGAGTCGCTCCTCTCAGAACGGTTCCATTGTACAGAACGGGGGTGACTTGCGGGAGCGAGGCGAGGCGAGCCGTGTCGCCTCGCATCGCCTCGCTGTGTGAACCGGCCCTTAGAGTTACAGAGGAGGTCTAGGGCTAGAATTATTGTTCTCGTGCTGATGATCGTGGCGATACCTCACGTGTAATTTGAACAATGTTTATATAGGCGAGCAAGACTTGCGGGTGCATTTTCTTTTCTGCACGAGCTCGCGGAGACACTTTTAAAATAAATAAAATTCTTGTTTATTTTACTTTTTAACATTGTCTTTAAAAAAAAAAAAAAAAAAAAATGTATCACTTTTACTGCTGTAAACATCGCTTGTGACAGTAAAAGGTGGTGCAAGGTAGAGCTGCACGATTCTGGCTAAAATGAGAATCACAATTTTTTTGCTTAGAAGATAAATCACGATTCTCTCAGCGTAACATCATCTTTCACATTAAAACAAAAAAAATGAGGCTCACTTTACCGGTTTTTGCTTTGTTTAAATTCATTGACATGTATGCGTTTGAAAGACCGCTGGGCAAATAGTGTGACATAAAATATTGCAGCAACTGAGATTTTATTCCCTAGGGTCTCTGCTAATATATATATATATATATATATATATATATAATGTTTGGGTGTTCCAAGTCATTTTCTAGCAAAAAATATTGATTTTAGGCTGGGTTCACACTGCTGCAGGGGGAGATCCGGATGTGATTCGCACCGCAAATCACATCCGATCTCCGTAGCGATCCGAGTTCAGCCATACAGATAGTATGGCTGAATTCGCATCGCTCCTGCAGCAAACTCGCACGGGACCTTTTTTTGGTCCGCAACAGAATCGGATCGCATGGGGGTTCACACCATGCGATCCGATTCCTGTGCGAGTCGGCAGATCGCACTGCGATATGCGGACGGATCTGGGGGTGTCATTAACATAACATTGACACTCCCAGCCGTCCGCATAGGGCAGTGTGAACTGCCGGCGGGAGTAATGCGGATTCGCGGCGTTCCCGCATCGCAGCGGTGTGAACCCGGCCTAAATCTTAAGAAACAAGTGTCAGAAAAAGATTTAGACTTTAAGTGGTTAAAACTTGGTAGACTGCCTGGATTTATTTTTTTAACACAGAAGTGCATCCCTTTGATCTAAGAAGGAAGAGTTAGTTACAATGTTTCATGTTAAAAACTTGGCAGACTGCCTGGATGTTTTCTTTTGACAGCTGAGTGAGCAGATAAGTCTCTCCACTTGTTATATGAAATAAATCGGCAAACTGCTATAGAGATAGTCAGGAGGGTTGAATCGAGATCACGATTTTTTAACGATCAACTGTGCAGCTCTAGTGAAAGGTACTCTTTATGGAGGGATTGGGGGATCTAAAAGACCCTAAAACCCTCATTTACACTTCAAAGAGTAAACCGGAAATGGCGTTGTGACATTGCTTCTGTGTTTACACATAGGAGACTTGATCAAAGCTGATCCCGGCTTCCCTCCATTCTCACTCAAGCTGGTGGAAGTGCTGGATCGTGGCTCAGGTTTCCCGGTGGGACGGGAGGCCTGGGACGTCCCCTCCCGCCCCTTCGGGATAACAGCCAATTGGCTTTTAGCTGCATTGGTTGTTATCCCTAAAGAGCCGACCACCTGCTCAAAAAAAAATAAAAAAAAATTGTCCCAATATAACCCCTTAAAGCCAAGGCCACATATGTGCCTATGGTTGGCGCTAAGGGGTTAACTGCCAATTGCACACTGAACACAAATAAAAATATTTTTTTCACACAAATAGAGCGCTCTTTTGGTGGCATTTAAATCGCTAACAAAAAAAAAGACCAAAAATGATATATTATATACCTCTTCAAAAATGTAGGCCAAAATGCATTCTGCTACAGATCTTTGGTAAAAAGAAAAATCCCATTAAGTGTAAATTTAATCAGTTTATAGCGTCTACAAGCTTTGGAATATATACTGGAATTTATGCAGCTGACACAATACTGGTAAAGGTAGCGATCAGCGACTTACAGCACAACGGGGGAGAAGGCGGAAGAAGAAAGGACAGCCAGATCGCTTTTCACCGTACAAAGAGTTCTGTGTTTTTGTAAACAAAGAACCCTGTGTGTGATTGGACACAGCTGGTTTCAGCCGAAAAACTGCTGCCAAACTCGTGTTGTCCCTATTCACAGCACGGGTCGGCAGGGGGCCCCAAACATGGAAAGCCATCACCTACATATACACGATTGTGCCTGTACTTGCCGCCCGCTCGCAATATAAAATATTTACTGAGAGTGGTCGGCAAGTAGTTAAAAATTAATTGCATGCAAACAATTTTTTTGATTGAATGCAAAACAGAATTAAACTGGGGTGTTGTATATCTGCCTACATTTACACGTTACAAGCGACAAGACAGACGTAGTGCCTTACATCAACAAATGTTTGCAAACACCTACATTTCAGCAAGCCATATGGTTTTATTTTCGGATAGCATATGAAAGTGTTAAAATCTGTCAGGTTTATAGTGCTGAACCCTCATTAGGAAGATCTACTCTCTTCGGCCGGTTACATTTACCTCCAGTACAAAAAAGCAATGGAAAATCCACAATGTTAGCATTGTCCCAGGAACAGGAGGGGAGGCAAGATATTTACCGTATATACTCGAGTATAGGTCAATCCGAATATAAGCAGAGGCCCCTAATTTACCACAAAAAAACTGGGAAAACTTATTGACTCGTGTATAAGCCGAGGGTGAGACATGCAACAGCTACTGTTACAGCTTAAAAGAGTGGAAAAGAGGGTCAACAATGCCCATCTGCAGCTGCATACCTCCCTGTGTCCATGCCCGTGTCCATGCCCGTGTCCATGCCCGTGTCCATGCCCGTGTCCATGCCCGTGTCCATGCCCGTGTCCCGTCCATGCCCGTGTCCCGTCCATGCCCGTGTCCCGTCCATGCCCGTGTCCCGTCCATGCCCGTGTCCCGTCCCTCCCTGTGTCCATCGCAGCCTACCTGTCTCTTTGCCTTCTGCAGCCTCTGTGTGCCATGCCGCACCTCTCCTCCTCGTCTGACAGACGGCGGCCATTCCACTGTTCAAAAGCCGCGCCTCTCTGTCTGTGATAGGTGGAACACTCAATTTCCCAGCAGTCAGTGTTCCGCCTATCACAGACATCCTCTCATCCTCGTCCGTAGTATGAGAATGAGCGGATGTCCGTGATAGGCGGAACACTGACTGCTGGGAAATTGAGTGTTCCGCCTATCACAGACAGGGAGGCGAGGCTTTTAAATAGTGGAATGGTCGCCGTCTGCCTACCTGATCTGCGTGACTCGAGTATAAGCCGAGGGGGGCACTTTCAGCCTAAAAAAAAGGGTCTGAAAATCTCGGCTTATACTCGAGTATATACGGTAAATAGGGATGCCTGTTCTGGTGACAACTGTCCAAGAGGAGATTTACCTAGGCTTTGGAGAAATTTCTTTTTGCATACTGTTGTGGGACAGAAACTGAAAAAAAAAAAAAAAAAATTCCCCAAGAGGACAAAAAAATACAAAAATAAAATAAAAAACACACACACACACACCTTTGCCGCTCTTTCCCAAACTAGAAAACACAAATTGGTGCAAACAGCAATAGAGTTTTCAATAGTGCAATAATCAACATCAGCTTCACTGCATTTACACTTCAATACACTATTTTTTTTTTTTTCACTATTCAGCCCAAGTTTTGTGGATAGGAAATCTTTGCAGAGGTTGTTTTATAGTTCTTTGCTGTATCTGCAGAGTACAGCAGATTGTCTAGGTATGGTATCACGCCTATGCCTTGCAGTCTCAGGCCCTTTAGCTCTTCTGCCATAATCTTTGAGATTCTGGGCACAGAAGAGATGCCGAAAGGCTAAAGATGTGTACTGAAGATGCAGGGTGGCCACGGCCCCTTGGATCAGGAACCTTGGGTATCTTTGATGACTTTTCTTTATGGGTACATGTAAGTAGGCGTCTTGCAAGTCTATTGTGACCAAGAATACCTCTGCTCTTTTGTTGAGCGGCTTCCATGTTAAATCTCCTAGAATGACAAAAAAAAGGGCGCCTTCCCCTGCTTCTTTTTTGCTTGGGGGAACCGTTTGTTCTTCACTTCAGTCCTGTCCAGGACCGTTTACAGGTCTGACCTGAACAGAAAATTTCCTATGAATGGGATCCCGCACAGCCTATTCTTGGAGGCGATGTCCCCTTCCATGACTTTCAGCCACAGGGCTCTCCTCACTAAGGCTGTGGCCCTAGAAGATATTACTATATCAGCCGAGGCATCCTCTAGGAAAGCTGCCACTCTGGTTAGTGTGGGAATGGTCTTCACAAATTCTTCCCTTGGCATATCTCCTTGCAACTCTTGCAGTTGAGACAGCCAGCTAACAGGGTTACTCTTTGATACCCAGTGTGTCTGCTATATCCTTTAGGTTAGGTTTCCACTATTGCGACCTGAAAGTCTGATGATTTTTTTGATGCAATTTTGATGCCACTTGAAACCATGTCTGTGTATCTTGATGTCTATGGACCTCAATTCGCATCAAAGTGGGACCAAAGTAGTGCAAATACCACTTTGAAGTCGCATAGATATGAAGGTACTCATTGGAAGTCATGGGGTATGACTTGTCATGCCACTTTCCAGTCCTAAGTCGCATGACAATTTGCTCTAGATGAGACCGTGCCTTAGAAGATTATCAATGTCTTTTGCCAAGTCATCCTCCACGGAATCCCAGCATAAGCCACCCTCGGCCTCTTGTTCAGAGTTATCTGAATAGATCATCTGTTCTTGCCGATTTGCCTCTTCCCTGCTACCCAAGGGGATATATACATTGCTGGTACATGGGGTACTGGTTTGGCTAGAGCTTGCTGGCACCTCTAGCTTCTCTACTGCTGAGCATTATGGCCCAATAGTGCTCTTTATTTCCTTTTTGAAGGCGTTAAGCATGTCCTTAAGGAAGCCTTTCGACTCCTTAGCCACCATTTTCTGAATTTTTGGCATAGTGTTTTTTTTTTTCACTCTGGGAAAAACCAATGACCGCAAGAGGTGCGTGCCTTGCTCTGATATGCGCCCTTTTTTCTTCTGGGGCCTTTGCCTGCAAGTAAGCGGTGTACAATGCAATTGCACAGTTTAAAATCACGCTGCAGCCGACCAGAAGTGATGTCACCGGGAACCGACTCACTCTAGTGCTTGCCCTGGAAGCTCCAGCCTCCATCAAGATGGCTGCCTACGGGACCACGGGACCGGAAATGATGTGTCCGGTCTCTCTTTCTATACCTCCCAGGACCGCAAACGAGGGGATTTTGCAGAGATATCTGAGGGATGCGAGTGGAATACGATAGGCGGGTAGGAGGGTTAGCGGACAGGTCGCTCTCACACCGAGGGAACCTCTAAAGCACTTGGAGTGCGGGGCTGAATGGGATGCTGCTTAGGGAGTCCCCTGCAGAAAGCACAGAGTCTGGATAAAATAACAAACATTTGCAGCTCCTGTGGGTCCGTAGGAAACACAAAACAACTGAGGCACACAGGTGAGACTAACAAATTTATAATGGTGGACTAATGCGTTTCCTACAGGAAGGATGCTGCCCTGGAAGACGATTGGAGAAAAATACATTTTACCTTTAGAACCAATTTGAGTTCACAATACTTTTACACTTACCTGATTAAAGTGTCCCTGGCAGTATTGCTGAGCTTGGGGGATGTGAAAGATTTCATCCATGTATGGGTCTCTCTGTTCTCGTGTGATTTTTGAGAACAGTAGGCTGGATAAAAGAAAACAGCCACTAAACAGAGCAGAAAAGTAATAGCCTTCAAGTTTCTCCATTTTTTCGTTTTACGATACAACAGTCCAAGTCTGGAAGAGAAAAGACCATTAGAGGAAATAAATATGTGCCCCAGTGTACACACAGCATTTTACATCAAAAAAGTTGTGGTAAAAAAGCCAAATGTTCCTGCAGATAATGTCATCAGCCTTTAGTCTGCTCATAGACCATATTTACTGTTTCAGATATTTAGAAAAGGCTAAAGTGTGGTACACACTATCAGATTGTTGGCCAACAAAGCCTCAGACTTTTGTCTGACGGGCTGTGTCAGGAACTTGTCTTGCATACAAAACAATACACAACTTTCGGGCAACAAACACGACCGAAGTGACGTACTACGAGGAATTTCAGCTGTTGAGCGCCACCCTTTGGGCACCTTCTGCTAATGTTGTGTTTGGTGAGCAGTGATTCTGAGCATGCGTGTTTGTACTTTCAACTTTTGTGTGATGGACGTGTGTACAGATGATAGGAAAATCTGACAACAGACCGTTGTCCTCCAAAAATGTACCAGCCTGCAATCCAACATTTGGACAATTGTCTGATGGGGCGTACTGAGAGCCAGATTTTAGGCCAACAGTCTGTCAACACACAATTCCCTGCTGAAAATCCGATTGTGTGTAGGAGGCTTTAGAGCTGCGCTTGGGAAAAAAGCCTTAATGGGGTGGGAGAGGGGCACATTTGTCAAGCTCAAGACAAAAAAAAAAGAAATTTCACATGACCAGATTTTAATGAAATTTCATCTCCTGTCAAATCATGGTGTTGGGCAATTTATCAAGGAGCTTAGATCCTCATGTGTTTTCTCAATAAAGACAACAGATGAAAAAAGAATTCAATGATGAGTCCTGTGCTACAGTCCCCTGACTCCCTCACTTTCATTACTGCTTCAAGTACTATCAGTTGTTGTCCTTGCAAGGTTGTATAACAGACAAACTGGAATGTGAATGAGGATGGCTTTCTTCAACCTCCTCTGCTTTTTCAAAACAATACCAATTTATGCACACAATTCCCCAAGACTGTTGGCTTCTTTAGGCAACAATCTATGCATTGGATACCTTGTTTTAAGCTATGCAGCCTTAAATCTTGGAAACCTTGCAGATTGCCAAAGTAGTACATTAAACACTATTAAAATGACAAAAAGACAAAACACTATGTGGGTTTTTTAATAGAACTGATCAAGCACCTCACCTTTGTCCCAATCATCTCCTCATTGTGTAGCCCTACTAAATTACCTAGGCTCCAAATTTCCCAATTACAGACACTTGTCTCCATGAACCCCTGCTACTTATGGCTTCATTCATACCTGAGTGTCACATTTTTGTGTGTTTTTGAGCGTTCGTGTACAGCATTTTTAAAGCGTTTTTGAGCTGTGGCATTTTTCTAAATTAGCCAATAGAGAAAAATACACGATTTATCATTTGTTGCTAGGTTTTTCATCCGCTTTTATTATTTCATTTTTCTTCTACTTTTTTTTTTTTTTTTTAGAAGGGGTTAAGGGTTTAAAAAGGTTAGGCTTAGGGGTTAATTTGTCATGTATTTACTTATTTTGTATGGTTAGGGTTTAATGTTTGGGATTAGAGTTTAATATTTGGGTTTGGATTTTTTTATTTTATTGATTATATTTTATTATTGCATTTGAGCATAAAAACACACAAAAATACTCGAATCAAGTGCTTCCAAGCATTTCTACGGAATGAAAAAGGCTTAAAAAATTCACCAATCTGCCTGATTCACGCTACAAAAAAAAAAACTCCAGAACTTAGTTTCAGGCGACTTGTAGTGGAGATGTGAACTAACGCCATAGAGAATAATGGATTTTTCTTCTCTTCCAGCATTTTGGAGCTTCAAGCTACAAAATGCTGAGGTGTGAATGGAACCTACCAGTATGAAGGACCCTGAATAAATGGGGTGAGGAGGAGATATTTTCTGGTGGGATAAGAATTGCACAACATGCTTTGTTTTGCCTTCCTTCTCTACCAAATGTAGAAATTATAAACTTAAAGTGGAAGAAAAGCCTAATATAGTACTTATAGGTAGATATCTGCGCCAACCTATATGCAATAATTTAGTGCTCCAATCAATCGACAGTGAATTTCTAAATATCTAAACACCATGACATGTGCCTGAAAAAAATACATTTTATAGTCCCAATGACAGTACTTTAACCGCGTCCGCACCGCCCATCGCATATAAACTGCGGCAGGGTGGCCTCACTGCGCAAAGTCACATACCTGTACGCGATTTTGTGCACGTGGTGTAGGGGGCACTCTCGCCACTCCCGCTGTGATTGGGCACAGCAGGAGCCAATCAGTGGGTCCGGTAGCCGCAGCGATTCACTGATCTTTCTTTAGACAGACATACCAGCAGTGTGCCTATGTAAACAATGCAAACCGCTGATCTAGGAGGGAGCAAAAGAGAGATCTTATGTTTCAGCTCTCTTTTCCTCCAGTGTATCCATCCCCCACACAGTAAGCATCTCCCAGGGACACACTTAGGCCCCTTTCACACTACCGATCCATTCAGATCCACTTGTCAGTTTTTCAGGCAGACCTGAACGGATGCTCCATAGAGCTCTATGACGCGTCGGATGTCAGCGGTGACATGTCTGCTGACATCCGACCCGCTCCGATCCAAAAAAGTGTGACGGAGGAAAAAGCTGTTTTTCCATCCGTCATCAGATCGGATCGGGTGACGATGGACACTGCGGTCCATCGTCACCCGATCTCCCACAGGGGAGAGCGGCGCTGTGTCAGGTCTGTCCCTGCGCAGTGTGCAGATACAGACCTGTCCTCTGCCTGCTCAGCGGAGATCACTCCGATAATCCCTGCTGAGCAAGCGGATATCCACGGGGCGGATAACCACTGATCCGCCCTGTGTGAAAGGACCCTGAAAATGGTTGTAAACCCTCCAATACAACTTTATCTCTCTGTAATCTAGATAGAACAGGCAGCTGATCGCTGCCTGTGAAAACGTCCTGCAAATTTGAGTGACGTCAGGCGTGATTGCGCACTAGGTATTTTCATTAACGGCACACTATGTGTGCCCTTTCTATCTCAAAAAAATACATATTAGGGCAAAACTGATGAAGAAATTCATTTTTTTATTGGGAAGGTTTTATAGTAGAAAAAAAAAAATTTTTACTCAAAATTGTCAGCTTTTTTTTGTTGATAGCGCAAATAATACAAAGCCGCGGAGGTGATGAAATGCTACCAAAAAGAAAAAAAAAGACAAATTTTATTTGGGTACAGCATCGCACGGCCATGCAATTGTCAGTTAAAGCAACGCAAAAAATGGCCTGATCAGGAAGTGGGTAAAACCTTCCAGAGCTAAAGTGGTTAAAAGGAGCTTCTTCATGCCAAATAATGGATGTATTGATAGTTCACTCAATCACCTGTGATTTGCCACCACCTTCCAGAATTTGCACTCACCAGATGGTGGAATATGAGCCTGATCAACACACAGTTCTTTCAATTCTCTGTATGGATTTTTCCATAAGGTACCTCAGCAGATACAGCAATATTCCTCCATATACCTGCACCAGATTCACCTCTCTCATGCAATATAAAAATGATCATCATTGCACAATATTCCAAAAATGTATTAACCACTTCAATACAGGGCATTTTCACCCGCTTCCTGCGCAGGCCAATTTTCAGCGCTATTGCACTTTGAATGACAATTGCGCGGTCATGCAACCCTGTACCCAAGTTAAATTTGTATCTTTTCCCCACAAATAGAGCTTTCTTTTGGTGGTATTTGATCACCTATGCGTTTTTTTTTATAAACAAAAGAGTGACAAGGTCGAAAAAAAAAAAAAAAAAAAAAAAAAAAAAAAACCAACCACAATTTTTGCTACTATAATAAATATCCAAAAAAAAAAATTCTATTCGGTTTTGGCCGATACATATTCTTCTACATATTTTTGGTAAAAATCACAATAAGCGTATATTGATTGGTTTGTGCAAAAGTTATATACAGTCTACAAAATAGCGGATAGATTTATGGCATTTTTATTATTATTTTTTACTAGTAATGGCGGCGATCTGCGATTTTTATTGTGACTGTGACATTGCAGTGAACATATCAGACACTTTTGACACTATTTTGGAACCATTCACATTTATACAGTGATCAGTGCTATAAAAATGTACTGAATACTGTATAAATGGCACTGGCAGGGAAGGGGTTAACACTAGGGGGGCGGGATCAAGAGGTTAAATGTGTTACCTAGGGAGTGATTCTAACTGTAGGGGGGAGGGGACTCACAGGGAGAAAAGACCGATCGGTGTTCCTCTGTACTGGGAACACATCACATGATCATCTCTCCCCGCAATCGCGGGTGCCACGGCGGACATCGCGGCCACCAGGGGCACGCAACGGCTCCCGACTGACGTGGTGGGCATGCCTCCCTAGACCGCTGGGAAGCCGAGGACATCATATGCATCATATGATGTCCGCACAGGATGGGAGATCCCTCCTGTGGACGTCATTTGACTATGGGTGGGGAAGGAAGTGGTTAAGCTTTAAAACCATAACATATGTATACACTCACAAAAAAAAAAAATCCAAAATCTGATTTTTTTTATCAAAATTTCTTTTAATAAAAAGCTTTTGGAGTAAAAAAATCTATCTAAAGAGATTTCTATTTAAGATTAATAATTTAGTTTATTCAGCATGAAATGGAGCTTATTTATGTAGCATAAGGCTGCATATTCTGCAATATTTACATTTTTGGTAAACTCATTCAATGAATCCAAGCTCTGCAAGCCGAGATAACATCCACTGCATTCACACAATTTCACAGTAAGCACGAGATAAAAAAAAAAAAAAAAAAAAAAAAAAAAGAAGAGTTCAAGAATATTCTTTTATCCCATTGTTTTGCAAATCTATGTACACTTCAAACTGTATGATTGAATTGGTTCTGATATCGCTGTTTTACTAACATGACAGCTTATAGTTCTATATAGGAAACCTTCATTTTGTTTGCAAATATTAAAAGATTCTAACTACCAGCAACAGTAAGTCCTTACATTTAAAGAGCACCTGTCATTTCAGATCCATCATGGCTGGGCCTGTTAAGTGTATGGGAATGTCGGTGAGTCAACAGCAGGTCAGAAGAGGAGGAGCCTCTGCGAGACAGATGACAGTTGCTCTTTAAAAATTATGATTAAAAATCAAGCCTTTTTACTAGTGATTTAAAATCATGGTCAAGCCTAGGTTCACATTGCAGTGGTTTGGCATGTAGTAGTTTCTGTTTTGAAATGAAATCCACCCAGACCAGAACTAGTGTCCCCATTGGAAGATTTCACCTCTATTGCTTTTCTGGGACAACCCAAAATATAGGATTTTCCTTTACTTTCAATGATAATGGTAAAAAGGACAAATAGAGAGGGCGAATCTCCTTAACGGGGATACAGAGAGCAACAAAAACCTGACAGGCGTTCTAATCCCTCTACACTCCATCCAAAACTAAAGAAAAAATAGTTTCCCTTGGTTATACTTTAATGTAACTGTGCCACTAGTAGACCAAAATCCAGGCAGTGGGCAGAGAAAAATAAGAAGCTGAATATTAAACCCTCCAGAGGGCAGCAAGAAGGTGGTTTTCTTTCTCACAGCACCAGGCCCATCCAGCTGTCAGACAGTGTGTCCCCTCTGTGGGCTTCCTCCCACTGCACCACACAGGAGGCTTCTTATGGCTGGATTGTTGAATTCTTTGACTCCACTGTAGAGATTTTTCCTCCCTTTTTATTCCTGTTCCAGTGGGACGGGAATGGCAGCAACCGGGGGGGGGGGGGGGAGGGGAATGGAATGCAAGCAACCGGGGGAATGCCAGCAACCTGGGTCATGAAATGACAGCAACCGGTGTCACCAGGACGGTAAATGGTGATAAACCCAGTCACTATTTTGAGAAATGCCAGTCTTTAGGGTCACCAGGACAGGAAGAAAACAAACACATCATTCAAGTCCCAACCTTCACCCGATCTGTCACTCAGACAGAAAATCAGGGGGAACTTTGATACATTACGCATGGTTGTAAAGACCTGTCAGTAAGGGACTCCCTTCCTTATTCTATTATTCCAACAATAGTAGACAGAGATGGATTGAGCTCTCGTAGCGAGGCGGCGCTCAGTTCTCCCAGCACCATAATGATAATAATAGAGCTCTCATACCAAAGACACCTTCCGCCAGCCAATCCGAGCCGTACTGCAGACTTCCCGGCGCCTCGGTGCACCCTGGATCACTGTCCGTGCTCCGCTCTGCCCACAGGTTCCGCCTTTCTGTGCGTCCCCTCCGGTGGAGAGGTCTGGAGCACGCTGGAATTGTAGATGGTCTGCTGCCTAAACTGAGGGACGTTGTGGTATATGGAAGGTGGAGTGTTGGCGGGTTCAGGGCTTGTGTCTGTCTTCCAGGTGAGTTCTAAGAGGTTGACAATAGACCACCATAGATATTATGTGACTGTAGAGAAGAGAGCTGGGTGGGAGTTGTGAGAAGTATTTATATTTATGTCCTTTATTCCAACGCCTCGTTCACACCTGCGCATGGCGTAAACATGCGACAGCAGTCACAGGATTGGACAGTCTGTTTTCTTGTATGCGACCAAAGAAGCCTCCGCACCTTTTTGGGCAGAGACCTCGACGTGTTTTTTTTTACTGCATGTTTTTCTAGCCGTTCTTGAGTATATATACGTGATCCTGCACTTCCGGGTATTGGGCGCATCGGCTTACTCCCGCTGTGATCCTACACAGCGGTAGCTGATCACCGATGTCTGCCGCCACCCACTGGTCATTCTGTACACAGGCAGAACGGCGATCTGTCAGTAGGGAAGGCAGGGATTCTGTGTCTCTGCAAGGCAGAGACACCAATCTATGCCTTCCCCTAGTAAACGTACCTCCCACACTACAGTAAAAAAAAAAAAACAGCTATGCACACAGTTAACCCTTTAATCGCCTCTGATGTTAACTCTTTTCCAGCCCGTGTCATTAGTACAGTGATAAAAATATGCACTGTCACTGATCACTGTATTCATGTCACTGGCACCCAAAAAGTGTCCTATTTGTCCACCACAATATCACAGTCCTGCTATAAGTTGCTGATCAACGCTATTATTAGTAAAAAAAAAAAATTAAAAAAATTCCATAAATAGATCAGACCGCAAAAGCACAAACCAATCAATAGATGCTTATTGGGATTTTTTTTTTACCAAAGTGTGTGTGTATATATATATATATATATATATATATATATATATATATATATATATATATATTGTAGCGCCGGCTCCTGAAGAGCATGCACAATGTTTTTGAAATTTAATGTTACACCTGAACTGCAGTTTGGTTTGGGTATAATTATTCCAAATTTTGTCCTCAGCATCAGTCTGACTGGACTATAGGGTGTTCAGCCTGGCCACCGGGGGCACTGTCTTTTCTGGCAGGCATGGAACCACAGTCTGGTTGGGTGCTTTAAATTTATTTTCTCTCGGAGCCCACCCAGTGGGAGTGTCACTCTTGCTGTGCTTTCTGGGAGAGAGTACTTAAGATGCAGATGTCACGTGGTTCGGGTTTCCGGGCCAGAAGTATGTTCTGACTGCATGGTCCTGGTCCTCCTGACCAGCCCTCAGGAAGGCTATGGCCTGGGGTGCGGATCCACCCGACCTTATGTCTCGGGGCTGGCTAGCTGGGGACAAGGAGACTAAAGAAAGGATTCCGAGGTGGTCCGGCACCATCTCTGGTTGTGGAGAGGCCCAGCAACTTCGAAGCTATCCAGGGGAGGACTCTTCAGAAGAAGGCCATGGGTTGGCTTCTTAGCAAGAGCCTGGTGAGGCTGAAGGACCTAAGTGAATCCAATCTCGTGGGTATCGCCAAACCGGCTGAAAGATCCAGGTATCACACGAGTGTTCTACAAGTCCTAGTTTCCTACATGTTCTACAACAACGTCTGTGGCAGAGACTTATTCCTGATTTAAGCACCTTGTTGGGTGCTAGGCCTTGTGAGAGAGGGACTATCCAACTTGAGTGAACATCCAGCTGTGAATGGCTATTCTCTGGATTTAGTCAAAGTAAGAGAGTTCTTTATTATTGACTTTGGCACGAAGAGTACCTGAACTTTCCTCCTAACCCTCTGATCCTATACTAAGACTGTTCGTTAACGAAATTTTTTTTTTTACAAATAAAAATCCCTTTAAGCGGATCTGTCGTTAGTCTCTAAAGTTTCTGGGCCATCTACCATGGGAACCCCTAGACACAAATCGAGGTGAAGAAGGCAACGGTAAGCCCAATCAAACCAGCAGCTTCTTGACTTCGTATACGTCTAGGGTTTCCCATGGTAGATGGCCCAAAGAAATGTAGAAACTGACACTGAATCTTCTTTTGGGTTATTTATTTGAAGTAGAAATAGAATCTCTCAGTTTAGGGTAGATGGTTAGGAGGAAGTTCAGGTACTTTGGACTGTCAAAAATGGAAAGTCTTTTATAGAAGAAATGCAGAGAATAACCGCTTCACAGCTGGATTTTAACAACCCCCGGATAGAAACCCTCTCACTAGGCCTAGCATCCGGTAGGGTGTAAAGTAAAGTCAAGTCTCTGCCACGGACTTGAATGTAGAATACTTGAGAAAAAGTCTCTGTCATAGACTTGAGCGTAACTGAGGGACATATATTTATCTATTATACGGTACCAGTATCTCTCAGCCGGTCCAGCGATACCGTATGAGTGTAGATCCATGAAGGTTCCTTTAGAGAAGCCAGCCTTGCACATGGCCTTCTCCTGAAGAGTGCTCCCCTGGATGCTTCTCCAGTTGCTAGTCCTCTCCTTAGATGAGACGGCACCGGACCACCCTTGAATCACCAGGCCCTGCTATCCATTCAGGCCTCTCCCTGCAGTTACTTCGCCTCGGGCTATCCGGCCTCAAGACTTGGAAATGCATGGAGCCACACCCCAGGCCAGGAGGGCCATGAGGGATGGTCAGGAGGACCAGAGCCAAACAGACAGAAAAATCTTCTGAAACTGAACCCTGTAGCACATGATGTCAGTACCTTAAATACCACATCTCAGAATTCACAGCAGGAGAACACTCCCACTGGGCTGGTTCAGAGAAAAACGTGGCACTCAATACACCCAGCTAAACTGCACTCTCACACTTTCCGGCGGTGACAGCGACACTTGCGGCCAAGAAGAACCCAGTGCAACCCAGCTGGACTGGTACTGAAATCATAATTTAGTAAAATTAGCCCTAAAACCCAACTGTGGTTTCAGGAATATTAACTTTCAAAAACATATAGCGCTTGCTTGTCAGGAGCCAGCGCTATATATATATATATATATATATATATATATATATATATATATATATATATATATATATATATATATATATATATATATAGCACTAACCCCCAAAGGAGCTGCTGGTTTTATTCGGGCTTACCGTCGCCTCTTCATCTTAAGGGAGTCCCATGGAAAGTAGCCCAAATGATGATAGACCAGACACGTGGACCTTTTTGAAGATTTATTTAGGGGTAACACCAAAGAAAGACACAAGACGCAGTCCTTCAATAGAGGGTTACAGGATAAGGGGGAGTTCAGGCACCTAGTAATTGCGGGTTAGAGGTATCAGTCAGATCCAGAGGACAAAAAGCTCCACAGACTGGATCCAGCAATCACCGGATAGGCCCCTCTCACTTGACCTAGCAGCCGATGAGATGCCAAACAAAGTCTCTGCCAGAGACTTGTTACTTGAACTTAGAGATTTTTAAGAGTTTTTAGGAAGAAATACCATACAGTACCAGATTCTTTCAGCCGACCCGGCGATACTGTAAGGATATTGATCTGGGTTGCGTCCTCAAACTGAGTTTCCAGGCTCCTTCAGTGACACCAGCCTCCTCTGGATCCTCCAGCTTTTCTTGGCTTCTCCCCGCAGGCGAGACAGCACAGGACCACCCCTGGATCAGTAGGCCCCAAGACATTCCTGGGCCTACACTCTCAGTTTGCGAAGCCTCGGGCCAGCCAGCCCCGAGGTGCAAGACCATGCTACAGACCCCAGGCCAGGAGGGCCCTGGGGTTGGAATCATGGACCCCGGAAAACAAACCAAAAAAATGGCGTCTGTACCTTAAATAACCTCTCCCAGAATGAGCAGCAGGGAAACCACACCCACCGAACCATTTCCGAGCAAGAGGTGGCATTCAATGCATCCAGCCTTCTGCTGCTCCACAGACGCTGACAGGGACACCTAAAGTCAGGTGGGAATCAGTGCAACCCAGCTGGACTGGTACAGAAACCATAACTTTTAGAGAAATTTAGTCTGAGCCAAACTACAGCTTCAGACAATTAAATTTGAAAAAAACAATAGCGTCTGCTCATCAAAAAGAAAAAAAACACACAAAATGCAGCGCTCTGAAAGGATGATCAAATGAATTCCATCATAGTACTGTATGCATAAAGTAAAAAATTGTTTTACAGTCAAAGTCTAAAATAAATGGTAGTTAACCTTACCAGTGACCTCAGAGTGGATAAGGGGGGAAACAATCATCTGGGTGGCTTGCCTGGAGATGGTTTGAACATCAATCACCATCCAAGGAAATGGAGGGGAGAAAAGTCATTTCCCAGAGGGGAGCATACTGGCTGCTGGCAAAGCCTGCCAGCTCCAGGTGGATGCCACAGCTGGATGGTGATCAGCAGGATGGGTAGAAAGTAGAGCTGCACGATTCTGGCTAAAATGAGAATCACACTTTTTTTGCTTAGAAGATAGATAGGAGCACTCCCTTTTAAGAGAGTGCTCCTAATCTCAGATAGTTACCTGTATAGAAGACACCTGGGGGCCAGGGATCTTATTGATAGGGGATCAAATACTTATTTCACTCATTAAAATGCAAATCAATTTATAACTTTTTTGAAATGCGTTTTTCTGGATTTTTTTTATTATTCTGTCTCTCACTGTTAAAATGAACCTAGTTGTGCTCATACGTTTACACACCCTGGCAGAATTTATGATTTCTTGGTCATTTTTCAGAGAATATGAATAACACAAAAACTTATTTTACTCATGGTTAGTGTTTGGCTGAAGCCATTTATTATCAGTCAACTGTGTTTACTCTTTTTAAATCATAATGGCAACAGAAACTACCCTTGATCCTGATCCTTATTAACCACTTGCCGACCGCCGCACGCCGATGTACGTCGGCAGAATGGCACGGGCAGGCATAAGCACATACATGTACGTCCTTTGCCTCCCGCGGGTCGGGGGCCCGATCGGGCCCCCGCCCGGTGCCTGCGGCGGTCGGTTTTCGTTCGGGAGCGATCCCGGACGAGGGGACGGCCATTCATTCATGGCCACCCCCTCGCGATCGCTCCCGACGAATGGAAATCCCCGGTGACATCACTTCCTCTCCTGTAATGTAAACACAGGAGAGGAAGTGATGTATTCTCTCCTCCGTGTCGGTATTTTTCGTTCCGACACGGAGGAGAGCGGATCAGTGAGTTGCACCAACACATCCCACACACAGTAGAACATGCCAGGCACACTCACACCCCCCCTTTACCCCCCGATCACCCCCCCAATTACCCCTGCCCCCCAGTCACAGTGACACCAATGTCATTTTTTTTTTTTTTTTTTTTTTTTTTGCATTGGTGTCATTTGTGACTGTAATAACTGTTAGGGCAGTTAGGGTTAGCCCCCTTTAGTTCTAATGTACCCCCCTAACCCCCCCAATAAAGGTTTAACCCCGTGATCACCCCCCGTCGCCAGTGTCACTAAGGCTGGGTTCACATTGCAGCGGTTTATGAGAACGAATGTGATTCGCACCGCACTGCAGTGCAAATCACATCCGATCTCTGTGCGATTCGAGTTCAGCCATTCGCCGCACCCGCCGCACCCGCCACACCCGCCGCACCCGCCGCAAATTCGCACGGGACCCTTTTTTTGGCCCGCAGCAGAATCGGATCGCATGGGTGTTCACACCATGCGATCCGAGTTTGCAGATCGCACTGCGATATGCGAACTGATCTGGGGGTGTCAGTAACATTTCACTGACACTCCCAGCAGTTCGCATAGGGCAGTGTGAACTGCCGCCGGGAGGCATGCGATGCGGGAACCCGCCGCGGATTCGCGGCGTTTCCGCATCGCTCCAGTGTGAACCCAGCCTAATAAGCGATCATTTTTCTGATCGCCGTATTAGTGTCACAGGTGACGCTAGTTAGGCAGGTAGGTATTTAGGTTCGCCGCAGCTTTTTATAGCGCTAGGGACCCCCATATACTACCGCATAAAGCCCCCTGATTGCCCCCTAGTTAACCCTTTCACCAGTGATCACCATATAACTGTTACAGGTGACGCTGGTTGGTTAGTTATTTTTTTATAGTTTCAGGGCACCCGCCATTTATTACCTAATAAAGGTTTAACCCCCTGATCACCCGGCAGGTGTCATTTGTGACTAATAACTGTTAGGGCAGTTAGGGTTAGCCCCCTTTAGTTCTAAGGTACCCCCCTAACCCCCCCAATAAAGGTTTAACCCCGTGATCACCCCCCGTCGCCAGTGTCACTAAGGCTGGGTTCACATTGCAGCGGTTTATGAGAACGGATGTGATTCGCACCGCACTGCAGTGCAAATCACATCCGATCTCTGTGCGATTCGAGTTCAGCTATACAGATAGTATGGCTGAATTCGTGCCGCACCCGCCGCAAACTCGCACGGGACCCTTTTTTTGGTCCGCAGCAGAATCGGATCGCATGGGTGTTCACACCATGCGATCCAAGTTTGCAGATCGCACTGCGATATGCGAACTGATCTGGGGGTGTCATTAACATTTCACTGACACTCCCAGCAGTTCGCATAGGGCAGTGTGAACTGCCGCCGGGAGGCATGCGATGCGGGAACCCGCCGCGCATTCGTGGCGTTCCCGCATCGCTCCAGTGTGAACCCAGCCTAATAAGCGATCGTTTTTCTGATCGCTGTATTAGTGTCACAGGTGACGCTAGTTAGGCAGGTAGGTATTTAGGTTCGCCGCAGCTTTTTATAGCGCCAGGGACCCCCATATACTACCGCATAAAGCCCCCTGATTGCCCCCTAGTTAACCCTTTCACCAGTGATCACCATATAACTGTTACAGGTGACGCTGGTTGGTTAGTTATTTTTTTATAGTTTCAGGGCACCCGCCATTTATTACCTAGTCTCACTAGTGTACCCCTAAATTTAGGGGTGTCTACTTTCTAAAATGGGGTCATTTGGGGGGGGGGGGGGTTTGTGCCATCTTGGCATTTTATGGCCTTCAAAACTGTAACGCCCTTAGAAAGCCTGAAGGCGGTGCTTGGTTTTTGGGGCCCCGTACGCGGCTAGGCTCCCAAAAAGTCCCACATATGTGGTATCCCCGTACTCAGGAGAAGCAGCAGAATTTATTTTGGGGTGTCATTTCACATATGCCCATGGCATGCGTGAGCAATATATCATTTAGTGACAACTTTGTGAAAAAAAAAAAAAGTTTGTAATTTTCCCGCAACTTGTGGCAAAATATAAAATATTCCATGGACTCAACATGCCTCTCAGCAAATAGCTTGGGGTGTCTACTTTCTAAAATGGGGTCATTTGTGGGGGTTTTGTGCCATCTTGGCATTTTATGGCCTTCAAAACTGTAATAGGTAGTGAGAAGTGAACTCAAAAAATTACGCCCTTAGAAAGCCTGAAGGCGGTGCTTGGTTTTCGGGGCCCCGTACGCGGCTAGGCTCCCAAAAAGTCCCACATATGTGGTATCCCCGTACTCAGGAGAAGCAGCAGAATTTATTTTGGGGTGTCATTTCACATATGCCCATGGCATGCATGAGCAATATATCATTTAGTGACAACTTTGTGAAAAAAAAAAAAAAAAAAAAAAAGTTTGTAATTTTCCCGCAACTTGTGGCAAAATATAAAATATTCCATGGACTCAACATGCCTCTCAGCAAATAGCTTGGGGTGTCTACTTTCTAAAATGGGGTCATTTGTGGGGGTTTTGTGCCATCTTGGCATTTTATGGCCTTCAAAACTGTAATAGGTAGTGAGGCGTGAAATCAAAAATTTACGCCCTTAGAAAGCCTGAAGGCGGTGCTTGGTTTTCGGGGCCCTGTACGCGGCTAGGCTCCCAAAAAGTCCCACATATGTGGTATCCCCGTACTCAGGAGAAGCAGCAGAATTTATTTTGGGGTGTCATTTCACATACGCCCATAGCATGTGTGAGCAATATATCATTTAGTGACAACTTTGTGTAAAAAAAATAAAAAAATTTTTTTTTTGTCATTATTCAATCGCTTGAGGCAAAAAAATAAAATATTCAATGGGCTCAACATGCCTCTTATCAATTTCCTTAGGGGGTCTACTTTCCAAAATGGGGTCATTTGGGGGGGTTTTGTACTGCCCTGTCATTTTAGCACCTCAAGAAATGAGATAGGCAGTCGTAAACTAAAAGCTGCGTAAATTCCAGAAAACGTACCTTAGTTTGTAGATGTGACAACTTTTGCGCAAACCAATAAATATACAATTATTGACTTTTTTTTTACCAAAGACATGTGGCTGAATACATTTTGGCCTAAATGTATGACTAAAATTGAGTTTATTGGATTTTTCTAATAACAAAAAGTAGAAAATATAATTTTTTTTCAAAATTTGCGGTCTTTTTACGTTTATATCGCAAAAAATAAAAATCGCAGAGGCAATCAAATACCATCAAAAGAAAGCTCTATTTGTGGGAAGAAAAGGACGCAAATTTTGTTTGGGTACAACATTGCATGACCGCGCAATTACCAGTTAAAGCAGCGCAGTGCCAAAGTGTAAAAAGACCTCTGGTCATTTACCAGCAAAATGGTCCGGTCTGAAAGTGGTTAAATGATCCTTATTAAATGATCCTTATTAAATGATCCTTATTTAATGATCCTTATTTAATGATCCTTATTAAAAGTTTACATACCCCAGTTCTTAATACCGTGTATTTCCCCCTTTAACATCAATGACAGCTTGAAGTCTTTTGTGATATTTGTGGATGAGGCTCTTTATCTTCTAAGATGGTAAAGATGCCCATTCCTCTTGGCAAAAAGCCTCCAGTTCCTGTAAATTATTGGGCTGTCTTGCATGAACTGCACGTTTGAGATCTGACCTCAATATCATTGAGCCCCTCTGGGGAGGAGACTGAGATGGCCACTCCAGAACCTTCACTTTATTCTGCTGTAGCCAATGACAGGTCGACTTGGCCTTGTGTTTTGGATCATTGTCATGTTGGAATGTCCAAGTACGTCCCATGCGCAGCTTCCTGGCTGATGAATGCATATGTTCCTCCAGTATTTTATGATACGATACTGCATTCATCTTGCCAACAATTTTGACCAAATTTCCTGAGCCTTTGTAGCTCACACATCCCCAAAACATCAGCGATCCACCTCCGTGTTTCACAGTAGAAATGGTTACCTTTCATCATAAGCCTTTTTGACTCCTCTACCTAAATGTAGCATTTCTGGTTGTGGCCAAAAAGCTAAATATTGGTCTCATCACTCCAAATGACTTTGTGCCAGAAGGTTTGATGTTTGTTTCTGTGCTGTTTGGTGTATTGTAAGCGGGATACTTTGTAGCATTTGCGTAGTAATGGCTTTCTTCTGGCGACTCGACCATGCAGGCCATCTTTCTAGTGCCTCCTTATTGTGCTTCTTGAAACAGCCACACCACATGTTTTCAGAGAGTCCTGTATTTCATTTTGAAGTTATTTGTGGGTTTTTCTTTGCTTCCCAAACTATTTTCCTGGCAGTTGTGGCTGAAATGTTAGTTGGTCTACCTGACCGTGGTTTAGCTTCAACAGAAACCCTAATTTTCCACTTCTTGATTAGAGTTTGAACAATGCTGATTGGCATTCTCAGTTCATTGGATATCTTTTTATATCCCTTTCCTGTTTTATACAGTTCAATTACATTTTCCTGCAGATCCTTTGACAATTCTTTTGATTTCCCCACGACTCAGAATCCAGAAATGTCAGTGCAGCACTGGATGAAATATGCAAGGGTCTGTCAGGAGTCCAGAAACTCATTGACCTTTTATACACACACACTAATTTTAAGCAAACAGATCACAGGTGAGGATGGTTACCTTTTTAGTAGCCATTCAAACCCCTTTGTGTCAACTTGTGTGCATGTTATCAGGTTAAAATCACCAGGGTATGTAAACTTTTGATAAGGGTGATTTGGGTAGTTTCTGTTGCCATTATGATTTAAAAAGAGTAAACACAGTTGATTCATAATAAATGGCTTCAGCTAAACACTAACCACGAGTGAAAGAAATGTTTTTGTGTTATTCATATTCTCTGAAAAATAGCCAATAAATCATACATTCTGCCAGGGTATGTAAAGTTATGAGCACAACTGTATATACACATACACATGGCACTTTGCAAAACTTTGCACAGGATACTTATATTGGTGCCAGTCTTCCGACTGCAAAGGGATGTCAGCACATGATGTATCTTTTGTCTGCTGAGCTAAGATTCCTTGGCAGACCACTGTTTTTTAGTCGTCAGCATTGCCTGCTTCTCTGAGTTTCTGCAGAATAGCTTGGATAGCACTTATGAAAAATCTGCCTTCCTTGACATTTCTGCTTGTAATGGCGTTGTTAATGTAATAAGGGATAGTTTACATTTGCATTGATTAGTAAACACATTAAAGTGCCTACTGTTTTAACATGCTTTTTTTATGTGTTTTTGATGCTTCTTTGACGCTTTACCAAAGCTTAGCACATATCTTGTGTGTTGGTTTTCTATTTGTTTTAAAAAGTGAAAGTGATGAATAGGAAGCCAGACTGCCAGGTTTGAGGTGCTTTAACCAGTTGCGGTTTTGCTCGTGTACATATACTGCGGCACAATGGCACCGCTGTGCAAAACCCCGTGTATATATGGGGTTCCTTTTAACCCCCCTGGCAGTATTCCCGAGTCTGGCTCGGGGTGAAAATTCAGTACCATTAGCGGTAACCCCGAGCCAGACTCGGGATCGCATCGCTGGATCCAGGATGAGTTTACTTACCTTGTCCCCTGGATCCAGCGATGTCCCCCCGCTGTGCGAGCGGCTCATCCTCAGCTCGATCTATCACAGACCCGAGCTCTGTTCTCTGCGAGCGTTGCAACGCACAGGGACGGAGAACGGTGCCAAATTCAATAAAAAGTAAAACATACACATTACATACAGTATAATGTAATCTTACAGATTACATTGCTGTATGTAATTATTTCACATCCCCTTTGACCCTAGTGGTCTGCCCAGTGTCCTGCATGCAGTTTTATATTATAAAAACTGTTCTTTCTGCCTGGAAACTGGAGATTGTCCATAGCAACCAAAACTGTCCCTTTACATCAATAGCGTCTGCCCGGGTGCCACACATTGTGGGGTGTCATCCGTCCTCTCCTCCCTCCTTTATGCAGAACTGTGATCTCCCTGTGTCACGGAGCTGAACTATCCGGGTGGCCGCAGTAAAAATGTCCCGCCTCCTGTGATAGACGGCACACTGATCGAATGCCAGGACATCTCCTGTATCATATCTGCTAGAGGTGCACCGAATGGAAATTTTGCTAATACTATTAGCAGCGTATTTAAGTTTAAAGCGGAGTTCCACCCACTTTTGAGGGGTGGTCTTAAATGAAAGACCACCTCTCCACCCCTGGTTTTTGGATAGTAAAATAGTATTGTTTTTCTTTTAAAGTACCTTTTTATGAAGTACAGCCTGTACTTCTGATCCATCTGGTCCGTGGCACAGGATGTCATATCCTCTTGTAATGAAAGCCCCCCCCCCGTCTTCTGGCACCTTTGTGTGTGTCCCAGAAGACAGCTGACCATTCACAAAGAGCTCCACGCAACTCGTGCATACGCAGTAGGAAACGGGCAGTGAAGGCGCAAGGCTCCACTGACGGTTTCCTTTAATTAGAATGGCAGCGCCTGCACCCGATCGACGGAACGGCCTCGGGGGGCTGACATCGGGGGCTCCCTGGACAGGTAGGTGTCCTTTATTAAAAGTCAGCAGCTACAGTGTTTGTAGTTGCTGACTTAAAAAAAAAAAATCAAAGTTGCAGGTGGAACACCACTTTAAGTAAGAGATTACAGACGTGATACAAGAGATGGTTAGAGACTGAGGACATGATACAAGAGACAGCAGACTGCATTCTTGAGCTTTTCTTGCACTAAAGGTGCAAATAATGGGCAACGATAAATTCATATTAATTTAAATTGATGATATTAATTAAGAAGTCAAATACAATGTAATTATATTTATAAAAATATTAATATTTTTTAAAAAACTGTCTGTTTCAGCTAAGTGCATTTTGCATTTTCGATTTCGGTACCAAATTCTCCATTTGGTGCACCTAGAAATTAAATTTCTGGGGGGCATTCTGTACACCGTCCAGTCCAGGTAGCTAAATTGCATTTTACAGAAAATTACAGAGCCGCAAATTGAAAAGGAAAAGTAATTTTTAATAAAATGTAATGCTGCAGCTGTCCCCCTGCTGGTTCTAAGACTGAGAACTGAGTGATCATTTGACTGCTGAGTGTTCAGTTCTCGGTCTTCAACGAGCATAGAGTAGCGATTGTAATGTTACTTTTCACACTGGGGCGTTGGGGGCGTCTGCACTAAAGCGCCACTATTTTAGCCGTCACGACCGATTCACTGTCGTTTTTGCTGAGATTTTTGGCCACTAGCAGGGCGCTTTTAACCCCCAAAAGGGCTGGTTGTCGACGGTTTGGCGGCACTGCCCATTAATTTCAATGGGCAGGGGCGCTTTATACACCACTCCTACAGCGCTGCAAAGATGCCGCTTGCAGGCCTTTTTTTACCATCCTGCCAGCGCACCCCTCTAGTGTGAAAGCACTTGGGCTTTCACATTGGAGTGGAAGGAGAGGTCCTTTCAAGGCGCTTTTGCAGGCGCTATTTTTAGCATTATAGCGCCTGTAAAGCACCTCAGTGTGAAAGTAGCCTAAGTCACCACTCTCTGCTCTGCATCTTGAACTGAAGCGCTGGTCTGTGGAGGGGATGAGAGCGGCTGACTTAGGCTTTCAGTGGCACGCTGAGAGGTTGAGCTAGCTGAAGGTTTGTCATCTTTGCGGATCCCGGCATTATTGTCGGGATCCCTGCAGAGCCTAGAACAGCTCTATGATATCAGCTGACAGCAGACTTTAACCTGCTGTCATCAGAATCTGGGTCACACTCCTGTGGCCCAACGGAGAAATCTGACCAAACAAACTTTGGCCATACTTCTCTTCTCTCTGCATAAAGAGTAGCTGTCACTTGCCTAATCCTATCCCATTGGGGGCTTATAAGCAACACAGTTCAATTAAAAATATAAAAAGAATCATAATAAATTAATTACAAAAAATAAATAAAAGCAACCTTGTTACCCTGCAAATGCAAGCACATGCACAGTGTGTTTACACGCATGTAAAACAGAAACTTCACCACACATGCTGAAACCACAAACATCAGAGAGCAATAATTCTAGGGCCATTATTTATAGTTAACATTAAACACTTATTAAATTCATGAGATGCTAAGGTTTCTAATGCCTCGTTTCCACTGAGCGGTCCGGTTCGGGTTGGTTCGGTACGGTTCGCTATTTTGGGTGTTTCCATCATGAAAGCGGCCCATTCAACCAAACCATACCGCACCATTCATGGTCCTGCTTCAGATGTGGGGCCATAGAAAATGGTACGGTGCGGTGCTGTTAGGGCGGAGCTACTGGCATCACACGATACATTCCACTGATTGGCAGACAGAAAAAACGTCAATGCTCACGTCAAAGGCATTTTTTTCTAAACCCCTTATGGCCCCTGGTGGTCTGACTTGCAGTGGAAACGCTCACCTGAATAGGCCGGACCATTCTAACCCTTCCAAACTGTACCGAACTGAACCGTTCCGCTCAGTGGAAACAAGGCATTAATCTCCACGTATTAAAATTTTTTGGCACTGTAATTTTTCACCATTTTGTGCTGGGGCGTGCAGTTTTGAGGCCTGACATAGTTGGTATCTATTAATTCCATATAACCTCATCTTTTTTTATTTTGTAGGAAAAAATTAATGAAAATCATTTTCGTTGTTCTTTTTTTTTTTAAATCTGATAAACAGCTGCGCAAATCTGGTGTGACATAAAAAATTGCAGCTACCATTTTTTTTAAATATTTAATGCCCTGGAACTTTTAAACAGTTTCATAGTAAATGCAGATTTTAACGTGTGCAAAAAATGAAGAAGTAACTCTGGAGGGTAGGAGGGCTATCAGCTGCAAAATCCTTAATTGTGTGCTACTGTACATGGGAGAATAAATGTGGTTTTAAGGCTCCATTCACACAAGACGTAAAAATAATGTTATAAAAATGTCAATAGCTTAACATTTTTTAACATTTTTGAAATAGCGTTTATTAGTGTTTCTTTTTTGTTTTTTGTTTTTGCAATGGATCAAAAACATAAAAAAAAAAAAAAAAAAAAACCCCGCTGGTGAGACAGATTTTTGAGCGTTTGACATTCATGAGCGTTTGGTGGTCAGAAAAACGACTCCTGAACACAATTTTTATGGCCCCATAAAATCCACTGCTGATAAACATCCAAAAACGTCTGTGTGTGCATGGACACATAGGATAACATAGATGTTTATGAGCTGTTAAAAAAAAAAAAAAAAAACTCCCAAAAAACGTCAGTTTATGAGCTTCAGTGTGCATGGAGCCTTAAGGCCAGGGGGAGACGCATCAAATATTAATTTGATAAGGAATCGCAAAGCATCTAAGTGTTTGCATAGAGGTTTGTCATGAGATAAATCTGTGTAATCTTTTTATCCTACATCTGCAGGGGTCGTTCACAGCTAGATTACAATGGATGTAACTTATAACCTCGAACTGTTTCCTGAATATAAAGTGACTTTGCTTTTATTCAAAGATGTTAAAAATGCATCAGGACTAAGAAAGAAAGCAATTGATGGAACTGTTGATGGAGTGTTGCTGAATCCTGCAATGGTAAGAGGTTATATTGTAGCTTTATATAATCTTTAAATAAATGTACTTACTGTTTTATTTACTTACATGAGCTGGAAAATGTACTGCCAATGTCAAAATGTGCCACGCCCTCACACATTCCCAGAAATCGGATTCAGAAAAACCACTTGTTTAATGTAATGTTTATGTGTCGCAAAAATATTTACAAAGCGCTCACAATTTGTTGTGGAACCGTTCACACTGTGTACTTCAAAGTTTTCAGGTGCTCACACCTCCAGGGACAATTTTTCTCCCAGGTACTGCAGGAACATATAGTATTAAATCGAACACCGCCTCCATAAAAGCTAACTTTAATGCTTTGTCACACTTTAAGACATTCCAGCTAGCTTCTCGATGATGTGTTTCACCCCCACTGGGACATCAATGCGGTAAAGCAGGCATCAATAAATGGCGGTCCGGATGCAGACCGAGTGACAGTCCCCCCGGGACTGCGACAGTCATGCCGTTTAGGAGCTTAGACTTTCTTTCTTGCAGGCCACCTTGTAGTTTCCCCAGCTGCTGCACTGTCATCCTTGCTGCATGGCAGAGGACTGGAGAGGCGACAGGCTGGGAGGTCCTAGGGCAGGATCTCCAAGCGGGTGGTTGGTTGCTAGGACACTGAGCAGTCCTGGCAACCAATCACCAGCTCTTTGACAAGAAAAGCTTGGCAGCTCCCACCCTTTGTCCAGACCTGCCCTTTGGAAAGTAAGGCTGTGTGCGTGTGGCTGCAAACGCTGTTGTAAAAGAGAAAGGAGGTGTGAGAAAACTGTTATGGAGAGGAGGTGAGGGGGGCTAAGAACACTGTTATGAAGGGGGGTAAGGACACTGCTATGAGGGGGGGTGAGGGTGACGGGGGCTAAGGACACTGCTATGAAGGGAGGTGCTGTGCCGTAAGGAGGGGGGAATGTGATGTAAAATGGGGAAAATTGTGATGTTGAAAGAACGGTGACACAAATGGGGGAGAACTGTGACGTAAAGGGGGGGAACCTGTGATGTGAAGGGGGGGAACTGAGGACACTGTGATATAAATATGGGGGCTTTGATGTGAAGGATTTGAGTCGTTGCACAAAAATGCGGCATGGACTTCTGCTGGAAGAAAATTTTGCACCTCGAACCTACGTGAATTTTAATTTAATACCTCTGGTGTAGAGTTCAGGACCAGTAGGAGGTGAAACACGTCATAGAGGAGCTGGGTAGAGGGTCTGGAAGCGAACTGGAACAATTAATTTAGTTTTTTGCTTTAATGAAAGTGGCGCACACCATGCAGCTCTATAAAATTTCCAAAACGTCTTAAAAGCAGATCCATCAAAACACTAAAGCTGGCCATAAATGGATCGAAAATTTTAGCAGGTTCAGCAGGGCCCCCTGCTGATTAGCTTCTGTTCAACCGCCATGTTGGAAAATGTCTGCTCGATCGAGTGCTTCAGGCTGAAGACTGCAGTGGTGATCTGTGTATTCTGATGGAGGAGTCTCCCGGCTGTCAAAGTACAAAGGCACAACGGGTAGGATTCCCGTATTCACCTCTGACGTGTGGATGGGGGAATTGACTTATCTGGCTAGCCTTCCACAAGTCAAATGCTGCATTACCATGATTGTGATGGACCAGAACTCTATGGACCAGAACTCTATGGACCAGAACTCCCTTATATTTGATCTCTTCGGAAAAAAAGAAAAAGTCATAAAGGTCAGGGAATTATTTTTTTTTTTTTTATCATATTAAATTGGTTGGACAGATCAATAGAGGAAATTGCTGATGTCCATAGATCCATCTGTGAGGCCTAGGCAACATGTGTCCAGCTAGTCCTGAGAATGATCTTGTTCTATTTATCTTCACAATTCTGTATGTTTTTGCACATTATATTGTATCTGTGGTTATTTGTGGGTCACTCTTGGGACCGTACATGTTCATTTTTACACTTTAGTTCCACTTGAAGTCAGTGTTTGCATAACATTGCAAAGCTCCCACAGTGTTTTCACATCTTCAGGAGTGCATAAGAGGATAACAAAATGTGCAAGCACCTCTGGGTACCTGCATGTCATTCCTTCTCATAGTTATTTATACTGTACATCAGGTATATTGTACTGTAAATTGAATAGACTTTCAGATTTTAGCACATTTTCAGTGTTTGGGGAATTGCACTAGCGGGTCCGTAATTGATTTCACTTGTTGCTTGCAATTGCTATATAAGTGGAACACAATGTGCTGTGCTACTGTCAAATGTATAGTGTAAGAAACATTTTTCTGCATAAGATGGTTTTGATATGAGTAACATTTTATAATATTTTGTTTCAAACTGGTGAATACTTTAGTGCAGGGCATAAAATTTTAAGTCCTAGGCTACTAGCCAGGACTTAAAGGGGTTGTAAACCTTCAACGTTTTTTTACGTCAATACATTCTATGCATTGAGGTGAAAAACCTCCTGTAATGCTGCAGCCACTCCCCACCGAGCCCCTGTTCTACTTACGTATACCCCGTCTATCTCGGCCAGGGGACTAGCACACCAGCAAAAGCCAGTGTTTTTCGCTTCCTTACCGGATGGCTTGATAGCAGCGCAGCCATTGGCTCCCGCTGCTGTCAATCAAATCCAATGACGTGGGCACCGGGCGGCTGGGCTGAGTCCGGCATTCGTGTCTATGGACGTAAATGCTGGACACGGGAGCCCACCCACATGGTAATCCCCTCTGGAGAGCGCTATTCCTAGGGGGTTATCTAAAGCGTGAGGGGGAGGAGTCGTGAGAGTCACCATGGGACCACAGAAGAGGATGTTCGGGTCCACTCTGTGCAAAACGAGCTGCACAGTGGAGGTAAGTATAAGGCTCGGTTCACACAGGGGCGACACGTCTTCAGGACGACTTTGTTAGGCAACTTGGAGACGACTTGAACACGACTTAGACACGACCTGGGGCGACTTACAAGTCGCCCCAGGCCAGGCGACTTTTGCCGTGGCCAATCAGAGTATGAGCTCTGAAGGGGTAAATCCACGCCAAATTTATGAAAATAATTTGGCGTGGGTTCCTCCTCCAAGAGCATACCAGGCCCTTAGGTCTGGTATGGATTCCAAGGGGAACCACCCACGCCGAAAAAACGGCGTGGGGGTCCCCCCCAGATCCATACCAGACCCTTATCCGAGCACGCTACCCGGCCGGCCAGGAAAGGGTGTGGGGACGAGCGGGCGCCCCCCCTCCTGAGCCGTACCAGGCCGCGTGCCCTCAACATGGGGGGGTGCTTGGGGAAGGGGGGCGTGCGGCCCCCCCACCCCAAAGCACCTTGTCCCCATGTTGATGAGGACAAGGGCCTCTTCCCGACAACCCTGGCCGTTGGTTGTCGGGGTCTGCGGGCGGGGGGCTTATCGGAATCTGGGAGCCCCCTTTAATAAGGGGGCCCCCAGATACCGGCCCCCCACCCTATGTGAATGAGTATGGGGTACAATGTACCCCTACCCATTCACCTGTAAAATAAAGTACAAAAAAAACACAACACACAAGATAAAATAGTTTATTGCACAGCTCCGGGGGTCTTCCGTCTTCGGGGGTCTTCTTGCCGGACTCCTCCGCTATCTTCTTCTAGCTCTTTTGCTAGCGGAGGAGCCCGGCTTTCTTCCTTGCCACCGCCCTCTTCTTCCGACTTCGGGGGTCTTGTCCCCCTCTTCGGTTCTTCTGCCTGCTTCGGTTCTTCTGCCACCCCCTTTCCTGGCCGGCCGGGTAGCGTGCTCGGATAAGGGTCTGGTGTGGATCTGGGGGGGACCCCCACGCCGTTTTTTCGGCGTAGGGGGTTCCCCTTGGAATCCATACAAGACCTAAGGGCCTTGTATGCTCTCGGAGGGGGAACCCATGCCAATTTTTTTTTCAGAAATTTGGCGTGGAGTTCCCCCTTCAGAGCTAATAATTCTGTCAAAGTCGCCTCTGTATATGCAGAGATCCGACTTGGAGGCGACCTCCATTGAAATCAGTGGGTACAAGTCGCCTACAAGTCGGATTGAAGTAGTACAGGAACTTCTTTTGAAGTCGGAGCAACTTCAGTAGCGTGCATTAAGACGGCTCTCATTCACTTACATTGATTTTTAAATGTTGTCCGACCTGAAGTCGGATCTGAGGCCGCGTACACACGGGCGGACTGTTCGCCCAACCTTGTCCGCTGAACAGTGTTTGGGCGGACAGTCCGCTCGTGTGTGGGCTTTCAGCGGACAGTTTCAGCGGACAGTTGGACGGACAAAGTCTTTCGGAAATTCCGAAAAACTGTCCGCTGAAACTGTGTTTGAGCGAACAGTCCGCCCGTGTGTGGGCTTGTCCGCTGTACTTTCGAAATGAGCGGACTGTTCCCGCTCGGAAAGTCCGCCCATTTCGAGCGCGTGTACAGGTAGGCGGGGCCCGCGAAGGAGACGTCGCGGGCTCCGCCGCCTGGAATGGGCTTAAAGGGGAACCCCAACGCCGAAAAAAATCGGCGTGGGGGTTCCCCCCAAGTCCACACCAGACCCTTGTCCGAGCACGCTACCCGGCCGGCCAGGAAAGGGGGGCGAGCGAGCGCGCCCCCCCTCCTGAGCCGTACCAGGCCGCGTGCCCTCAACATGGGGGGTGCCTTGGGGAAGGGGGGGCCACGCGGCCCCCCCACCCCAAAGCACCTTGTCCCCATGTTGATGAGGACAAGGGCCTCTTCCCGACAACCCTGGCCGTTGGTTGTCGGGGTCTGCGGGCGGGGGGCTTATCGGAATCCGGGAGCCCCCTTTAAGAAGGGGGCCCCCGGATACCGGCCCCCCACCCTATGTGAATGAGTATGGGGTACAATGTACCCCTACCCATTCACCTGTGAAATAAAGTACAAATAAAAACACAACACAGGGGGAAAAAATATTTTATTGCACAGCCGGGGGTCTTCCGTCTTCGGGGGTCTTCTCGCCGGACTCCTCCGCTATGTGTGTGTAGCTCTTTTGCCAGCGGAGGAGTCCGGCTTTCTTCCTCCCCGCCGCCGGCCTCTTCTCCCGACTTCGGGGGTCTTGTCCCCCTCTTCGGTTCTTCTGCCGGGCCACCGCGCCTGGTCCGGTGGCCCGGTCTTCTGTCGCCGTCTTCCGTTCTTCTGTCGCCGCCTTCGGTTCTTCTGCCGGGCCACCGCGCCTTCTTGTAGCTCTTTTACAGGCGGTGGCCCGGTCTTCTGTCGCCGCCGCCGCCTTCCGTTCGTGTTCTTCTTCTTGTTCTTCTTGTTCTTCTCCAGGCGATGTTGACACGTCGCTCTCTCCGGCCGGAATGCCAGAGCCGCCCTGCGCTGTGACTTATATAGTGACAATGGGGCGGGGTCACATGGTATATGTCACATGGGTTGATGTCACATGGTGACCCCGCCCCCTTACGCTGTCATAGTCCCCATGTGACATCAACCCATGTGACCAACCCATGTGACATATACCATGTGACCCCGCCCCATTGTCACTATATAAGTGACCGCACAGCGCGCCCCCGGCATTCCGGCCGGAGAGCTCGTCGAGTCAACATCTCCAGGAGAAGAACAAGAAGAAGAACACGAACGGAAGGCGGCGACGGCGACAGAAGACCGGGCCACCGCCTGTAAAAGAGCTACAAGAAGGCGCGGTGGCCCGGCAGAAGAACCGAAGGCGGCGACAGAAGAACGGAAGACGGCGACAGAAGACCGGGCCACCGGACCAGGCGCGGTGGCCCGGCAGAAGAACCGAAGAGGGGGACAAGACCCCCGAAGTCGGGAGAAGAGGCCGGCGGCGGGGAGGAAGAAAGCCGGACTCCTCCGCTGGCAAAAGAGCTACACACACATAGCGGAGGAGTCCGGCGAGAAGACCCCCGAAGACGGAAGACCCCCGGCTGTGCAATAAAATATTTTTTCCCCCTGTGTTGTGTTTTTATTTGTACTTTATTTCACAGGTGAATGGGTAGGGGTACATTGTACCCCATACTCATTCACATAGGGTGGGGGGCCGGTATCCGGGGGCCCCCTTCTTAAAGGGGGCTCCCGGATTCCGATAAGCCCCCCGCCCGCAGACCCCGACAACCAACGGCCAGGGTTGTCGGGAAGAGGCCCTTGTCCTCATCAACATGGGGACAAGGTGCTTTGGGGTGGGGGGGCCGCGCGGCCCCCCTTTCCCCAAGGCACCCCCCCATGTTGAGGGCACGCGGCCTGGTACGGCTCAGGAGGGGGGGCGCGCTCGCTCGCCCCCCTTTCCTGGCCGGCCGGGTAGCGTGCTCGGACAAGGGTCTGGTGTGGACTTGGGGGGAACCCCCACGCCGATTTTTTTCGGCGTTGGGGTTCCCCTTTAAGCCCATTCCAGGCGGCGGAGCCCGCGACGTCTCCTTCGCGGGCCCCGCCTACCTGTACACGCGCTCGAAATGGGCGGATTTGCCTCCGCCTTACGTGGGCGAGTCCGTTCATTTCAAAAGTTGAGCGAACTGTTTGCCCAACCTTGTTCGTCAAACAGTCCGCTCGTGTGTGGGCAAGTCCGCTCATGCAAATTTTGAGCGGACTGTTTGACAAACTGTTTGCCGAACAAGGTTGGGCGAACAGTCCGCGCGTGTGTACGCGGCCTGAGTCGCCCCTGTGTGAACCGAGCCTAACACGTTTGTTATTTTAAACAAATAAAAAAACAAACCTTTAGTATCACTAAGGGTTACTTGCCACCAGTTGCCCTAAACATTCCCTCGTGAATTATCTCAATTATCTCATGAAATTTCACTTAAATGTTTTATGCAGAATTAAGTTACAAACATAAATATTACCAACAACTTTATCAATGCAGACTCACCAGTGCCCAGCCATGCAAACTACCTGTGTCCATCAATGCCACTTCAACGTTGTCCGTCAATGTGGCCTACCTGTGTCTGTCAATGCAATGCAGCCTACCTGTGCAGGGCAAGAGGAGGAGGAGGAGGAGAAGAAGAGGATTGCCGGCCG
Organism: Lithobates pipiens; assembly: GCF_037356315.1. Lineage (NCBI taxonomy): Eukaryota > Metazoa > Chordata > Amphibia > Anura > Ranidae > Lithobates > Lithobates pipiens. Next base: position 183,039,581 of record NW_027507903.1, read on the forward strand.
GATCGCCGGCCGAATCATCAGAGTGCCGAGGAACATTGCTTTAATTTCAATTGCCTTGTGTTCCCGCCACTCTCCGTCACATACAGCCCCTCCTCTTGGCCCAGGCACTTTGATACACAGATCACCTGGTTAATGCCGGGATGTGTGACGTGTATCAAAGTACCCAGGCAAGGAGGCGTGGTTGTGTGACGGCGAGTGTGGGGAACACTGCAAATCTAATTTAAGATGTTACAGCGATGTTCCTCTGCGCCCTTATGATCTTTACCCGTGCTTTCTCTATCCCCCTTCGCGTTTTTTCTGGGAGAACGGCTCCCATTCAACAACCTCGCCTACCGGCGGGGTGCTTTGATTATGTACACATAACTTTGAAACTTTACCATGCCTTTTACTTTTTACTAGATTTTAACATGTGTTTTTTGGTTTATCTTTGAAGATTGTGGATCCGCTTCAGGTTCTTATTGCAGTAAACAAAGCTATCCATTTACACCTATTGGAAAAAATGAAAACAAGAAGTCTTAACTCAGAAATTATATTTAATTTATCACCAACAAACAATGTAAGTATGGCTGCAAATCTAATACCCACAATGTAATGTAAAGTTAAAGTAAAACTAAAGGATTTTTTTTTTCTGAATAGAGTAAGAGAGGGTTATAACCCCAGTCAGTTTTTTTCCCATGTGTTCCATTGTGGAGATCTTCCTTCACTTCCTGTCCATAGCCAAAATGGGAAGTTAGAGGAAAATCCCTCCAAACTGAGGGAATTCCTAGTTGTCACTAGAACTAGTGTCCCCAGTGGGAGATTTCCCCTCTAATCCTGTTCTAATATTATTATTTTTTTTTTTTTTTACTTTTGGTAATAACAGTAAATGGGACAGATATAGAGGGCGAATCTCCCTAATGGGGGCCCAGACAGCAATACAAATCTGACACTTCCACTCTATCCAGAAATAAAAAAGAAAAAGTTTTGCCTTTAGTTAAAGTAAGAGTAACTCCAAAAAAAAAATCATTCTCTGAGTGATCTATGTACAGTTTAACAAAATTTGTTCCAGATTTCTACCTTTTTGTTATTCTGAAGCCATTGCTATTTGTTCCGTCGTGATCTGTCACACGCCGTATACACCGGACATGGCCGATGACAGAACACTGTACCGGCCCACTGCTGGTACAATGTGATCACTGTGCCAATCACAGCAGATCACATGACAGTTGTACACAATGAAAGGCTTTGTTAAATGACTTTCACAGTGTACTATTGTGATGAGTTCTGACTGGTCACAGTCATCGCATGGTACAGACACGGTCAATCACAGTCCATCTGTACCATGTGATCAGACAGGGCCAATCACAGCTAATCATAATAGTACACATTAAATCAGTAGTTTTCATTCAGAAAAAAATTGGTTGCGTATAACTGTAAAATGCAGTTATAAGCAATCATAGTATATGTACATGTATAAAAAGAAAATCATGATCACCTCCCCAGAGTAGTACAGCATTACTGTGGTAACACTGCATTGCAATGATCACTGTATGTAAAAAAAATAATGTAATAACATTTTTTAAAAGAAATTATAAACATCTTTTACTGGTATGTTTTTTTACTGGACAGTGTGTAAAAAAAAAAAAAGTGAAAAATATTTTTGTTTTAAATTTCTTAATTACAACTTCAAAAAAACTCTTATGCAGCGTACACACGACCGGACTTTGACAGCAAATGTCAGACGGAACAAATCCGTCAACAATTCGATTGTGTGTGGACGCCATATGACCCCCCCCCCCCACCTCCCTTTTTTCTTACCTAAGTCCGATCCAATCCAACAATGCTGGAGCCGCTGCGCTCATGCACATCGTTGGATCGGATCGCTCTCCTCATTGGATAGATTGATTGCAGCAGGAGCCATTGACTTCCGCGGCTGTCAATCAGAAGCTGTGATGCGGTGGGGAGGGGTAGAGTCCCATTGTCTGTATCAATGGACGCAACAGCGGGACTCGGGAGCAAGCCTGCACGGGTGTCCCCATAGAAATGCGGCTTTCCGCAGGGGCACCCAATGAAGAGCAGGGGCCTAGGGCACCGACAGGGGACCTGAGGAGAAGAGCATCCTGGCTTCTCTGTTCAAAACCACTGCACAGAGCAGGTAAGTTTTTTTTTTTTTTTTTTTTTTTAATGAACGTTTACAATCACTGTAATTGCAATATGATTGTGTGGCAGTTCTATATGCTATATTATTTTTTTTTATTTGCAAATATTTTTCCCCACAAGAGTGGAGATGCCCTTTAACCACTTCCCGACCAGCGCACGACGATATACGTCGACAGAATGGCACGGGCAGGCATATTGGCGTACAGGTACGTCCAATATTCGATGCCGCCCTGCCATCGGGAGCGCGCCGCCGGCGCGCTCCTGCGCTGGTCGGGACCCCCGTGAGTCCAGTCGTGGGACCCGCGGACTCGATCGCCGCGGGCATCCCCGCGATCGTCTCACGGAGCGGCCGAATGGAGGAAATGCTGTGTAAACAACATTTTTCCATTCTGCCTAGCAACTAGTGACGCTGATCTCTGCTCCATGTGATTGGAGCAGAGATCAGTGTACACTAAATGAAAGCCCAACCCCCCCACAGTTAGTAACACACCCCTAGGAACACTTAACCCCTACACTGCCACCCACTGGTTAACCCTTTCACTGCCAGTGTCATTTACACAGGAATCACTGCATTTATATAGCAGTGATTACTGTATAAATGACAATGGTCCCAAAAATGTGTCAAAAATGTCCGATGGGTCCCCGACAATGTCGCAGTCACAATAAAAATCGCAGATCGCCGCCATTACTAGTAAAAAAAAAAAAATAATAAAAAATTATTAATAAAAATGCTATAAAACTATCCCTATTTTGTAAACGCTATAACTTTTGCGCAAACCAATCAATAATCGCTTATTGCGATTTTTTTTTTTTAACCAAAAATATGTAGAAGAATACGTATGGGCCTAAATTGAGGGAAAAAAAATGTTTTTTTATATATTTTTGGGGGATATTTATTATAACAAAAAGTAAAAAATAATGCGTTTTTTTCAAAATTGTCGCTCTATTTTTGTTTATAGCGCAAAAAATAAAAACCGCAGGGGTGATCAAATACCACCAAAAGAAAGCTCTATTTGTGGGAAAAAAAAGGACGTCAATTTTGTTTGGGAGCCACGTCGCACGACCGCGCAATTGTCAGTTAAAGCAACGCAGTGCCGAATCGCAAAAAGTGGTCTGGTCTTTGACCAGCAAATTGGTCCGGTCTGAAAGTGGTTAAACATTAGGTAAATACAGGTGGAATCTGTCTGTTACACAAAAGCAAACATTTGGCTGTTTAGTGTAAACCATAAATACAACAGATCCTACCGCTCACTTAGGCCCCTTTCACACTGGGGCGGTATTCAGGCCTTACAGCGCTAAAAATAGCGCCTGTGTAGCGCCTGAAAAAAAACGGCTCCTTTAACTCCAGTGTGAAAGCCGGAGGGCTTTCACACTGGAGCGATGCGCTGGCAGGACGGTGAAAAAAGTCCTGCTAGCCGCATCTTTGGAGCGGTGAATACACCGCTCCTACCCATTGAAATCAATGGGACACCGCGGCAATACCGCCGGCAAAGCACCGCTGCAGCGGAGCTTTGCGGGCGGGTTTAACCCCTTTTCAGCCGCTAGCGGGGGTTAAAACCACCCCGCTAGCGCCCGCAGACCGCCGCTAAAACGACGGTAAAGCGCCGCTAAAAATAGCGGCGCTTTACCGCCGACGCCGCTCCCGCCCCAGTGTGAAAGCAGCCTTAGTGGTACATCTTTACCATTTGCAGTGGTTTAGTGCCGGTTCACATAGGGGCAACACGACTTGGACGCAACCTGAGCACGCACCACAGCGCGACTTACAAGACGACTTGGGGTGACTTCAAGTCACCTCCAGGACAGGCGATTTTCCAGGGGGCAATCAAAGAACAATCAGTTCTGTGGAAGGGAGGGGTTTGCCTGAGAGAACCATTTTCTCCTCCTGTATTGTTGCTTCAGTTAAGACACGATCCGACTTTGGAGGCGACTTCCATTGAAATCAATGGGTACAAGTCGCCTAGAAGTTGGATTGAAGTAGTACAGGAACCTTTTCTGAAATCGGAACAACTTCAGTAGTGTACATTAAGACGGCTCTCATTCACTTCAATGGAATTTCTGATGTCAAGCGACTTGGGGTGCAAAAGTAAGAGGTGTGACGTTCTACTTTAGTACTTCTATTAATTAAAGGCTAATAGAACTTTGCCTTAAAATGTTGGCTCCCCCTCCACCTCAGAAGTGTGCGATCTGTCCGCCACAATGTTGCAGTCCCACTGAAAATCATTACTAGTAAAAAAAAAATGCCATAAATCAATCCCCTATTATGTAGACAATATAACTTTTGTGTAAACCAATCAATATACGCTTATTACGTTTTTTTTCTTTTACCAAAAATACGTAGAATACCTATCAGACTAAACTGATGAAGACATTTCGTTTTTTATATATTTTTGGATATTTATTATAGAAAAAAAGTAAAAAATATTGTTTGTTTTGTTTTCTTTTTCAAAATTGTCGGTCTTTTTTTTGTTTGTTTTATAGTGCATAAAAAAAATGCAGAGTTGATCAAATACCACCAAAAGAAAGCTCTATTTGTGGGGGGAAAAACAGGACATATGTTTTGTTTGGGTACATTGTCGCATGACCGTGCAATTGTCAGTTAAAGCAACACAGTGTCGTATTGCAAAAAATGGCCTGGTCATTAAGGGGGTAAATCCTTCCGTTCCTTAAGTGGTTAATAAGAAACACTTATACCGTGTACACACGACCGGACTTTTCGACGGACTAGGTCCATCGGTCTTCCCGACGGACTGTCAGCGGAGTTCCCACAGACTTTCCGAATTAACAGACTTGGCCACACACAATCACACCAAAGTCTGATGGATTCAAACGTGATGACGTACGACCGGACTAGAATAAGGAAGTTCATAGCCAATAACTGCCCTAGCATTGTTTTTTGGCCGTTGGACTAGCATACACACGAGCGGATTTCTCGATAGGAACTGGGTCTGGCGGAGTTCCGGCAAAAAAAATTGAAACATGTTTTATTTCTAAAGTCCGACAGATTTTTGGACAGCAAAGTCATATGGCGTCCACACACAATCGAATTGTTGACGGATTTGTTCCGTCTGACCTTTGCTGTCAAAGTCCGGTCGTGTGTACGCTGCATAAGAGTTTTTTTGAAGTTGTAATTAAGAAATTTAAAACAAAAATATTTTTCACTTTTTTTTTTTATTTTTTTTTTTTTTTTTTTTTACACACTGTCCAGTAAAAAACCATACCAGTAAAAGATGTTTATAATTTCTTTTAAAAAATTGTATTACATTATTTTTTTTACATACAGTGATCATTGCAATGCAGTGTTACCACAGTAACGCTGTACTACTCTGGGGAGGTGATCATGATTTTCTTTTTATACATGTACATATACTATGCTTGCTTATAACTGTGCATTTTACAGTTATACTCAACCAATTTTTTTCTGAATGAAAACTACTGATTTAATGTGTACTATTATGATTAGCTGTGATTGGCCCTGTCTGATCACATGGTACAGATGGACTGTGATTGACCGTGTCTGTACCATGTGATGACTGTGACCAGTCAGAACTCATCACAATAGTACACTGTGAAAGTCATTTAACAAAGCCTTTCATTGTGTACAACTGTCATGTGATCTGCTGTGATTGGCACAGTGATCACATTGCACCAGCAGTGGGCCGGTACAGTGTTCTGTCATCGGCCATGTCCGGTGTATACGGCGTGTGACAGATCACGACGGAACAATAGTGCTCTTGCCCAGCCATCATTTTACAATAGGCTGGGGGGGAAAGGTTAAGCAAACTTATATTACAAATGTGGAACCCACTTCTCCTTTAATATAAACAACATGCTGCTGACCCAATAATATATGTAACAAAAAGCAAGATACTCCCAATGTCTTATACGCAGCTTACAAGTAATGAAAAATACTTTCTCATAAAAGTATTGTTTTTATTTTCAGTGGGTAAAATTGCATCAATAAACGCACCAATAACCAAAGGGAAGGGGGAGGGGAAGCAGAACATGTGGAAAAGGAGGAACAACAACAAGAGCTCTGATGTACACAAAAATGATAAACATATTAGATGTCTGTCTAACATTTTAACAAAAGGAAATCCACAAATAGTATATCTGTGGATATTACTATTGTTAGCGTAACCCAAACGCGTTTCAATCATAATTTTGTATTCAATCTTCTGCGGGGGGATATAGACATTTATAACATATCGATACAGAATATTACCAATATTGACATCAATAACAACATCATCGTCATTTGGAATAAAGAGCCTGTATATACAGGAATTCAAAATTAACAACGGACCCTAACTTTTGATAAGAGAAATATTTAAGTAGCCAGAGCAAAAAGACAAAATGTCACAACGCATCAGAATATGCTCACAGTGGCCCACCATACAGAAAGTGGGCAGGGAGTCCAATTCTATCTACAAGAAGTCATACTTAATTAGACGTGTAAGGGTAGGGGAGACACAAATGCGCCTATGATATGTATAATATTTAGGGATGAATTACCTTCAACTCTTTTGCTTTTGTAAGGATATCCTATGCACTGATACATTCCTTCAGCACAAAGCACAGGATTTGCATTTCCCAGATTAAATGCATCACCTGGGAGATATAAATTTCCAGCAGGTGTATAGAAGTTTATAACACATGTCTATATAGGTAAAGCTACATTCAATGAGTATACCTTGTTTAACTATCTATCAATCCAGTGTGTACCGGTAAAATGTTGATCTATCCAGTATGTCAGAGTAGGCGGCTAGTTATACGTTCATCACAAGATTAGTGGTATCATCAGTTCCTCATCATTAAAGCACCCTCATGCTGCATTAAAAAGAAAATATATATATATACAAACACACACACACATGTAAATTATATCATATAAATATATATAATACAGGTTTTCTTTAAATCCCTTTTGAGCATTTAACCACTTAAGCCCCGGACCAATTTGCAGCCAAAGGACCAGGCCCCTTTTTGCGATTCGGCACTGCATCGCTTTAAATGACAATTGCGCGGTCGTGCAACGTGGCTCCAAAACAAAATTGGCGTCCTTTTTTCCCCACAAATAGAGCTTTCTTTTGTTTGGTATTTGATCACCTCTGCGGTTTTTATTTTTTGCGCTATAAACAAAAATAGAGCGACAAAAATGCAATATCTTTTACTTTTTGCTCTAATAAATATCCCCCAAAAAAAATATAAAAAACATTTTTTTTTCCTCCGTTTAGGCCGATACGTATTCTTCTACATATTTTTGGTAAAAAAAAATTGCAATTAGCGATTGGTTGGCGCAAAAGTTATAGCGTTTACAAAATATTGGATAGTTTTATAGCATTTTTCATTTTTTTTTTTTTTTTTTTTTTACTAGTAATGGTGGCGATCAGCGGACACATCGGACATTTTTGACACATTTTTGGGACCCTTGTCATTTATACAGCAATCAGTGCTATTTAAATGCACTGATTCCTGTTTAAATGACACTGGCAGTGAAGAAGTTAACCACTAGGGGGCAGTGTAGGGGTTATGTATGATGTTATGTGTTTTTTATTTTATTTTGGGGGGCGTGGTCTGGCATGTGACGTCACTGATCGTCTTTCCCTATAAACGGGAACAGACAATCAGTGACAGCCACACAGGGAAGCACGGGGAGAGGTTTGTTTACACAGACCTCTCCTCGTTCTTCAGCTCTGTGACCCAATTGCGGGACACCAGCGGCGACTGGGTCCACTGGTGCCATGGTCACAGAGCTCAGGACCAGGTCGGGAGCGCTCCCGACCCACGGCTGGGCACTTAAAGAATCACGTACCGGTACGTGATTGTGCCCAGCCGTGCCATTCTGCCGACGTTTATCGGCGTGAGGCGGTCCTTAAGCAGTTAATAAATGTTCAGCATTATGGCCTCTACCATAATGTTGCAATATGTCGCCAACTTGTTCATTCCATGCCTAGAAGATTTGGTGCTGTCCTTGCACATCATAGAGGTCATACAAAATACTAGATGGCGTAGTTTTTGCTGTGGGGTGTATTCATTTTGCTTCAACTAATTTGAGTAAAACTGAAGATTTTGTAAGTTATATTATGAACCTTACTTTCATGTAATGAGCTAAACAAATGTTCTATAAAACTCAGTTTTATCAAAATTTTGGAAATTGTTCTTGTGTTCATTGAAATATTGATTAAAATCTTACCTTTTAAAAGGGGGTGTACTAATTTATGCTGAGCACTGTAGATGAATTTTAATAACCTTTTAAAAGTTATCCAGCTGTGTAGCTGAATTCTAAAACTGTCGCCCTACTTTTTGTTCTGCGGAAAAAAATTGTTTATTTTTGTTTAACAAACTGCGTACAAAAATAACTCTGGCTCCAAGTAATGCTTTCTAATTGGAGAACTAAATGGAGTAAGTGCTGTTATTTCTAATTGCCTTGGGGCTGTGATGGAATGTAGAGAAGGAGTATACATAATTTTTAAATGACCTTTATTTGAAGCCATCCCCTCTTCTTGCTTCTCTGCTTGGAACAAGACAGGGTAAACGTATTATATTGAGAACAGAAATGTGTTTTGTTTCTATTCCTAGTTGTTATTCAGCTGAATGTATTAATTTGTTAAATAGACAATGTCACGGTACTGTTCTCTTGTACAATATTTTATATTTGTGCGCTGCCTTTTGTGTAACTGCTTTTACATAAGAACATTTAGGGCTCGTGCGAGGTGTTTTACTTTAGTCTGTTAACCACTTCAGCCGCGGAAGATTTGGCTGCTTAATAACCAGGCCATTTTTTTGTGATACAACACTGCGTTGCTTTAACTGACAGTTGCGCGGTCGTGCAACACTGTACCCAAACAAAATTGACGTCCTTTTTTTTCCACAAATAGAGCTTTCTTTTGGTGGTATTTGATTGTCTCTGCAGTTTTCATTTTTTGCGCTGTAAACAACAAAAGAGCAACAATTTTGAAAAAAAAACACAATATTTTGTACTTTTTACTATAATAAATATCCCCAATTTTTAAAAACAAAAACAATCAATATATGCTTATTGCAATTTCTATTACGAAAAATATTTAGAATACATATTGGCCTAAACTGTGGAAAAAATTTGCTTTTTTAAAAAAGATTTGGGGGTATTTATTATAGCAAAAAGTATCAAAATATATATAATATTTTTTTTAGTTTTTTTTAATTGTCGCTATTTTTTTGTTTATAGCGCAAAAAATTCAAAACGCAGAGATGATCAAATACCACCAAAAGAAAGCTCTATTTTGGGTACAAAACGACTGCACAATTGTTAAAATTACGCAGTGCCGTATTACAAAAAATGGCCTGGTCATTTGAGCAGCCAATCTCCTGGGGCTGCAGTGGTTAAAAAAATAAAGTATTCAGAAATGCTGATCTTGATGTTTTGAATACTCTCGAGTGCAGAGGAGGGGTTTGGGGTCTTATAGACCCCCAATCTCTCCATAAGGAGTACTTGTGCTGCCTATTACTGTCACAAGGGATGTTTACCTTTTTCCTTGTGACAGCAATAACAGTGATAAAAAACAAAAAAATTTAAAATGACAGTGTAAAAAAAAAAAAGTAAATGTACAAAATATCGGCAAAAAATATTGGCTACCAGGAGGCCGAAATATTGGTATCATATCCATCGATCCCTATTTTAAACCTGTCTAATGGCTTGGTCGCACCCAACTTAAGGAATACACCCTTCATAAAACCTCCACCTCCCTCTCTGACACCTGAAACAAGCAACGACAAAAAGATCCAGGTCACCAACAAAATCATTGAGCTGCAGATGGGAGAGGTTCCTGTAAGGTGTCAGAATGTCAATGTCTCGTTATCCATGGAGGAGTGGGAGTATTTAGAAGGACATAAGGATCTCTACAAGGACGTCATGATGGAGAACTGGCCGCCCCTCACATCGCCAGATGGATCCAGTGACAGAAATACCCCAGGGGGTTCTCCCAGTCCTCTTTATTCTTGGGATTCCACACAGGAACATCCTCAAAGTCCCATATGAGGATCAGGCTGAATTTCAGACTAATGTTGAAGACTAATGTTGAGATAGAAGAAAAGTATTTGAGGACTGATGTGCAGTGTAAAGAGGAGAAAGTTCTTTCCGATGAATCCAGTACCAGAAATCCCCCAGAGAGATGTCCCTGTCATTTATATTCCCGGGAATCCACACAGGAACATCACAGGATCCTCCAGTACTATACAGATGGAAATGCGATTTAAAGGTGAAGTGAAAATGGAAGCAGGAGACCCGTATGTAATGGGTGATGGTCCATGTAAGAAGGAGGAAATCCCTCCAGAGATCAGCACAGCTATACAACACAAAAGGAAAACCAAAATAGTACAGCTCCTGCCCTCTCCATATGACAAAAGTGATGAGGAGCACCTCACATCTGATTCTGCAGAAGAACGCTTTGTTCCCACAAATATCCACCCAATACTATCATCCTGATCCTTCTGTGCAGAGGGGTGCTTCTCAGATGAGTCGCTCATCACATAGGTCAAAAAATCAATTTCCCGAATGTGGAGGATGTTTTAGCCAGAGAGCAGAGATTAACGTAAACACGGGGGACACATGTTCATGTTCCGAATGTGGGAAGTGCTTTACCCCCAAGACGCGTCCAGCGGAACATATACGAACTAACACAGGGACAAAGCCGTATACATGGAAAAGGTTTTCCCTCAAACGCATATCTTATCATCCACTATAAACTGCACATGGAGGAGAAACCCTATTCATGTTCAGAGTGTGGCAAACGCTTCCACCAAAATTCATTCGGACGGGAAACCCTACTCTTGTTTGGAATGTGGGAAACGTTTTTTGAGGAAGGCCGATCGGGTGACCCATCAGAAAACTCACTCTTGCATGAAGCCGTATTCATGTCCTCACTGCGGGAAGTGCTATAGGAGTAAGTCAAACATCAGAGGGTCCACATGGCATAGAGGCTTGCTTGGTGTTCTCAGTCAGGGAGAAGCTCTCCATATGGGGATTGGACAGGCTTTCTGAAGAAACTTTGCCCATGCTCAACTGGACTGTTGGCACATAGTTTGCTGAGGGCCAGTGCTCATGGCAGGAGTGTGCGCTCCCAAGGCACCAATCCATGAAGGAAGTTAGCCGGCAGGCCGGTGCGTTCCAAATTCTAAATTTTTTTGGTCTGCATTTAGGTGGCACAAGGTGGCTAAAAATTTTCAGCCATCAAGGCATCAAAAAAGAAGGCTGTCATGGCTGAAACATGTTGGCTGTTTGGTGCCGCTTTTAATGTACCCTAATAAAGGGTTTGGAGCTTGGAACATGCCGGGTTGCCAGATCAATTTTTTTTTCTATGGATTAAAAAAGGCTTTGCCTTAAAATGTCATATGTCAGTGAACAATATACATCTTACTAGCAAGTCATGCTTGTGTACCTACTGTGGAAGAAGCTAAGGGTCTAGTTATCCAGATCAGATGCAAAATTATATCTGGCATCTAACATTGTGAAGACTTTACATTTATTCCCAATGAAAAAGGCCTCTCGCCTTTGCAAAGTACATTTGATTTGAAGTCAACTATAATATATGCTCTAATATACAGTACTATTTGGAAGTATGTTCTGCTGCATTACACATACAGGAACCCAACAACAACTCTACTTGGCCACTGCTCATACTCCCAGCTCGCTCGGCTACCTAACAATGACTCAGTGCTTGCCTTAGTAGAACTAAGATTTTTGCCAAAAGCTTAAGTTTAATCTGCTTATATAGCAGGGAGCTGTTAAGAAGGGCAGGTAAGTCATGTACAGGTATGTTGGGGATGCTCTTTGTAGAGACATTGTTACTTTACCCTAAATGGCAGCAAGACAAAAGACAGAGCTTTATGCAAAAAAGGGAGAAGAGCCACATGGCTAATCAGCCATGATTACGGCCTGATGACCGAAACGCATTGGCTTTTTTGACTGTTGTTAACCAGCATTAATAAAACAGTTTTAGCCGACTTCCATGGCACCAGCCTTTCTCCTTTTTTGCACTGATTGCACATGGAGGTCTGCAGAGACTTCACAGGCTGAGTGCTGTGTTCTTGAGGCTGACCAGGCATTACACAGGAGATAGTAGCTTAGATGCACCTGTTGCAAAAGACAGAGCTTAGTAAAACAGAATTCTAAAGTGCTGAGTCAATGATAGTGGGCCGAGTGGGGAGGAATATTGGGGGTAAACAGAAGAAGAGAGTAAAAATGCTTAAGTGAAAATAATGCTCACCTGTGTGTAAAAATAAGACGTTAACTAATCTGCATGGGTTAGCTATTCAGTGTGCTTGTGATAGTTTGAGTACATTTATTAAAATAAAATATGTTAACTGATGATTGCCATGTGGTTTATATGGATTGGTATTCCAGGAATGTGGTGGGCAGTCCAGGTGTGAGGGGCATTTTGTACCGGTGTGGTCCATGTTGGTCCATCCTGTGTGAGATCCCAATACCATACAAAGCACTGTACAGTGGTGAAAGGGGTGCAGGTGGGAACAGGGACTAGACATCTATTGGCTGAAGGCTCATCAATAAGTTGGGAAGGGAATTAGAGGCTGGGGGCTGACTCAACAGAAAGGGATGTGTGCTTGTGGCTTTATCTCCAGGGATGGAATGTGAGCACAGGGTGTGGGAGGGTTGCTGCTGGTCTGGAAAGGAGCTTTGGGAGGTTTGCATTCATCTCGGGGGGGGGGGGGATTGTGGAGGGGTGGCTGCAATATGAGTGGGAAGGTAGCTGTCAGTCTGGGGAGGGGATCTGAGAGGGTGGCTGTCAATCCAGAGCAGGGTGTGGCCATCAGTGCGGGGAGGTGGGAAGGGTGTTTGGGAGGGTGACCGTTGGTCCAGGAAGGTGGTGTGGTCTCCAGTCCTGGTGGAGCTGTGGGAGGGCAACTGTCAGTCTGGGGAGGGAGTGTGGGAGGGTGGATGTCAGTCTGGGGAGGGAGTGTGGAAGGATGACCACCAGTCTGGAGAGAGGGTATGGGAGGGTGACCAGCAGTCCAGGGAGGGGGACAGTGTCTGCTGGAGGAGGTTGGTCAGTCTGGGAAGGTAGTGTGGAAAATTGACTTTCTGTCAGTCCAGGTAGGGGGCTTGGAGGTTGGCCTCTGGGTGGAGAGTGTGGGAGGGTGGCCATCAGTCCAGTACTGTGGCCACCCCACCACATCCCCTCTCCGTACTGGTGGTGAGACGACAATTAGTAGGGGAAGATATGAGATATTGGTTTACCAGATGATGAAGGCGATATGGGAGAATAGCTGTCAGTCTGGGGATAGAAAATGGCTGATGTATAAATGTCAGTTGTACTTCAGCCCGTAAAAAATGCACGCAAACCCCCCTCCCACCTCCATTCCTGGTTTCTCCCATTCCACCGGAGTAATGAAGTTGGTAGCCCACTGAGGAGAGGGAGGAACATTTGTTGCCCCATCTCGTCTGTGACGCATGAAGCCAGAAGTGGCGAGGATTTTGTCACTTCCAGTTTCAGTGCTGTTTCCCTAGCAGGGAAAGCAGCTGATCAAATGGCTCTCTGTTCAGTCAGCTGCATTGGAGGGCAGAGGAGGGATTAGAGGTCTAATAGACCACTGATCTCTCCATAAAGAGAATTTGTCACTGCCAAAGCTATCACAAGTAGTATTGTTCACTCCTTGTGATGGCAATAAAGTTAAATAAGAAAAAAAAAAAGTGTACAAAAAATAATATTTTTTTTTCTTCTTTAAAGCCCCCTCCGCTCACGTGCAAACACGAACGTAGGTCTGGCATGCACATGTAAACAGTGATTGTGCTACCTGTATCACTGTGAACTAGGGCTTCAACTAACGATTATTTTCAAAATCAATTAGTTGGGTGATTACTATTTCATTATTCAGGAAGTAAACTCTCCCACTCTGATGCTTCTTTTCATTTAGTCCATTATAATAAGTCATTATCAGACTATAGCCACTGTAATCCAGCCCAAATTGCATATTACTCACTGTTTAAAGAAACTTTAAAAATCTTGTTTCCAGGGGTTAGGCAGCACCATCTTAAGTATTGTTTTCTGAGTCCACAGTGGAGTGTATTTCCGCCCTTACATTGAGTACTTCCTGTACTGTTAAACAAGCCTCCTTCTCAATCCAAAGTTTCCATGGCAATCCTGCTTTCTTGTTCATAGTTTACTTGTTTATTTCATAGTATTTACTTGTGGATGTCTAATGTTTCCCTTTGTCAGACTTATCAGCTTCAGCTGATAAGACTGCAGTAATGGACAATATTTAGACTATGTGAGGTCACATGGGGTGAAGGAGGAAGCTCTGAGTAATTAGCAGAGTTCAATGCTGTGTGCTGTAGGAAGTCCTGATAACAGATAGATAAGACATGGAGAGTGTGCCTTAAATCAGGGGAGATCTGGGCATGCTCAGTGACTTCATTCTACAGAACAACAAGAATTACAACAATACTAAGCAAGTAAGGAGATATCTACAAGCAGTGTTCATTAGGTTTTTTTTATGCTGGTTTACATGGGACAAAGTTGTGGGGGAGGGTTTACAAACAACTTTAAAAAAAGTGTGGTGTGTAATTTAGTTAATAAGTAAAGTTTTTTTAAAAAAAAGGCAATTTATTAACAACATTCTTTGATTCCGTGAATGTACAAAGATTTTTCGTCTGAATATTCTCACCTGAAAATTGATCCGTGTTGCCAGCATATGCAGTTTGCTCTGATCTTTTTGCTGTGCGTTTAGATTTTTGCACTTGTGATTTTTGTGACGATTTGCATTTTTGCATTTTTTTGGCCAATTTGTTGTTGGGCAGATTAAAAAACACAGATTGCTGCAAAAATGCATTACATGCTTTTCTGCAGCTTCTCCATTGAAGTATATTAAACCAAAAAAGCACCATTTTGTGTTTAAAAAAAAAAAAAAAAGTCCCTGACCCTTTCCAAATACACAGCGGCTGAAAAAAGCATAGATGTGAACGTGTTCCTCTAGCAAACCATGTAAATGAACTGTAGTGTGTTTCTGCAAAAATCACCAAAAAAACACATAGATGTGAACCAGGTCTAAGACATTTAGTAACATAATGGCGTCACTACTGTAAGGGGATTTTTTTTTATTGTAGAACTGTGAAAGTAATATTTACAGTAGTGATTATTTGCTGTTTTTGTACTATAAAGGGCTCATTTTACTTTTTTTTTTCTTCTTGGAACTTGGAACATGCCGGGTTGCCAGATCAATTTTTTTTTCTATGGATTAAAAAAGGCTTTGCCTTAAAATGTCATATGTCAGTGAACAATATACATCTTACTAGCAAGTCATGCTTGTGTACCTACTGTGGAAGAAGCTAAGGGTCTAGTTATCCAGATCAGATGCAAAATTATATCTGGCATCTAACATTGTGAAGACTTTACATTTATTCCCAATGAAAAAGGCCTCTCGCCTTTGCAAAGTACATTTGATTTGAAGTCAACTATAATATATGCTCTAATATACAGTACTATTTGGAAGTATGTTCTGCTGCATTACACATACAGGAACCCAACAACAACTCTACTTGGCCACTGCTCATACTCCCAGCTCGCTCGGCTACCTAACAATGACTCAGTGCTTGCCTTAGTAGAACTAAGATTTTTGCCAAAAGCTTAAGTTTAATCTGCTTATATAGCAGGGAGCTGTTAAGAAGGGCAGGTAAGTCATGTACAGGTATGTTGGGGATGCTCTTTGTAGAGACATTGTTACTTTACCCTAAATGGCAGCAAGACAAAAGACAGAGCTTTATGCAAAAAAGGGAGAAGAGCCACATGGCTAATCAGCCATGATTACGGCCTGATGACCGAAACGCATTGGCTTTTTTGACTGTTGTTAACCAGCATTAATAAAACAGTTTTAGCCGACTTCCATGGCACCAGCCTTTCTCCTTTTTTGCACTGATTGCACATGGAGGTCTGCAGAGACTTCACAGGCTGAGTGCTGTGTTCTTGAGGCTGACCAGGCATTACACAGGAGATAGTAGCTTAGATGCACCTGTTGCAAAAGACAGAGCTTAGTAAAACAGAATTCTAAAGTGCTGAGTCAATGATAGTGGGCCGAGTGGGGAGGAATATTGGGGGTAAACAGAAGAAGAGAGTAAAAATGCTTAAGTGAAAATAATGCTCACCTGTGTGTAAAAATAAGACGTTAACTAATCTGCATGGGTTAGCTATTCAGTGTGCTTGTGATAGTTTGAGTACATTTATTAAAATAAAATATGTTAACTGATGATTGCCATGTGGTTTATATGGATTGGTATTCCAGGAATGTGGTGGGCAGTCCAGGTGTGAGGGGCATTTTGTACCGGTGTGGTCCATGTTGGTCCATCCTGTGTGAGATCCCAATACCATACAAAGCACTGTACAGTGGTGAAAGGGGTGCAGGTGGGAACAGGGACTAGACATCTATTGGCTGAAGGCTCATCAATAAGTTGGGAAGGGAATTAGAGGCTGGGGGCTGACTCAACAGAAAGGGATGTGTGCTTGTGGCTTTATCTCCAGGGATGGAATGTGAGCACAGGGTGTGGGAGGGTTGCTGCTGGTCTGGAAAGGAGCTTTGGGAGGTTTGCATTCATCTCGGGGGGGGGGGGGGATTGTGGAGGGGTGGCTGCAATATGAGTGGGAAGGTAGCTGTCAGTCTGGGGAGGGGATCTGAGAGGGTGGCTGTCAATCCAGAGCAGGGTGTGGCCATCAGTGCGGGGAGGTGGGAAGGGTGTTTGGGAGGGTGACCGTTGGTCCAGGAAGGTGGTGTGGTCTCCAGTCCTGGTGGAGCTGTGGGAGGGCAACTGTCAGTCTGGGGAGGGAGTGTGGGAGGGTGGATGTCAGTCTGGGGAGGGAGTGTGGAAGGATGACCACCAGTCTGGAGAGAGGGTATGGGAGGGTGACCAGCAGTCCAGGGAGGGGGACAGTGTCTGCTGGAGGAGGTTGGTCAGTCTGGGAAGGTAGTGTGGAAAATTGACTTTCTGTCAGTCCAGGTAGGGGGCTTGGAGGTTGGCCTCTGGGTGGAGAGTGTGGGAGGGTGGCCATCAGTCCAGTACTGTGGCCACCCCACCACATCCCCTCTCCGTACTGGTGGTGAGACGACAATTAGTAGGGGAAGATATGAGATATTGGTTTACCAGATGATGAAGGCGATATGGGAGAATAGCTGTCAGTCTGGGGATAGAAAATGGCTGATGTATAAATGTCAGTTGTACTTCAGCCCGTAAAAAATGCACGCAAACCCCCCTCCCACCTCCATTCCTGGTTTCTCCCATTCCACCGGAGTAATGAAGTTGGTAGCCCACTGAGGAGAGGGAGGAACATTTGTTGCCCCATCTCGTCTGTGACGCATGAAGCCAGAAGTGGCGAGGATTTTGTCACTTCCAGTTTCAGTGCTGTTTCCCTAGCAGGGAAAGCAGCTGATCAAATGGCTCTCTGTTCAGTCAGCTGCATTGGAGGGCAGAGGAGGGATTAGAGGTCTAATAGACCACTGATCTCTCCATAAAGAGAATTTGTCACTGCCAAAGCTATCACAAGTAGTATTGTTCACTCCTTGTGATGGCAATAAAGTTAAATAAGAAAAAAAAAAAGTGTACAAAAAATAATATTTTTTTTTCTTCTTTAAAGCCCCCTCCGCTCACGTGCAAAGGGGAGCGATCCCGGACGAGGGGACGGCCATTCATTCATGGCCACCCCCTCTCGATCGCTCCCGGCGAATGAAAATGTCCGGTGACATCACTTCCTCTCCTGTAATGTAAACACAGGAGAGGAAGTGATGTATTCTCTCCTCCGTGTCGGTAGTTTTCGCTCCGGCACCAAGGAGAGAGGTTCGGTGAGTTGCACCAACACACCCCACATACAGTAGAACATGCCAGGCACACTCACACCCCCCCTTTACCCCCGATCACCCCCCAATTACCCCTGCCCCCCCAGTCACAGTGACACCAATTGCTTTTTTTTTTTTTTTTTGCATTGGTGTCATTTGTGACTGTAGTAACTGTTAGGGCAGTTAGGGTTAGCCCCCTTTAGTTCTAATGTGCCCCCCTAACCCCCCCAATAAAGGTTTAACCCCGTGATCACCCCCCGTCGCCAGTGTCACTAAGGCTGGGTTCACATTGCAGCGGTTTATGAGAACGAATGTGATTCGCACCGCACTGCAGTGCAAATCACATCCGATCTCTGTGCGATTCGAGTTCAGCCATACAGATAGTATGGCTGAATTCGTGTCGCACCCGCCGCAAATTCGCACGGGACCCTTTTTTTGGCCCGCAGCAGAATCGGATCGCATGGGTGTTTACACCATGCGATCCGAGTTTGCAGATCGCACTGCGATATGCGAACTGATCTGGGGGTGTCATTAACATTTCACTGACACTCCCAGCAGTTCGCATAGGGCAGTGTGAACTGCCGCCGGGAGGCATGCGATGCGGGAACCCGCCGCGGATTCATGGCGTTCCCGCATCGCTCCAGTGTGAACCCAGCCTAATAAGCGATAGTTTTTCTGATCGCTGTATTAGTGTCACAGGTGACGCTTGTTAGGCAGGTAGGTATTTAGGTTCGCCGCAGCTTTTTATAGCGCCAGGGACCCCCATATACTACCGCATAAAGCCCCCTGATTGCCCCCTAGTTAACCCTTTCACCAGTGATCACCATATAACTGTTACAGGTGACGCTGGTTGGTTAGTTATTTTTTTATAGTTTCAGGGCACCCGCCATTTATTACCTAATAAAGGTTTAACCCCCTGATCACCCGGCGGGTGTCATTTGTGACTGTAATAACTGTTAGGGCAGTTAGGGTTAGCCCCCTTTAGTTCTAAGGTACCCCCCTAACCCCCCCAATAAAGGTTTAACCCCGTGATCACCCCCCGTCGCCAGTGTCACTAAGGCTGGGTTCACATTGCAGCGGTTTATGAGAACGGATGTGATTCGCACTGCACTGCAGTGCAAATCACATCCGATCTCTGTGCGATTCGAGTTCAGCCATACAGATAGTATGGCTGAATTCGTGTCGCACCCGCCGCAAACTCGCACGGGACCCTTTTTTTGGTCCGCAGCAGAATCGGATCGCATGGGTGTTCACACCATGCGATCCGAGTTTGCAGATCGCACTGCGATATGCGAACTGATCTGGGGGTGTCATTAACATTTCACTGACACTCCCAGCAGTTCGCATAGGGCAGTGTGAACTGCCGCCGGGAGGCATGTGATGCGGGAACCCGCAGCGGATTCGTGGCGTTCCCGCATCGCTCCAGTGTGAACCCAGCCTAATAAGCGATCGTTTTTCTGATCACTGTATTAGTGTCACAGGTGACGCTTGTTAGGCAGGTAGGTATTTAGGTTCGCCGCAGCTTTTTATAGCACCAGGGACCCCCATATACTACCGCATAAAGCCCCCTGATTGCCCCCTAGTTAACCCTTTCACCAGTGATCACCATATAACTGTTACAGGTGACGCTGGTTGGTTAGTTATTTTTTTTATAGTTTCAGGGCACCCGCCATTTATTACCTAGTCTCACTAGTGTACCCCTAAATTTAGGGGTGTCTACTTTCCAAAATGGGGTCATTTGGGGGGGGTTTGTGCCATCTTGGCATTTTATGGCCTTCAAAACTGTAACGCCCTTAGAAAGCCTGAAGGCGGTGCTTGGTTTTCGGGGCCCCGTACGCGGCTAGGCTCCCAAAAAGTCCCACATATGTGGTATCCCCGTACTCAGGAGAAGCAGCAGAATTTATTTTGGGGTGTCATTTCACATATGCCCATGGCATGCGTGAGCAATATATCATTTAGTGACAACTTTGTGAAAAAAAAAAAAAAAAAAAGTTTGTAATTTTCCCGCAACTTGTGGCAAAATATAAAATATTCCATGGACTCAACATGCCTCTCAGCAAATAGCTTGGGGTGTCTACTTTCTAAAATGGGGTCATTTGTGGGGGTTTTGTGCCATCTTGGCATTTTATGGCCTTCAAAACTGTAATAGGTAGTGAGGAGTGAAGTCAAATATTTACGCCCTTAGAAAACCTGAAGGCGGTTCTTGGCTTTCGGGGCCCCGTACGCGGCTAGGCTCCCAAAAAGTCCCACATATGTGGTATCCCCGTACTCAGGAGAAGCAGCAGAATTTATTTTGGGGTGTCATTTCACATATGCCCATAGCATGTGTGAGCAATATATCATTTAGTGACAACTTTGTGTAATAAAAAAAAAAAAATTTTTTTTTTGTCATTATTCAATCGCTTGAGGCAAAAAAATAAAATATTCAATGGGCTCAACATGCCACTTATCAATTTCCTTAGGGTGTCTACTTTCCAAAATGGGGTCATTTGGGGGGGTTTTGTACTGCCCTGCCATTTTAGCACCTCAAGAAATGAGATGGGCAGTAGTAAACTAAAAGCTGCGTAAATTCCAGAAAACGTACCTTAGTTTGTAGATGTGACAACTTTTGCGCAAACCAATAAATATACAATTATTGACTTTTTTTTTACCAAAGACATGTGGCTGAATACATTTTGGCCTAAATGTATGACTAAAATTGAGTTTATTGGATTTTTCTAATAACAAAAAGTAGAAAATATCATTTTTTTTCAAAATTTGCGGTCTTTTTACGTTTATATCGCAAAAAATAAAAATCGCAGAGGCAATCAAATACCATCAAAAGAAAGCTCTATTTGTGGGAAGAAAAGGACGCAAATTTTGTTTGGGTACAACATTGCATGACCACGCAATTACCAGTTAAAGCAGCGCAGTGCCAAATTGTAAAAAGACCTCTGGTCATTTACCAGCAAAATGGTCCGGTCTGAAGGTGGTTAAAGTGTTTTGTAAACCCTCTTATAAACTCAGCAAAGTGAATAGCTTCAGGTGAAGCTGAAAGTTGAAACACATCCTGCTACAAGAGTTTTACTTGTTTATCTGCTGTCTACTCTTCCCTACATCCATTCAAAAGTGCAGAATTGTGATAAAATCCTTCATCTGTGAAGACCAGAGAGGAGGGGGTGGAGAACTGCAGTTACATTGTGTGAGAGCTGATTGGAGGAAAATGACACACCCCTCTCCCCACACAGCACAGGAGCGAAGGAAGGATTCAGAGCTGTGGTCTGAATAAACAAGCTGTGTGCTGAGCTCCCTCCCCATCATAAATGTATCTCGTATATCGGGAAAACTCAGAAGTGAATCATCCTGATAACAGGAATGAAGCACCAGAGAGAAATTACACTTAGAGCTTTGGGGATAGATAAGTAAACACAACAGATATATTGGCTTGGTTCAGATTTCTGAGTGAGGTTTACAACCGGTTTGCGGAAATTACACACTGTGACATTTCAATGAAGTTAAAAAAAATTGTAAACAGTGCTCTGTACTTTAGAAGCGCAAGGCACAGCCGGCCAGAATGGACACTTCCTGCATGGTAAACCACCGTGTTTTACCATGCAAGTATGAACAAGCCCTAAAGTTAAAAAAGAAAAAGTAACAACAAATCGCTCCGCCCCTACACGGTGTACACGGTTTAGTACATTATGACAGAAACCCTGGGTGAAGGCAACAAAGTTTAATTCTATTTTAACAATATAAAATAACAGTGGGTCTGATGTATGAAAAGTAGGTAATGGAAATATTTTAGCCAGTCAAAATCCACCTTTTTTATTTTACAACTAGGACTGCAGAAACTACATCTGACAGGTAAGTCAGGAAAAACCTCAGTTAAACACAAATCTGTATGCATATACTGTATGTTATCTGTTAGCTTGGAGTTTAGCTCTTAAAATATCTACATTGTGCTAATTACATTGCAAGAATACATGCATTTTCACACAAAAAATATGCAATACCTTCCATTAAAATACTGTACAATAAAAGCACTGCTGGACATACTTTTTCCTTTCTCTACATGAGGAAATGAACCTGTATAAACATGATATGTCTAAAAAAAGAATGCTTATTAATGTCTTTTCCGTTTAGATTTCGGAAGCTTTTAGAAAGTTTGGCCTGTCAGACAGTGATTCTGGAGTTCTTGTTGTTTTGACTGACGATGGGACTAAAGCCTTGAATTCTCAAGAAATAATCTCTAACGTGGAAGGCCAGCAAGTGCCTCTAGCAGAACTGTCACAACTAACAGACTTCGCAAAAGTGAGAAAGGTACTTAAATCCATTAGGTCAATACTTTTATTGTTTTTGTTTGAATTTATTGATTGGAGTCCTCTGGGAGAGATCAATCTTAAACTTCTCTTTGATGTAGGCCCCTTTCAGATGGGGCTGACTTCGTCAAGTGGATCCACCTGCTCAGGGGGCTGAGCAGGCGAATGACAGGTCTGCGTCTGTTTTCCTGCAAGCGGAACGGACCCAGCCCATTCTTCCCTTTAGGGTGGTCAGATAGAAACCAACCGCCTGTTTCCATCCAACTGTCATCAAAACCTCTAGACAGATGGGAAACGGATCCCCACCCATCTGTGTTTGGCTGTCCGGATCGGATGAAGGCGTGTATTGGGGAACTGAAGAAAGTGCAGTGAAGGGCAATCAAATTGATAAGAGGCATGGTGGAGCTCAGCTATGAGGAAATATTAGAGGAACTGAATTTATTATCTCTTGAGAAGAGGAGATTAAGGGGGGGATATGATCAACATTTACAAATACATAAGTGGTCCATATAGTGAACTTGGTGTTGAGTTATTCACTGTAACTTCATCATTGAGGACAAGAGGGCACTCTACAGTATGTCTAGAGTAAGAGCTGTGAAAATGTGGAATAGACTCCCTCCACAGGTTTTTCTGGCCAGCTCAGTAGATTGTTTTAAAAAAGGCCTGGATTCTTTCCTAAATGTATATAAAATACCTGGGTACTGACATTTTATAGGTAAAGTTGATCCAGTGAATATCCAGTTGCCTCTCAGGGGATGAGGAAGAAATGTTTTCCCCTGCTGTAACAGATCGGATCATGCTTTGCTGGTTTTTTTTTTTTGCCTTTCTCTGAAAGGCAGACCTAATTGGTCCGCTGGTGTTAAAGGGACCATAATTGCTCATGTGTACCCTGTTATCTGAATTTCAAGAAAGGTGGGACATGGGACAGAGCTGTTCAATAAGAAAAAAATCTAAGCATGTATAACTCCTTTATGCTTACTCACTTTTTCCTCCTCCAGGATATCCAATATTTAATGCATTTAGGCATATAGCCGATGAAGGAGAGGAAAAATGACAAATCATTCATTCATTAGTTCAGAGAAAAACCCAGATCACTATAGAACAAAGAAAGGTGTCCCCTATATGATGGACTTTTAAAGCGGGAGTCCGCCTTATTTTTTTTTTTAAAGCCAGCAGCTACAAATACTACAAATACTGCAGCTGCTGACTTTTAAAATAATGACACTTACCCGCCCAGCACGCCCACGATGTCGGCACCCGAAGCCGATCTCTCGATCGTCTCTCGGGTGCTGCCGCCGCTATCTTGGGTATGGGAATCAGGAAGTGGAGCCTTTCGGCTTCATTTCCCGGTTCCCTACTGCGCATGCGCGAGAGGCGCTGCGCAATAAGGATGGTCCCCGCTGTCTCTGGGATCCGTGTGTTTCCCAGCAGGCAGCGGGGGACCTTCGGAAAGGGGCGTAGATTCTGCGGAAAGGGGCATACTTTCTGCAGAATCTACGCCGGAAGTGGGTGCCGATACCTGTACTTTACAGGAACCTGCACCCCCCTCCCCCCTGAAAGGTGCCAATTGTGGCGCCGGAGGGGGGAGGGTTCCAATGAGCGGAAGGTCCACTTTAGGGTGGACCTCCGCTTTAAGGCACACATTTTAACAGAAGGATTTAAATAGCGTATATATGTATTTATGAAACATTTATTCAAGTGAAATAGAAAAATTATAAGACCTAAATGTATAAAAACATGAAGTGTTTGGACATCTGTTAATACTAATACAGTATGTAATTTCACATTATAATTATGCGGTTTCTTACATCTGCCACGAGTCTATAATGTCCTCCTCCTTCAAGGGTGAGAACAAGAAGAAACCCTGTTATTGAGAAATAGAATAATAAATCAAAAGAGAATCAAAACCTATAATAATGTAGAATGTTACATAATGCAAATACATCAAACTTACAGATGTTTAAACCGTGTATATGGAACACTTCAAAAACTTTAAAAGCATGTACATGGGTACAGATAGCTCCCAGAACTTCCCTCCAGGGGTCCCCGGTGACACAGAACATGCAATGATGACTTGGAAGTCTGCAGTAGTTAAATGGAGAGCCCACAGTGTGGCAACTCATCTCATCATCCAGCTTTCAATTGAGGCTGGTGCAGAGATTGAGCACCATTATTACACTTATTAGAGTCCCTCTCTCATCAGCTGTTTTTAACACAGCTGATTCGGAGGGGATGGGAGGAGATATGGGCTCCCAGTCCGGCCCCCTGGGCGGTGCATGCGCAACTCGGTCTCGGCGCACTGGCGGGATACCGCATGTTGGAGCCTGGTCGCGCCCACCCCGCCCACTGGCACGCAGAGCTTCCCCAGTGGACAGAGCATGTCCACTGGGTGAAGCAAGATGGAGCCCCAGCGTCAGAGTTGATGCCGGGTCTCACATGATGCCGCCACTCCCACAGAGAGCGTTCGGCCCAATGGAAACGCCCACATCATCCCCAGCAGTCCGCATAGAGGGTAGAGAGAATGTAGTATGGGATATCTCCAGAAGATAGAGAGCAGACAAGCATGTCACTCATTGTCACAGAGGACCCGTAAAAGATACAGGAGAATATGGTTATATGAGTAAATGGAGCATGACATTGGAAAACAAAACAAACCAATATCTTAGCAGAGAAGGATATAATGGATCAAAATATAAGGATATCCATATAAAGGCTGAAATATATACAAGTATTCCAACAGCATATATATATATATATATATATATATATATATATATATATATATATATATATATATTATTAAATAAAGGGACAGACAAAATATGTGTATATAACATAAAAAGCAAAGTTCCCAGCAAATAGGAAATAACAGGATTAAGTTCATATATAAAGCATGACAAAAATGTGCAAATGTAACAGTAACCAGAGTAGAAGTTGCTGAGTGAAGAATAGATAATAAAGCAAAAATGCAGCTAAAAATGGATATACATACATCTTAATAAAGATATTGAGCAGGAGTGGTCAATAATTAGAGCTCATATATATAATATAATCAAAAAACCTAAAGACGAGGCTAAATCCCCTTAGGATCATATCCAGATACAACAATCAGAAAAAGCAAATAAAGAATATTGTAGAAAAGTATCAGCACATGTTGGCTCTTGACCCTGCTCTAGGCCAATTTGTCACAGAGAGACCACTATTTACTTTTAAAAGTGTGGTCTCTGTGAAAGATCAAATTGTCAGCAGTGAATTTAGTGACAACAAAAGAGATCACTGTAAATATAAAGGAACATATATGTGTGGATCCTGTCACTACTGTAAATATATGTTGGTTGAAAAAAATCCAATATTACCAAACGGTCAGGTCTTCCCACCGAAGCATTTTGCTAACTGCAAAACTATAGGAGTGATTTACTTACTGTGATGTGAATGCTCATGTTTCTACATCAGGAAAACCAAGTTGGAGTTGTGAAAAAGGGCATACAGACATGTCTCGAGTATGCAGGTATGTGATCCAGATCTCCCACTTGGTTGCCACACAACAATTGTACATAACGGTAAATTCCCGGAAATTAAGTTTCTTATCTTGGATCGCATTCACCCTAACTTGAAAGGAGGGGATTGGAATAAGTCTCTCCTCCAATTAGAGGCACACTGGATTCATAGGCTGAAGGCAACTCAAGCCCCAGGCTTGAATGAAGCCATTTGGTTTAAACTAGGGTTGCACCGAAATTTCGGCCACTGAAACATATCGACCGAAAATGGCCCGAAAAAAGCCGAAAGAGAATCAACTACTGCAGACTTCCAAGTCATCATTGCATGTTCTGTGTCACCGGGGACCCCTGGAGAGAAGTTCTGGGAGCTATCTGTACCCATGTACATGCTTTTAAAAAATTTTAAGTGTTCAATATACACGGTTTAAACATCTGTAAGTTTGATGTATTTGCATTTTGTAACATTATACATTATTATATGTTTTGATTCTCTTTTGATTTATTGTTCTATTTCTCAGTAATAGGGTTTCTCCTTGTTCTAACCCGTGAAGGAGGACATTATATACTCCGAAACCTGGCGGGTGTGAGAAACCGCATAATTATACTGTGAAATTACATACTGTATTAGTATTAACAGATGTCCAAACACTTCATGGTTTTTATACATTTATGTCTTATCATTTTCCTATTTCACTTGAATAAATGTTTCATAAATACATATATACGCTATTTAAATCCTTCTGTTAAAATTTGTGCCTTAAAAGTCCATTATATAGGGGACCCCTTTCTTCTTTGATACTGGATGTGGCACAACCCCTTATTTTGTGTAACTGCACTGGTCAAACATTTTCTTACAGATCACTATAGCGGCAAACGAGGATAGTGTTTTTTTTTTTTGTTTGTTTAACCCTTTCATCCTCTTCTCTACCTCTGATCTTCACCCTGCCTCTCTATGTGACCTTGTATAATAAACATTCACCTTGCTTATCCTGCACATTTACCTCCTTACCTCAATTTTTACACTGTACAGGTGGTCCCCGGGTTACAAACAAGATAGGGTCTGTAGGTTTGTTCCTAAGTTGAATATGTTTGTAATTCGGCACAGGTACATTTTTTAAGTGAAGTTCCAGCCCAAAATTTTTTTTTACGATTTTTCGATAGCATAGGGAAAGGTTAACACCCCTGTAAGGTTTGTTTTGCTGTCTGTGCCCCTGATCAGAAGGTTTTACCTCACTTTCTGTCCCAATGACAGTTGGATTTTGAAAATTTTGGGTTGTTGTGGAAACAAGCCTTGGTGATAAAGCATCAGTGGGAGGTACCGTTTTCCCATAATAACTCTTACAGGAGTGAATCTCCCTTCCTAGGGGTAGATTTCACCTCACTTCCTGTTGTCTCCCTCCGTTTGTAAGTAGGAGTCGTTTGTAAGTCGGATGTTTTTAACTAGGGGACCGCCTGTATGTGACCTATTCATTATGACTTCATTCTCCTCCCTGTGTATGACCTGTATTTACATGTTTTTCACTCCCCTAAAACCAAAATTTTTCTAGATTTCCAAAATATTGTGGCAAAAATTAGATCATCTTGGAGTGTTGACTGTCCAAAAAGGTCCAAACATGTCAAACCTTAAATTTGTGTGCACTGGTGAAATGGCGACAAACTTCTGTACCGTATATTTTCCATAGGCAATACTTTAAAAGCTTCCTACAGGTCCTCAGTTTAGTGTTACGAAGGAGGTCTGGTGATAGAATTATTGCTCTTACTCTGGTGTGTGTGTGGTATGTAACATTTGTATTGCAACTGTGTGAAAATTTGGGGGGGGATTTAATGTGCTTTAGTGTAACTTTATTTTTAACAATTTACACATTTTGTTTACTCACATAGGGGCAAAAATGTTCTCTTTTAATGAGACATCTGGGGTCTAAAAGACCCCAGATGCCTCACCTATGCTCCAGTGAATCTAATGGAGTGCATTTGAAAGTGAAATGGGAACTCAGAAGTGATATTTTACCCATCACTCCCAGGTTTAGCAAAAGGAAGGGGAGGAAAGCGGACATATGTCTGCACAACTCCCTCCCCTCTATGTGATGGCACCCGCCATGCTGGTCCCGTACCCAGGATACATTGCAGGGACACCGGGGGTGAGGGGGGGCACCTGTTATCAGTAGGTTTGGAAGCAATCCAACGGCAATGTCGGGTCCCTGCTGAGGTACGGGCAGACAGTTGACAAATTGCAGAAAGTGTCAGTGAATTACGAGAGCACTCATCAGTGCCCTCACAGTTAACTTAAAACTACAAGCCATCTGCTGCATTGGTAGGCGGGACTTGTAGTTTATTCATTTTCAGATCTGTGTGAATTAATAAAGTGGCTGTGCAAGTGAAGCCCCGCCCAGCTGTACTTTTTTAAATTGCACTGTGCAAGGAGAAGATTCTCTGCCCACTGTGACAGTGGGGGATAGGAGGGTGTGTGAGCTTCTGCATTAGTAATATGTTACATGATACACCCTAAATAAGAGTGTAACATGTTATTAAAGATGACCTTATAATCTGCATTATCTAGTACAGGGGTTTCAAACTCAACTTCATCAAGGGCAGCATCAGCATTATGATTGCCCTCAAAGGGCCTGTTGTATCTGTAATACTAGATGTCCAGAGTATCCCACCCCCCTTACATCAAATGTCAAGAGCCCCCCATCCTCCCTTACATTAACGTGCACCCATTACCTTGTGTGGCTGCTGGGAAGAAGCTGGGGGTAGAGTTGGGAAGCAGAATGTGCAGGGTCTGGAGGAGGCCCAAAGTAGGGCTGCAGCTTTACTGCAGCTCTAGGAGAGGTGTGAGTGCCACATGAAATGGCCTGGAAGCCCAGAGTCGGCCCACGGCCTTGAGTTTGATATATGTGATCTAGTATATAATCCAGCGTAAACTTTTGCAGTTTGATTAATATTGAATTTGTTTGTAAATAATTGAGATTTTAATAGCAGTGTCTTTATTTCCAGATGTATAAACTGACCCCAGAAGAAGATAAAATTGGTTCTGTACTGGATGCTGTAATCTGCAGAATGGCTGTGAAAGACGTATTATAAAGAATATACTACTGAAATACTCCAGAGAACTGATGGGAACATTCACTTGTATTGTATATATTGATATTGTGCTTTGTACAGTTACATTTATTATCTTCTATAGTTTTGGGAATAAAAAATTCTGAAATTCTGTGTTTTAATAACTTACTAAGGTTATTTTGTTAATGGTTATATGGAGTGAACATTTATAGCTTCATTCTCAAAAGTCACCTGTTTTAAACTTTGCACACAAAGATATATGCACCTAAGGTTTTATGCAAATTTTTACATTTTCTCAAAATATGAAGAAGAAAACATAAATAGAACTTAAAAAATAGAAATAAATAAGAATAAGAATAATTCGATAGGAAGGCTTCTCTTTTTTTTTTTTTTGGTCAAAAACCCTTTGAACAAAAAGTGGACTATGAAATCGCAGCACACGGAAAAAGGTGCAAGAGGGTACAGTACTGGTCTGACATTCGAAGAGGAAGGGCCTCAATCTCTGAACCGCCTAGGGCACAAGGCTTCTAACAGGGGCCAGGTTCTCTGGTATACCTGGCCCAAAGCCAGGTGTGGACCCTGCTCCTTAGGGACACAAGATGCAGCTCCATCCCTGCCAAAAAATCTGTAGCAATTACGGAGAGCCTTCAGAGATTCAGCCTGGGAGGAAAGGATTCCTCCCCCAGTACGCACCTTATTACATTAGAAATGACTAACTTCCCCCCCCTTCCCTTGGATAGAGACACAAGTGTTCTCTTATCAAACACTTAAAGTATAACTAAAGACTTTTTTTTTGGATGGAGATGAGGGGGATTAGAACATCTGTTTTTTTTTGTTTTTTTTTGCTGTCTGTTCCCCCATTAGGGAGATTCACACTCCTCTATTTGTTATGTTTACTGTTAATACCGAGCGAGAAAATGAAGGAAGCCCCCAAATTTTGGGAGGTCACCAGAACTAAAATAGAGGGGAAATCTTTCACTGAGGAGACTAATTCTGGTCCTTACTTTGGGGGAAAATTTCCTTTCACATCCTTTATTGGCTATGGGACAGGAAGGGAAGGGAAATCTCCCCAATGGGAACAGATAGCAAGAAAAAACTGACATGGATTATAACCCTCCTTGAGGTCCCTTTCACACTGGGATGGGATCAGCATCGGCGGTAAAACGGCACTATTTTTATCGGCGGTATTCGGCCGCTAGCGGGCTGGTTTTACCCCCCCCCTGCTAGTGGCGGATAAAGAGTTAAAACAACCGCAATGCACTGCTGTAGAAGCACTTTGCCTGCAGTATAGCCGCGCTGCCCCATTAATGTCAATGGGCAGGATCGGTGTATACATCGCTCCAAAGATGCTGCTAGCAGGACTTTTTTTACCGTCGTACTAGCGCACGGCTCCAGTGTGAAAGCCCTGAGGGCATTCACATTGGAGATAGAGCAGCGGCTGTTTCAGGGCACTTTGCAGGCGCTATTTTTAGTGCTGCAGCACCTGCAAAGTGCCCCAATGTGTAAGGCGTCTTTCTCCATCCAAAATTAAAAAAATTGTGTTTAGTTCTACTTTTGCTTTTTTTTTTTTTTTTTTTTTTTTTTTTTTTTTTTTTGGCCAGTGGGGAGACACACAGCAATAAAGTCCTTGCAAGTACTAAACCTTCCTTGCTATAATAAAAAAAAATACCTTGGAGTATTGTTGAATTGAATCTTTGTTAAATTTTATCATTATACCAATATCTTCTTACCTTCACAAATGCCCTCTCCTGCCATTGGAGCCAGCAACAGATGTACTGGAACATAGGAAGCACTCCAACTTTCTCAAAGAGCCTTGAGTTTCCTTGCATCTTAAGTCTCATTCATCTGCAGAGTAGAGTTGGGCTGAACACCCCTCGGTTCAGTTTGCACCAGAACCCTCAAACATCACAAAAGTTCAGACCTGAACCCCATTGAAGTCTATGGGACCTGAATTTGAAAAATCAAAAGTTCCCATTTTGAAAGTGTATATGCAAGTAATTGGCCATAAAAAGAGAATGAAGTATATACATATTGGCATATTGTACTTCATATTGAAGTAAGAGTCCAGGGAGCATTAAGTGGTGTTTATGAAGATCCCCGATTGAAGATACCCTTTGATGACACATTCAGCACTTTATTTGTTTATGTTAAACCCAGTGGACTATTATTATACTATATAGTTCTATATATTTGAGCTATCTGGGACTTCATGCTTATTTGCACAGTTTGTTTATTCATTAGCTATTTGCACATTATGTTATTTGCACAGGAGTTTATTTTGTATCTTGCAATTTATATTGTCATCTTGCACAGTACACTTCATTGCATAAATTTGCACAGGATTATATTTTACATAGGAGATTTTTTCATTTGTTCACAGGTAACATTTGTTTATTCTATTATCATTATGATCATTTTTTTTATCCTACACCAATTTTGTGCTCTGTATACACTTTAGGTCTAGCTGCAATTTTTATTAGATCAGTCCGATTCACTTGATAGCGCAAGGGACTACACTGTTTATGTCTTCATTTCAGGCTGCAAAGCAACAAAATGGGATTATTTTAAAGAGGAGTGATTATTTTCTATACCCACTATGTGTGTGTGTCACAGTTGTGCTCAAAAGTTTGCATACCCTGGCAGAAATTGTGAAATTTTGGCATTAATATTGAAAATATGACTGATCATCCCAAAAAAAACTATTTTATTTAAGGATAGGGATCACATGAACCCATTTATTATCACATTGTTTTTGGATCCTTTTTAAAACCTAATGATAACAGAAATCGCCCAAATAGCCCTGATAAAAAGTTTACATACCCTGGGATGTTTGGCCTTGGTACAGACACAGATTGTGGCGCACACAGGTTAAAATGGCAATTAAAGGTTAATTTCCCACATTTGTGGCTTTTTATACACAGACACGAATTGTGATTTAAATAGTCAATCAGTTTGTTAGCTCTCACATGGGTGCACTAAGCAGGCTAGACACTGAGCCATGAGGAGGTAGAAGAGTCAAAACACCTTCATAACAGTGTAATGAAACTTTAAAAAGATGGAAAAGGATATAAAACAATATCCAAAACCTTGGATATGCCAATCCGTACTTAAAAAGTGGAAAATATGGGGATCTCTTGATACCAAGCCAAGGTCATGTAGATCAAGAAAGATTTCAGCCACAACTGCTACAGGAACTGTTCGGTATACAAAGAAAAACCCACAGGTAACCTATAGGAGAAATACAGGCTGCTCTGGAAAAAGATGGCGTGGTTGTCTTTAAGGAGCACAATACGACGATACCTGAACAAAAAAGAGCTGCATGGTCAAGTTGCCAGAAAGAACCCTTTACTCTACAAGTTCCACAAAAAGCCTGGTTAGAATATGCCCAACAACACCTTGACATGCCTCATTGGCTTTTTTGTGGCATTGGCGCAGTAAAGGCTACCTTCTGGCAGCTGAACCATGCAGCTCTTTTTTGTTCAAGTATTGTTGAATTGTGCTTCTTAAAAACAACCACACTGTTTTTTTTGGAGAGCTGTTTTTCTCCTGCAGTTACCTGTGGGTTTTTCATTGTATCCTGAGCAATTCTTTCGCCAGTTGTGGCTGCAATCTTTCTTGGTCTACCTGACCTTGGCTTGGTATCAAAAGAACCCCTAATTTCCACTTCTTAATAAGTGATTTCCTTTTCCATCTTTGAAATGTTCATTACCTTGTTACGCAGGTCTTTTGACTGTTCTTTTCTTCCTCCTCATGGCTTAGTGTCTAGCCTGCTTAGTACATCCATGTGAGAGCTAACAAACTCATTGACTATTTAAACACAGACGCTAATTGTGATTTAAAAAGCCACAAATGTGGGAAATTAACCTTTAATTGCCATTTTAACCACTTGCCACCCGCAGCCCCACCATCAAATGACGGCTGGGCGGTGCGACTCTTGTTCTAGGTGGACGTCATATGATGGCCTCCCAGCATGACCGCTCTCATGTGCCACTTGGGCCCGATCTGTGTAAAGAGCTGCAGCCGTGGCTCTTTACATGTGACCGGCTGTGATTTTACACAGCCAATCACATGGTTAAACACGGAGATGCCGGTAATTGGTGCTCCTTGCCTCACACTGGCAGAGTGTGAGGAGAGGAGAGCCGATCAGCGGCATCTCCTCACAGGACAGCTAGGTATGTAATCAGGGCACTGATCATCAGTGCCCTGATTAAAATTAAGTGCCCACCAGTGCCAGCAATGATTGCTCACCACTGCCACCAATCAGTGGCTATTAGTAATGCCTGTCAGTGCTGCCCACCACTGCTGCCTATCTGTGCCCACCAGAGCCGCCTATCTGTGCCCATAAGTGGCATATTCATGACTCCTCATCAGTGCCCATCAGTGGAGAAAAATTACTTATTTACAAAATGTACTGACAGAAACTAAGAAAAAAAATTCTTCAAAACCCAGGAGTGATTAAATATCACCAAAAGGAAGCTCTATTTGTGTAAAGAAAATGATAAGAATTTCACATGGATACAGTGTAGCATGACCGCGCAATTGTCATTCAAAGTGTGACAGTGCTGAAAAATAGCCTGGGCAGGAAGGGGGTTGTAAGCCCTGTATTGAGGTGGTTAACCTGCTGTGTGTGCCACCTTCTGTGTTTGTACCAATGCCAAACATTCCAGGGTATGTAAACTTTTTATCAGGGCCATTTGGTTGATTTCTGTTATCATTATGATTTGAAAAAGGATTAAAAAAAACGATGTGGCTTTGTGTGATTGCTATCCTTAAATAAAAGACAGTTTTTTGGCATGATCTGTCATATTTTCAATATTAATGCCAACATTTCACAATTTCTGCCAGGGTATGCAAACTTTTGAGCACAACTGTATATAAAATCTTGGTTATTGCAGGTTGATTTGAAAACTTTAGTTAACCACTTTATTTCTGTCATGATTTTCCTGATTTTGCTTATTGCATCCAGCTTCATTCATTGCAGAGGAGATCGCAGAACGGATGTTCCCTGAGTTCGGTTCTCTGTTATAAAACCCGACCCTTCAGCAATTTCAATTTTAGTTTAATACAACTTTAACTGCTGTCTTAGGGTTCATTGTGTTCCTTTTTCATGTACTGATTTAACATCGACTGGGAAACCTCAGAAGCAGCTGTCATTCCCATATTGATAGTCATAACAACAATAACAAAAGGATCTGCACTTTCAGTACTGGCACAGTGTCATGTGCCCTTTCAGCAAACATTATGTACCATCGCTGTACACAAAGGTAATCTTTTTATGTCAAGCTAGGATAGTTATGTTTATATGGTCATAGTTAATATTGCATTGTGGATAAACAGGTGTCACAATGATTCACATCTGGGTACTCAGCAGAGCCAGCCTGAGTGCTATACTTCTCTCCTGGAATACATCCAGTACTACTCATTTAGACAAAGCAAGATATTGTCCAACACATTGCTGAGCGTCAAGCTGTATTTCTTGGTTAGAACTGTATTCAGCAGTTGTCCCGGCTTTGTACTGTGAGGGCATTCTACAAACATTTGTTCTGTATAATAATATATTCATAGCAGCATACATTTATGGCGGCTATACAACGGTAGATAAAACTGAACAATCGATTTCCAATTTGACAAAACAATCAAATTGGACATTGATCAAGCAAGACAAAAATGACATGGCTTAACGGTGAGCAACCCAAGTTAGCCAGTTGTAGTAAAAAAAAAAAATACGTTGTCGATCAGTGAAGTTTTTCATATACTGTAGCACGTATTTTATTTTTTTTATCAACTTGGGTTGCTTGAAACCATCACTATTGCCGCGTACACACGATCAAACAAGTGGGTGGAAAAGTCCGGCAAACTGAGGTCCGCCGGACAATCCCCCTGTGTGTAGCCTCCGGCATACTTTTTTGACCCGAAAGTACGCAGACTTAGAAAGTAGTTTTGCACTCCAATCTTCCCGCCGGACTCGCATTTCGGTGGACAATCCGGCCGTGGGTATGCCAGTCCGCCGTACTTTTGAAATGAATGGACTTTTCACGCCCGTAGAAAAGTCTGCTCAATTCGAGCGGGTCTCCAGGTAGGTGGGGCTCGCGAAGGAGACGCCGCTGGCCCCGCCACCTGGTATGGACTTAAAGGGGAACCCCAACGCCGAAAAAAATCGGCGTGGGGGTCCCCCCTAAGTCCACAACAGACCCTTATCTGAGCACGCTACCCGGCCGGCCAGGAAAGGAGGGTCGAGCAAGCGCCCCCCCCCTGAGCCGTACCAGGCCGCGTGCCCTCAACATGGAGGTGCCTTGGGGAAGGGGGGGCCGCGCGGCCCCCCCACCCCAAAGCACCTTGTCCCCATGTTGATGAGGACAAGGGCCTCTTCCCGACAACCCTGGCCGTTGGTTGTCGGGGTCTGCGGGCGGGGGGCTTATCGGAATCCGGGAGCCCCCTTTAATAAGGGGGCCCACCACCCTATGTGAATGAGTATGGGGTACAATGTACCCCTACCCATTCACCTGTAAAATAAAGTACAAAAAAAATACAACACACAAGATAAAATAGTTTATTGCACAGCTCCGGGGGTCTTCCATCTTCGGGGGTCTTCTCGCCGGCACTCTTCTTCGTGGCCGCGGCCTCTTCTTCCGACTTCAGGGGTCTTGTCCCCCTCTTCGGTTCTTCTGCCGGGCCACCGCGCCTTCTTATAGCTCTTTTACAGGCGGTTGCCCGGTCTTCGTACTTTATTTTACAGGTGAATGGGTAGGGGTACATTGTACCCCATACTCATTCACATAGGGTGGGGGGGGCGGTTATCCGGGGGCCCCCTTATTAAAGGGGGCTCCCGGATTCCGATAAGCCCCCCGCCCGCAGACCCCGACAACCAACGGCCAGGGTTGTTGGGAAGAGGCCCTTGTCCTCATCAACATGGGGACAAGGTGCTTTGGGGTGGGGGGGCCGCGCGGCCCCCCTTCCCCAAGGCACCCCCATGTTGAGGGCACGTGGCCTGGTACGGCTCAGGAGGGGGGGCACTCGCTCGCCCCTCCTTTCCTGGCTGGCCGGGTAGTGTGCTCGGACAAAGGTCTGTTGTGGACTTAGGGGGAACCCCCACGCAGCGTCTCCTTCGCGGGCCCCGCCTACCTGGAGACACGCTCTAAATGAGCGGACTTTCCTCCGCGTGTGTGGGGGCGAGTCCGTTCATTTCAAAAGTAGGGCGGATAGTACGGCGGACTTAGTCGCCGTATTAGTCCGCTGGAAAAGTGCAGTTTTATCGCATTATGCATAGCCACCATTACATAGTTTAAATGATTTTGTTCTATACTGTTATACTGAAATTTCAGTGACATTTTTTTTTTATGTACTGATAATACTACCAACAGTTCTATAGCTCTTTACAATTAGAATGGGTTCCTTCCATGAAGGCAGGCAACATTTAATGTCCCTGCCACATATCAGCATTAAAGGATAAGTTCACCTTTTGGAATAAATTGGCACTGCTGCGTGAGCCATCGTAGCTGTACGTCGGCTATTTAAGACGCTGTACCAGGCGCCGGAGGCGATTCTCGTGCCCACTGAGTGCGATAACCACCAGGCTCCCGTGATCGCTTGTGACAGAGCGAGAACCGGGATCTGTGTGTGTAAACACACAAATCCAGGTTCTGTCAGGGGATAGGAGACAGATTGTGTGTTCCTACTAAGTAGGAACAACGATCTGTCTCCTTCTCTAGTCAGCCACACTCTCTCCACAGTTAGAAACACACATAGGAAACGGTTATCCCCTTGATCACCCACTAGTGTTAACACCTTCTCTGCCAGTGACCTTTATACATTAATCAGTGTCTATTTTTAGCTCTGATCGCTGTATAAATGTCACTGGTCCCAAAAAAGTGTCCCATTTGTCGGTCGCAATGTTGCAGTCCTGATAAAAAAATCGAAAATCATCGCCATTACTAGTAAAAAAAAAATAATATTAAAAATGCCATAAATCTATCCCCTATTTTGTAGACGCTATAACTTTTGCGCAAACCAATCAATATACACTTATTGTGATTTTTTTACCAAAAATATTTAGAAAAATACATATCAGCCTCAACTGATGAAGAGATTTGTTTTGTTTTTTTTCCAATTTTTGGCGGGATATTTAGTATAGCAAAAAATGCAAAATATTATGTTTTTTTCAAAATTGTTTATAGAGCAAAAAATAAAAACCACAGCGGTGATCAAACACCACCAAAAGAAAGCTCTATTTGTTGGGGAAAAGAACATCAATTTTGTTTGGGTACCACATCGCACAACCGCGCAATTGTCAGTTAAAGCGACGCAATGCCATATCGCAAAAATTGGCCTGGTCAGGAAGGGGGCAAATCTTTCTGGGCTGAAGTGGTTAAATGTAAATGTGTAAGGAAGAAAGAAACCCTCTAGGGATGTTTTAGGCCCATGTGGTTAGGATCTACAAACTTATTTTTATTTTTACATCTTCATAAAAGCATCTGGTATGATAGTACAGCATCAAAGTGAATCATGGTATCTTGCTTGTATATCCTATTCTATTTTATCAGAAGGCTGATACCCTATGCGGTTAGCATCCCCTGAGGAAGCCCAATATAAAGGGTG
Source organism: Lithobates pipiens (assembly GCF_037356315.1). Taxonomy (NCBI): domain Eukaryota; kingdom Metazoa; phylum Chordata; class Amphibia; order Anura; family Ranidae; genus Lithobates; species Lithobates pipiens. The sequence goes on from NW_027507903.1 coordinate 183,076,983, forward strand.
AAACATGTCAGTATTCAACACTATGCCACTTAAAATAAGAACCATATCATTGGGTTTAAGTTTATGGGATTTTTTTTAAAGAAAATATAACTCTGTTTTTATAAAAAATATATATAATACATTTTGAAAATGTTATACTTTTCCTTGGCTTGTTCTTTGCACTATTATAGTCCCATCCTTTGTTCTACTTGTTCCAAAAAAGCATAGTTGCACAGTATCTGTTGACAGGGTAGTAATTGCTTATTAAAGGGGGCTCCCGGATTCCGATAAGCCCCCCGCCCGCAGACCCCGACAACCAACGGCCAGGGTTGTTGGGAAGAGGCCCTTGTCCTCATCAACATGGGGACAAGGTGCTTTGGGGTGGGGGGGCCGCGCGGCCCCCCTTCCCCAAGGCACCCCCATGTTGAGGGCACGTGGCCTGGTACGGCTCAGGAGGGGGGGCACTCGCTCGCCCCTCCTTTCCTGGCTGGCCGGGTAGTGTGCTCGGACAAAGGTCTGTTGTGGACTTAGGGGGAACCCCCACGCAGCGTCTCCTTCGCGGGCCCCGCCTACCTGGAGACACGCTCTAAATGAGCGGACTTTCCTCCGCGTGTGTGGGGGCGAGTCCGTTCATTTCAAAAGTAGGGCGGATAGTACGGCGGACTTAGTCGCCGTATTAGTCCGCTGGAAAAGTGCAGTTTTATCGCATTATGCATAGCCACCATTACATAGTTTAAATGATTTTGTTCTATACTGTTATACTGAAATTTCAGTGACATTTTTTTTTTATGTACTGATAATACTACCAACAGTTCTATAGCTCTTTACAATTAGAATGGGTTCCTTCCATGAAGGCAGGCAACATTTAATGTCCCTGCCACATATCAGCATTAAAGGATAAGTTCACCTTTTGGAATAAATTGGCACTGCTGCGTGAGCCATCGTAGCTGTACGTCGGCTATTTAAGACGCTGTACCAGGCGCCGGAGGCGATTCTCGTGCCCACTGAGTGCGATAACCACCAGGCTCCCGTGATCGCTTGTGACAGAGCGAGAACCGGGATCTGTGTGTGTAAACACACAAATCCAGGTTCTGTCAGGGGATAGGAGACAGATTGTGTGTTCCTACTAAGTAGGAACAACGATCTGTCTCCTTCTCTAGTCAGCCACACTCTCTCCACAGTTAGAAACACACATAGGAAACGGTTATCCCCTTGATCACCCACTAGTGTTAACACCTTCTCTGCCAGTGACCTTTATACATTAATCAGTGTCTATTTTTAGCTCTGATCGCTGTATAAATGTCACTGGTCCCAAAAAAGTGTCCCATTTGTCGGTCGCAATGTTGCAGTCCTGATAAAAAAATCGAAAATCATCGCCATTACTAGTAAAAAAAAAATAATATTAAAAATGCCATAAATCTATCCCCTATTTTGTAGACGCTATAACTTTTGCGCAAACCAATCAATATACACTTATTGTGATTTTTTTACCAAAAATATTTAGAAAAATACATATCAGCCTCAACTGATGAAGAGATTTGTTTTGTTTTTTTTCCAATTTTTGGCGGGATATTTAGTATAGCAAAAAATGCAAAATATTATGTTTTTTTCAAAATTGTTTATAGAGCAAAAAATAAAAACCACAGCGGTGATCAAACACCACCAAAAGAAAGCTCTATTTGTTGGGGAAAAGAACATCAATTTTGTTTGGGTACCACATCGCACAACCGCGCAATTGTCAGTTAAAGCGACGCAATGCCATATCGCAAAAATTGGCCTGGTCAGGAAGGGGGCAAATCTTTCTGGGCTGAAGTGGTTAAATGTAAATGTGTAAGGAAGAAAGAAACCCTCTAGGGATGTTTTAGGCCCATGTGGTTAGGATCTACAAACTTATTTTTATTTTTACATCTTCATAAAAGCATCTGGTATGATAGTACAGCATCAAAGTGAATCATGGTATCTTGCTTGTATATCCTATTCTATTTTATCAGAAGGCTGATACCCTATGCGGTTAGCATCCCCTGAGGAAGCCCAATATAAAGGGTGAAACATGTCAGTATTCAACACTATGCCACTTAAAATAAGAACCATATCATTGGGTTTAAGTTTATGGGATTTTTTTTAAAGAAAATATAACTCTGTTTTTATAAAAAATATATATAATACATTTTGAAAATGTTATACTTTTCCTTGGCTTGTTCTTTGCACTATTATAGTCCCATCCTTTGTTCTACTTGTTCCAAAAAAGCATAGTTGCACAGTATCTGTTGACAGGGTAGTAATTGCTTATAAAACAATCAAGCAAAAATCAGCCGACGTGTTTCAGAAATTGATTTCTTTCTTCCGGGGTGTAGAATGTGCAAAACAACCTTGCTCTAAAGATAAATAAGTATATACTGTATAATAAAACCTGAATAAATGATAAATAGTATCATAGTGCAAACAATGTCTTAACAAGGTTTCAATTTACACTTACAACATGCCTGATTGCTGAATGATACGTGTACAGCTGCCGCATAGTTAAAAAGAGAAAGTGACGTCATAGCAACCTGCCAACAGTACTATTTAAGAATACATCCATGGCAGCAGCATTGTTCCATCCCATGCCACTTCCAAACAGGCAGGAGGGTCTGCACTGATTTCCTTACCAAAGACCTTATTGATCCTCCCAGACAAGGTGAGATCCATTGCTATCTCTTTCACTATGGTTGGAATGGTGGTATGGTTTTTTGGATTCTTAAATTATTATAGACTACATGGCTGCTGTACATGTGTCATTTATCAATCAGGCATATTGTAAGTTCGAGTTGAAATCTTGTTGAGACACTGTATGCAATATGATAATATCATTTATTCTGATTGATTATATATACTTAATTACCTTTAGAGCAAGGTTGATCTGTGTCAGGGCTGGGCTCAGTCCTTCCTTCTCTGAGCTGGACACTCAGCTGTCGGCTAATTGCCAGCTCCTATCTCTCCACAGTGACTCACATGTTGATGATATCCTGCTCGTCAGTCCTGCCTACTTAAGCCATCCAGCCCAGATGATCTCTGCCTTCGCCTTTGTCACAACTCTAGAGACGCTCTCCTGTGTTCCTGTTTAAGACTAGCTTGACTGACATTCTTTCTGACTCCAGATCCTGCTTGCTGTTCTACTACGCATATCTCTGGTTCCGGTTCCTGAATTCTGGCTATGTTTTGACTACATTTACCTTTTTTTATTATTATTAACCACTTCCCGCCTGGTCAATAGCAGATTGACGTCCGGGAAGTGGTTCTGTTATCCTGACTGGGAGCGTCATATGACGTCTTTCAGGATAACAGCCGCCGATGGAGGCTCTTTACCACGTGATCAGCCGTTTCCAATCATGGCTGATTATGATGTAAACAGGAAAAGCCAGTGATTGGCTTTTCCTCACTCACGTCTGACAGACGCGAGTAGAGGAGAGCCAATCGGCGGCTCTCCTGGCGGGGGGTCTGCGCTGATTGTTTATCAGTGCAGCCCCCCCTCAGATGCACACACTAGACCACCAGGGAAGCCCCCAGGACCACCAGGGAAGCCATCAGCATGTGGGTGGCCAGGTACATCCCCCATGGTCATCCACATGTAAAAAATATGCAAATCAGTGCCCACAAATCGGCACTGACTGGCACCTCTGTGGCAATTTACAAAACAGGGATGCCCAGCAATGCCGCCCATCAGTGCCACCCATAAGTACTCATCAGTGCCGCCTATGAGTGCCCATCAGTGCCGTATACCAGTACCACCTATCAGTGCCGCTTCATTGGTGCCCATCAGTGCTACCTTATCAGTGCCTGTCATTGAAGAAGAAAACATACTTATTTACAAAAAAATTAACAGAAACAAAGAAAACCTTTTTTTTTGGAAATTTTTGGTCTTTTTTTATTTGTTGCTCAAAAAATAAAAATCGCAGGTGTGATAAAATACCACCAAAACCATTTGTGGGGACAAAATGATAAAAAAAATTGTTTGGGTGCAGTGTTGTATGACCGCGCAATTGTCATTCAAATTGCTAAGCTGAAAATTGGCTTGGGCAGGAAGGTGTCTAAGTGCCTGGTATTGAAGTGGTTAAACAAGTGAGATTTAACTGTACTTCTGTCTCAGTCTGCTTCATGGTTTCTGACAGTAGGCGAAGGTTATGAATTTAGAAGATGCAGTCAATCCACTTGTTGGTAATATTTTTTCCAAATTGGATGAGCAGGATCACTGCATCGATCAGTTTGCCATGGCGTTACCAACCAGTTTGAGATATACTTTGAGATGCTGCCCCAGACGTTTCCCATGGACAGAAGCAAAGTAGGTTTTGTGATATCTTTGCTTTCTGAGAGAGTCTTGGCCTAGGCAAACCCTCTATGGGAGACGCAAAAACCTGTTTTTTTTTAGTTACCCTGAGTTTGTGGCTTTGTTTAAAAGGGTATTTGACATTCCCGCACGTTCCTCTTCTGCTGGCAAGTGCCTCATGTTCATCAGAGTACAAGAACTGTTGCTGATTATACCATTGAATTCCATACTCTGGCAGCAGAGGTTGCTTGAAATAATGAGGCCCTCGTGGCTGCTTTTTCTCATGTCTCTCGGATACCATCAAGGATGAGATAGCAGCCCGAGATATACCCACTGAGCTGGAGAGGTTGATCACGTTTGCCATCCTCATTAACTCCAGACTCAGAGAAAGACTCTCTTTTAAGGAGCGCTTGCGGAAGCCTCCTGTACATTTGTCTCTGAGCTTTGCAGTCCCACCCTTGCATCCCTCACCTCCCATGCCTCCTTGTACCGAGTCAGTCAGTGAAGGTGAACCCATGCACTTGGGCTTCACATGTCTCTCTGCGGATGAGAGAGAGCTTAGGAGTAGGGATGAGCTTCGTGTTCGAGTCGAACATACGTTCGACTCGAACATCGGCTGTTCGCCCCTTCGGCGAATTCCGAACGTTATGGGCCGTTCGCGCCACATTCGTGTGGCGCTCACGGCCCACAATGCACTGCGATGGTGCAGTGCATTGCTGGCTCATGATTGGCCAAGCATGCACTGTGACCTCGCATGCTTGGCCAATCACAGCGCCGGCAGCAAGGAGAGCCATGATTGGCCACAGGCAGGATGCCTGTGGCCAATCATAGCTCAGGCTGTGTAGTACACGCCCCACACTATATAAGGCCGCTAGCGCGGCGGCCTTGTGTAGTGTGTTGGCGTCTGAAGCTGTTAGTGGGTGCTCTGTGTACCTTCAACACAGTATACACCGATCTTTATCGGCCGATTTTTCGTTCTTGCTCTTCTGTAGTGGTTGTTGTCTGCGTGCTCTGAACCCAGTATACACCGCTATATCCACCTATATAGCAAACTATCTTGCTCGTTTTAAATAGAGCTTGCAGTCAGTGGTAGGAGCTTGCGCGTGCTGTCTGCGTGCTCTGAACCCAGTATACACCGCTCTATCCACCTATATAGCAAACTATCTTGCTCGTTTTCAATAGAGCTTGCAGTCAGCGATAGGAGATTGTGCGTGCTGTCTGTGTGCTCTGAACCCAGTATACACCGCTATATCCACCTACATAGCTCTTCTCTATTTGAGCCATCTGCCATCTGCAGGAGTTAGTGGAAGTTGTGTGTGCCTCCAGCACAATATACACTACCCAATTGCTATTTTTCCCAACTCCCTTCAGGCCAGCAAGGAGAGGCAGACAGGCGCGAGCCGATAAAAGAGGGCAAGCAGGCTCTGTGTCTAGAGACAACAGTGCTGGTCGTGGACGCGGTGCATTGTCATCAGCACGTGGCCATGGGACACGCTTGTCCTTCTTTTCGGCAGCTGGACATGTTGAGCCGCAACATGCCAACGACTTGGTAGAGTGGATGATCAAGCCCTCTTCATCCTCCTCATCCTCTCTCACCCAGTCTCAGGGTACTAGCAAAGCAGCTGCCAACGCATCGTCTTCCCTCCTCTCAATGTCATCATCAGTGACTCCTTCCCTAGACCCACCACGTCCTCCTGAGGAGTCTCCTGAACTCTTTGAGCACAGTGTTGGGTACATGCTCCAGGAGGATGCCCAGTGTTTTGTGGGCTCTGATGATGACACTCAGCTAGAGGAAGGCAGTAGCGTGAGCGCAGAGAGAGGGGATGCTCAAGAAGGACAGCAATCTGGCAGTCATGTTCCACAAGCTGCAGCATACTGCCAGGTTTGCTCCAGCGATGAAGAGGGAGGGGATGATGAGGGCACTGACTCCACGTGGGTGCCTGGAAGGAGAGAGGAGGAGGAGGAGGCACATGTCCAACGAGGCAGGATGCCCTCCGGGGGCCAGCTTAGGGGCAGCACACCGACTGAATCACACCGCAGAGCTCCGCCTGTGCAGGGCGCTGCCTCTGCGCGTTATTCTAAAAGTTCTTTGGTGTGGGCCTTTTTTGAGACGAGTGCATCAGATCGCACCGCTGCTATTTGCAACATATGTCTCAAGCGTATCTCGCGTGGCCAAAACATCAGCCGCTTGGGCACCACATGCTTGACCAGACATATGTTGACCTGTCATGCAGCTCTTTGGCAGGCGTACTTTAAAGACCCACACCAAAGAACAAAGCGGACCTCTCCTTGCTCCTCATCAGCTGGGATCTCCAACCCCACTAGACCTTCAGTCCTCTCTGAAACCTGCTCTGAGAGGAATGAAGGTGTAGAATTAGGTGTGTCACAACCAAGTGCTTCCGGGCACTCTGCTAGCAGTACACCCACGTCCGATTATAGCAGGCAAATGTCCCTGCCCCAGCTGCTGGACCGGTGAAAGAAGTTCACTCCCAGCCATCCACATGCCCAGCGGTTGAATGCTAGCTTGGCTAATTTGCTAGCACTTCAACTGCTGCCTTTTCAGTTGGTAGACTCGGCCCCCTTCCGTGAGTTTGTACAATGTGCGGTCCCTCAGTGGCAGGTCCCCAAACGCCACTTTTTCTCACGGAAGGCGATTCCGGCTCTCTACCGGCATGTGGAAGGCAATGTCCTTGCCTCGCTGAACAGGGTGGTCAGTGGTAAGGTGCATATTACCACTGACTCATGGTCCAGCAGGCATGGACAGGGACGTTACCTGTCTTTCACGGCCCATTGGGTCACTCTTCTGGCAGCTGGGAAGGATGCAGGACAAGGTGCAGTAGTGTTGGAGGTTGTTCCGCCACCACGCCTCCAAAATGCTACTATTGGTTGTGACACACCTCTCTCCTCCACCCCCTCCTCTTCTTCTTCCTCCATGGCCTCTTCCAGTGCTCTTTCCTCAGAACCAGCAGTGCTCCGTAGGCGTTCCAGGGGCTACGCAAGTACGCAGGCAAAACAATGCCATGCCGTGCTTGCGCTAGTTTGTTTGGGGGACAGGAGCCACACTGGGGCGGATGTTTTGTCAGCTCTGCGGGGCAGGCCGAGAGGTGGTTGACGCCACGCCAGCTTAAGCCAGGAATGGTGGTTTGCGACAATGGCACCAACCTCCTCTCCGCCCTCCGACAGGGACAACTGACCCATGTGCCCTGTGTAGCTCATGTCCGTAACCTGGTGGTGCAGCGGTTCTTGGGCAGGTACCCAGGCTTACAGGATGTCCTGAAGCAGGCCAGGAAAGTCTGTGTGCATTTCCGCCGATCATTTAATGCCTGTGCTCGGCTGGCTGAGCTCCAAAAGGAGTTGAACCTGCCCAAGAACTGCCTTATATGTGACATGCCCACCAGGTGGAACTCAACGTTGGCCATGCTGCAGCGGCTGCACACGCAGCAGAGGGCCATCAATGAGTACCTGTGCGACTACGGCACCAGGACAGGGTCAGGGGAGCTCGGTTTTTTCTCACCACGGCAGTGGGGCATGATCAGGGATGCATGCACTGTCCTGTCACCGTTTGAGGAGGCCACAAGGATGGTGAGCAATGACAGTGCATGCATCAGTGACACTGTACCTCTTGTCCACCTCTTGGAGCATACGCTGCGTGGAATAATGGGCAGGGCACTTGAGGCAGAACAGAGGCAGGAAGAGGAGGATTTCCTTGCCTCTCAAGGCCCCCTTTATCCAGACAGTGTTCCTGCTGTGCCACCCATCACACAGGAAGAGGAGGAGGAGGTGGAGGACGATTGTGTCAGCATGGAGGTGGAGGCTGGCACTCAGAGGCAGCAGCAGTCTTGTAGGGATGATTTACAGTCCCAAGAAACCCTTGGACTTGTACGTGGCTGGGAGGAGGTAGTTGCGGATCATGTTGTCCTTAGTGACCCAGAGGACTCCGGACCGAATGCCTCAGTTAACCTACGCTGCATGGCCTTCCTGATCCTGCAAAGCCTGCGGAAGGATCCTTGTATTCTTCGGATCAAGGAGAGGGACCATTACTGGCTGGCCACTCTCCTTGATCCACGGTACAAGGGTAAGGTTGCCGACCTTATCTTGCCATCACAGAGGGAGCAGAGGATGAGACATCTCCGGGAGGCCTTGCAGAAAGGTCTGTGCAACGCGTTCCCAGAGACTGGGAGGTTACAAACTCCTGGTCCTGGACAATGTGTTGCTGAGGCATTGGTCAGAAGGAGCGGTGGAGAAGGTGGCCGTCTGACCGATGCTTTCAGACAATTTTTTAGTCCGCAGCCCCAAGGTATGATCGGTTCCAGCAACCATCGCCAGCGTCTGATTTACATGGTGCAGGAATACCTAGGGGCAAGGTCAGACTTGGACACCTTTCCCACCGAAAATCCTCTGGCTTACTAGGTCTTGAGGATGGATCACTGGCCAGAGCTTGCACAGTATGCAATAGAGCTACTGGCCTGTCCTGCATCCAGCGTTCTTTCGGAACGCACCTTCAGTGCTGCTGGTGGCTTTGTTACCGATCACAGGGTGCGCCTGTCCACCAAATCAGTTGATCGACTGACCTACATCAAGATGAATCAGTCTTGGATCACCCACAGCTACCAAGCACCTGAAGCTGATGTAACCGAATAATTTTTTTTGAAATATCACATCCCTTCAAGACTGCCTATGCTGATGCTGAGTGACTGTCCTGTTATGTTGATTTGCTATCCTCTTCCTCCTCCGCTGATATGTTGGAAGAACATTTCTGGTTCTGGGTGATGCCATCAGCCCAATTTTTCTGCCCCTGTTTAACAGGGGCATTTAATTACAATTTTTGATGCAATGCTTTGCAGCAGGGCTAATTCCTGCACTACAACTAGAGTATATGGGAGAGGTTGCAGTGTGGTGGCACCAGCACCAGTGCCTAAGGCCCAATTTGTCTGCCCCTGTTTAACAAGGGCGTTTAATTACAATTTTTGATGCAATGCTTTGCAGCAGGGCTAATTCCTGCACTAAAACTAGAGTATATGGGAGAGGTTGCAGTGTCGTGGCACCAGCACCAGTACCTAAGGCACAATTTTTCTGCCCCTGTTTAACAGAGGCGTTTAATTACAATTTTATTGATGCAATGCTTTGCAGCAGGGCTAATTCCTGCACTAAAACTAGAGTATATGGGAGAGGTTGCAGTGTCGTGGCACCAGCACCAGTGCCTAAGGCCCAATTTTTCTGCCCCTGTTTAACAGGGGCGTTTAAGTACAATTTTTGATGCAATGCTTTGCAGCAGGGCTAATTCCTGCACTAAAACTAGAGTATATGGGAGAGGTTGCAGTGTCGTGGCACCAGCACCAGTGCCTAAGGCCCAATTTTTCTGCCCCTGTTTAACAGGGACATGTAATTACAATTCTTGATATAATATTTCACAGGGGGGCCCGTTCCTGTGCCCACCCAGAGTAACTGTGAGGACTTATAGTGTTGTGGCACCAGCACCACAACCACCAAAGGTCAATTTTTCTACCACTGTTCAACAATGGCATGTAATTACAATTCTTGATATAATCGTTCACAGCAGGGCGCTCCAGCGCCCACCAAGAGTCACTTTGAGGGCTTACAATGTTGTGGTAAAACCAACACCTTGTTCCGCCATTTCTGCAGAGCATATAGGGCAGGCCCCTACTTTCAAACATCCAACTTACAAACATCTCCTACTTGCAAACGGAAGGAGACAACAGCAAGTGAGATGAAAAAAGATGTACGACAAAACAAATTATACAAGGGTGATAACCCTTCCCTATGTTTTCCAAAAAGCTTAAAAATCGTTTTTTTGACTGGAGCTACACTTTACAAATGTACCAGTTGAAGATTACAAACAGATTCAACTTAACACAACAAACCTACACAGTCCCTGTCTTGTTTGCACCGCCTGTATACTGCTGTTCTGAGTATATAGGGCCTGGGGGCCACACGCATTTCCTTTTTTTAATATGGGTACGGGGTTCCCCTTAATATGCGTACAAGACCAAAAGGGGCTGGTAATGGGCAGGGAGGGCTACCCATGCCATTTTTCTCAATGATTTTCAACCATATTGCAGGAACCAGATATAACATTAAAACCGCAAGCAGTTTTAAATGATGTTATTTCCGTTAAATGTCATTTTGTGCAGGGACTGTTCGAAACACGGGAAACATGTGGCACTTCACAGGCATACTACAGACACCCCCCAGGCACGATATTTAAAGGAATATTTCACTTTTTTTTTCACTTTAATCGTCATTAAAATCAGTGCTCCCGCCAAAACGGCCATTTTTAAAAACATTTTAGGCATTGACCCATGTCCCCTGGGGCAGGAGCCAGGTCCCCAAACCCTTTTTAGGACAGCATCTTGCATATTAGCCGTTAAAATTAGCACTTTTAATTTCGAACGTTCGAGTCCCATAGACTTCAATGGGGTTCTAAAGTTCGTACGAATTTGGGGTCCGTTCGAAAGTTCTGGTGCGAACCGAACCGGGGGGTGTTCGGCTCATCCCTACTTAGGAGGAGAGAGATTGTGCCTTTATTGTGGCCAAGCAGGTCACTTTTTGAAGTCTTGTCCTACCTGTCCAGGAAATGCCCGAACCTTGAGGTCCTGTCACGGACAGAACTTAAGTGATAAGCCCCTGGTTCCGGTTAACCTTTCTTGGACTGAGTCATTCATTGATATACAGGCTCTAATAGACTCTGGGGCTGCAGGCCTGTTCATTGACGCTGCCTTTGTATCGAATAGGGATGAGCTTCGTGTTCGAGTCGAACATACGTTCGACTCGAACATCGGCTGTTCGTCCGTTCGGCGAAGTCCGAACATTTTGGTCCATTCGCGCCACATTCGTGTGGCGCTCACGGCCCACAATGCACTGTGATGGTGCAGTACATTGCTCGCTCATGATTGGCCAAGCATGCACTGTGACCCCGCATGCTTGGCCAATCGCAGCGCCAGCAGCGAGGAGAGCCATGATTGGCCACAGGCAGGATGCCTGTGGCCAATCATAGCTCAGGCTGTGTAGTGCACGCCCCACACTATATAAGGCCGCCAGCGTCTGAAGCAGTGGGTGTTCTGTGTACCTTCAACACAGTACACACCGATCGTTTTCGGCCGATTTTCGATCTTGCTGTTGTGTAGTGGTTGTTGTCTGCGTGCCCTGACCGTAGTATACACCGCTATATTCACCTCACCTATATAGCTAGTGATCTATCTTTTATAATAGAGCTTGCAGTCAGTAGTGTTAGGAGCTTGTGCGTGCTGTCTGCATGCTCTGTACCCAGTACATACCGCTATATCCACCTACATAGCTGTTCTCTATTTGAGCCCACTTGCCATCTGCAGGAGTTATTGGAAGTTGTGTGTGCCTCCAGCACAGCACAGTATACATCTGTATATACCCCTTTATCTCTGGTGTTCTATAATAAAGGCATCTGCAGGAGTTAGTGGGTGTTCTGTGTACCTTCAACACAGTACACACCGATCGTTTTCGGACGATTTTCGATCTTGCTGTTGTGTAGTGGTTGTTGTCTGCGTGCCCTGACCGCAGTATACACCGCTATATTCACCTCACCTATATAGCTAGTGATCTATCTTTTAAAAATAGAGCTTGCAGTCAGTAGTGTTAGGAGCTTGTGCGTGCTGTCTGCGTGCTCTGTACCCAGTACATACCGCTATATCCACCTACATAGTTCTTCTCTATTTGAGACCACTTGCCATCTGAAGGAGTTATTGGAAGTTGTGTGTGCCTCCAGCACAGCACAGTATACATCTGTATATACCCCTTTATCTCTGGTGTTCTATAATAAAGGCATCTGCAGGAGTTAGTGAGTGTTGTGTGCCTCTAGCACAATATACACTACCCAACTGCTTTTTTACCCAACTCCCTTCAGGCCATTACCATGTCTGGAAGGCCAGCAAGGAGAGGCAGACAGGCACGAGCCGATAAAAGAGGGCAAGCAGGCTCTGTGTCTAGAGACAACAGTGCTGGTCGTGGACGCGGTGCATTGTCATCAGCACGTGGCCATGGGACACGCTTGTCATTCTTTTCGGCAGCTGGACATGTTGAGCCGCAACATGCCAACGACTTGGTAGAGTGGATGACCAAGCCCTCTTCATCCTCCTCATCCTCTCTCATCCAGTCTCAGGGTACTAGCAAAGCAGCTGCCAACGCATCGTCTTCCCTCCTCTCAATGTCATCATCAGTGACTCCTTCCCTAGACCCACCACGTCCTCCTGAGGAGTCTCCTGAACTCTTTGAGCACAGTGTTGGGTACATGCTCCAGGAGGATGCCCAGTGTTTTGTGGGCTCTGATGATGACACTCAGCTAGAGGAAGGCAGTAGCGTGAGCGCAGAGAGAGGGGATGCTCAAGAAGGACAGCAATCTGGCAGTCATGTTCCACAAGCTGCAGCATACTGCCAGGTTTGCTCCAGCGATGAAGAGGGAGGGGATGATGAGGGCACTGACTCCACGTGGGTGCCTGGGAGGAGAGAGGAGGAGGAGGAGGCACATGTCCAACGAGGCAGGATGCCCTCCGGGGACCAGCTTAAGGGCAGCACACCGACTGAATCACACCGCAGAGCTCCGCCTGTGCAGGGCGCTGCCTCTGCGCGTTATTCTAAAAGTTCTTTGGTGTGGGCCTTTTTTGAGACGAGTGCATCAGATCGCACCGCTGCTATTTGCAACATATGTCTCAAGCGTATCTCGCGTGGCCAAAACATCAGCCGCTTGGGCACCACATGCTTGACCAGACATATGTTGACCTGCCATGCAGCTCGTTGGCAAGCGTACCTCAAAGACCCACACCAAAGAACAAAGCGGACCTCTCCTTGCTCCTCATCAGCTTGGATCTCCAACCCCACTAGACCTTCAGTCCTCTCTGAAACCTGCTCTGAGAGGAATGAAGGTGTAGAAATAGGTGTGTCACAGCCAAGTGCTTCCGGGAACTCTGCTAGCGGTACACCCACGTCTGATTATAGCAGGCAAATGTCCCTGCCCCAGCTGCTGGACCGGCGAAAGAAGTTCACTCCCAGTCATCCACATGCCCAGCGGTTGAATGCTAGCTTGGCTAAATTGCTAGCACTTCAACTGCTGCCTTTTCAGTTGGTAGACTCGGCCCCCTTCCGTGAGTTTGTACAATGTGCGGTTCCTCAGTGGCAGGTCCCCAAACGCCACTTTTTCTCACGGAAGGCGATTTCGGCTCTCTACCGGCATGTGGAAGGCAATGTCCTTGCCTCGCTGGACAGGGCGGTCAGCGGTAAGGTGCATATTACCGCTGACTCATGGTCCAGCAGGCATGAACAGGGACGTTACCTGTCTTTCACGGCCCATTGGGTCACTCTTCTGGCAGCTGGGAAGGATGCAGGACAAGGTGCAGTAGTGTTGGAGGTTGGTCCGCCACCACGCCTCCAAAATGCTACTATTGGTTGTGACACACCTCTCTCCTCCACCCCCTCCTCTTCTTCTTCCTCCATGGCCTCTTCCAGTGCTCTTTCCTCAGAACCAGCGGTGCTTCGTAAGCGTTCCAGGGGCTACGCAAGTACTCAGGCAAAACGATGCCATGCCGTGCTTGCGCTGGTTTGTTTGGGGGACAGGAGCCACACTGGGGCGGATGTTTTGTCAGCTCTGCAGGGGCAGGCCGAGAGGTGGTTGACACCACGCCAGCTTAAGCCAGGAATGGTGGTTTGTGACAATGGCACCAACCTCCTCTCTGCCCTCCGACAGGGACAACTGAACCATGTGCCCTGTGTAGCTCACATCCTTAACCTGGTGGTGCAGCGGTTCTTGGGCAGGTACCAGGCTGTCCTGAAGCAGGCCAGGAAAGTCTGTGTGCATTTCCGCCGATCATTTAATGCCTGTGCTCGGCTGGCTGAGCTCCAAAAGGAGTTGAACCTGCCCAAGAACCGCCTTATATGTGACATGCCCACCAGATGGAACTCAACGTTGGCCATGCTGCAGCGGCTGCACACACAGCAGAGGGCCATCAATGAGTACCTGTGCGACTACGGCACCAGGACAGGGTCAGGGGAGCTCGGTTTTTTCTCACCACGCCAGTGGGGCATGATCAGGGATGCATGCACTGTCCTGTCACCGTTTGAGGAGGCCACAAGGATGGTGAGCAGTGACAGTGCATGCATCAGTGACACTGTACCTCTTGTCCACCTCTTGGAGCATACGCTGCGTGGAATAATGGACAGGGCACTTGAGGCAGAACAGAGGCAGGAAGAGGAGGACTTCCTTGCCTCTCAAGGCCCCCTTTATCCAGACAGTGTTCCTGCTGTGCCACCCATCACACAGGAAGAGGATGAGGAGGAGGAAGAGGAGGAGGAGGATGATTGTGTCAGCATGGAGGTGGAGGCTGGCACTCAGCAGCAGCAGCAGCAGCAGCAGCAGCAGTCTTGTAGGGATGATTTACAGTCCCAAGAAACACGTGGACTTGTACGTGGCTGGGAGGAGGTAGCTGCGGATCATGTTGTCCTTAGTGACCCAGAGGACTCTGGACCGAATGCCTCAGCTAACCTACGCTGCATGGCCTCCCTGATCCTGCAAAGCCTGCGGAAGGATCCTCGTATTCTTTGGATCAAGGAGAGGGACCATTACTGGCTGGCCACTCTCCTTGCTCCACAGTACAAGGGTAAGGTTGCCGACCTTATCTTGCAGTCGCAGAGGGAGCAGAGGATGAGACATCTCCGGGAGGCCTTGCAGAAAGGTCTGTGCAATGCTTTCCCAGAGACTGGGAGGTTACAAACTTCTGGTCCTGGACAACGTGTTGCTGAGGCATCGGTCAGAAGGAGCGGTGGAGAAGGTGGCCGTCTGACTGATGCTTTCAGACAATTTTTTAGTCCGCAGCCCCAAGGTATGATCGGTTCCAGCACCCATCGCCAGCGTCTGATTTACATGGTGCAGGAATACCTAGGGGCAAGGTCAGACTTGGACACCTTTCCCACCGAAAATCCTCTGGCTTACTGGGTCCTGAGGATGGATCACTGGCCAGAGCTTGCACAGTATGCAATTGAGCTACTGGCCTGTCCTGCATCCAGCGTTCTTTCAGAACGCACCTTCAGTGCTGCTGGTGGCTTTGTTACCGATCACAGGGTGCGCCTGTCCACCGAATCAGTTGATCGACTGACCTTCATCAAGATGAATCAGTCTTGGATCACCCACAGCTACCAAGCACCTGAAGCTGATGTAACAGAATAATTTGTTTTGAAATATCACATCCCTTCAAGACTGCCTATGCTGATGCTGAGTGACTGTCCTGTTATGTTGATTGTCTATCCTCTTCCTCCTCCGCTGATATGTTGGAAGAACATTTCTGGTTCTGGGTGATGCCATCAGCCCAATTTTTCTGCCCCTGTTTAACAGGGGCGTTTAAGTACAATTTTTGATGCAATGCTTTGCAGCAGGGCTAATTCCTGCAATCAAACAAGAGTATATGGGAGAGGTTGCAGTGTGGTGGCACCAGCACCAGTGCCTAAGGCCCAATTTTTCTGCCCCCGTTTAACAGGGGCGTTTAAGTACAATTTTTGATGCAATGCTTTGCAGCAGGGCTAATTCCTTCAATAAAACTAGAGTATATGGAAGAGGTTGCAGTGTGGTGGCACCAGCACCAGTGCCTAAGGCCCAATTTTTCTGCCCCTGTTTAACAGGGGCGTTTAATTACAATTTTTGATGCAATGCTTTGCAGCAGGGCTAATTCCTGCAATAAAACTAGAGTATATGGCAGAGGTTGCAGTGTGGTGGCACCAGCACCAGTGCCTAAGGCCCAATTTTTCTGCCCCTGTTTAACAGGGGCGTTTAAGTACAATTTTTGATGCAATGCTTTGCAGCAGGGCTAATTCCTGCAATAAAACTAGAGTATATGGGAGAGGTTGCAGTGTGGTGACACCAGCACCAGTGCCTAAGGCCAAATTTTTCTGCCCCTGTTTAACAGGGACATGTAATTACAATTCTTGATATAATATTTCACAGGAGGGCCCCTTCCTGTGCCCACCCAGAGTACGGTGAGGACTTATAGTGTTGTGGCACCAGCACCACAACCACCAAAGGTCAATTTTTCTACCACTGTTCAACAATGGCATGTAATTACAATTCTTGATATAATCGTTCACAGCAGGGCGCTCCAGCGCCCACCAAGAGTCACTTTGAGGGCTTACAATGTTGTGGCAAAACCAACACCTTGTTCCGCCATTTCTGCAGAGCATATAGGGCAGGCCCCTACTTTCAAACATCCAACTTACAAACATCTCCTACTTGCAAACGGAAGGAGACAACAGCAAGTGAGATGAAAAAAGATGGACGACAAAACAAATTATACAGGGGTAATAACCCTTCCCTATGTTTTCCAAAAAGCTTAAAAATTGTTTTTTTGACTGGAGCTACACTTTAAAAATGTACCAGTTGAAAATTACAAACAGATTCAACTTAACACAACAAACCTACACAGTCCCTGTCTTGTTTGCACCGCCTGTATACTGCTGTTCTGAGTATATAGGGCCTGGGGGCCACACGCATTTCCTTTTTTAAATATGGGTACAGGGTTCCCCTTAATATGCGTACAAGACCCAAATAGGCTGGTAATGGGCCGGGAGGGCTACCCATGCCATTTTTCTCAATGATTTTCAACCAGATATAACATTAAAACCGCAAGCAGTTTTAAATGGTGTTATTTCCGTTTAATGTTATTTTGTGCAGGGACTGTTCTAAACACGGGAAACACGTGGTACTTCACAGGCATACTACAGACACCCCCCAGGCACCATATTTAAAGGAATATTTCACTTTTTTTTTTTCATTTTAATCGTCATTAAAATCAGTGCTCCCGCCAAAACGGCCATTTTTAAAAAAATTTTAGGCATTGACCCATGTCCCCTGGGGCAGGAGCCAGGTCCCCAAACCCTTTTTAGGACAGTATCTTGCATATTAGCCGTTAAAATTAGCACTTTTAATTTCGAACGTTTGCGTCCCATAGACTTCAATGGGGTTCTTACATTCGTACGAATTTGGGGTCCGATCGAAAGTTCTGGTGCGAACCGAACCGGGGGGTGTTCGGCTCATCCCTAGTATCGAAGCATTTGATTCTGCTGCAGCTGCATGACACTCCACTTGCCATTGAGGCTCTTGACAGAAGACCTCTACAGCCTACACATGCGACTCATGAGACTGTTCTGTTGTCCATGGCCGTAGGGGCTCTTGACCATGAGATAATCCAATTCCAAGTTATTTCCTCACCTAAGTTTCCATTGGTTATTGGTTATCCTTGTTACATAGGCACAACCCATCTTTTTATTGGCTTTGTGCTGAGGTTCTCTCCTGGTCGGCACAATGCAGTGTGTTGCGTTTGTTAAAAATATGATTTTTTTATATTAATCAGACATAGGATACATGGGACAATATTACAATAGTGAGTTGGTCAGATTACTGTCAGTTTTTTGGCTTGAGTAGATTTCTCAAACAAATGCTGTTTTCATACAATGGGGTTAGATACAATTGTTGTATTCAATTGACAGTTTTCAGCAGGCTATTGTCTCTATAGCTATAGTAAACATGTATTGGATTTTGGTCCAAACAGCAAACAGGGGCACAGAAGAGATACACGGCCCTAGAGAAGTACCTGTTTGGGGCCTACACAGCACTTCAACATGTAGAGACCATTACAGGAAAGGATACAGTCACCATCCATACTGCATCGCCAATAGCAGGATGGGTGAGAGATAATGGACTGACCACTATGGCAACTGTAGCCCAGAACCAGACACTGATGAAATTGAAGTGATATCTTCAAGAAAGAGGGGGTATTGCAGCAGGGGATGTTAGAGACATTTCAAAACAGTTGGCAGGGCTTTTTACTTTTACCAGCACCCAGCCAGAAGAAGAAATTCCCGTGTTGCAGTCATACCTCATTCAAGAGGCTCCACCCTTTGAGTCTCTGTCAGAAAACATGAAGGAGTCAGCATGGTTTACTGATGGTTTAGCCATAGTCGCCTCTTCTGGGCGTAAATGGACAGCAGCAGCCTACAACCCAACTACAGACACAGTCCCGCAGGAGACCGGAATTGGAGGGTCCAGTCAGTATGCAGAGTTGAAAGCTGTAGTAATGACTCTACAGGAGGATCCTACTTGTCACTATCTATACTGACAGCTGACAGCTGTGATCGGCGAGTCCATGAGACTCGCCTGATCACCGATCCGTGCAAGGGGTCGATCCCGACCCCTTATCACGTGATCAGCTGTCAGCCAATGACAGCTGATCATGTGATAGAACGGAGCCGGTAATCGGCTATTATTCCTCCTCGCGCTGACAGCGCGAGGAGAAAAAAAAAAGCCGATCACCGGCGGCCGTGATCGGGACATCAGTCCCGATCACGGCCATCAATACAAGGGACAACCTGCCACCTGCCAGTGCCCACCTGCCTCCCGCAGTGCCATCCTGAAGTAAAATAAAAAGCAAAAGTAAGTGCCCCCCGTCAGTGCCCCCCGTCAGTGCCCATAGTGCCCACAGTGCCACCCACAGTGCCACCCACAGTGCCACCCCACAGTGCCACCCACAGTGCCACCCACAGTGCCACCCAATCTGCCTCAAAGGTGCTGCACCCCAGTGCCGCCCAGCAGTGCCGCCCATCAGTGCCCAGCAGTGCCACCTATCAGAGCCACCTATCAGTGCCACCTATCAGTGCCCATCAGTCCCATCTATCTGTGGTACCTATCAGTGCCCATCCGTGCCACCCATCCATGCCACTTATCCGTGCCACCCATCCGTGCCATCTTATCTGTGCCCATCTTTGCCCATCAGTGCCGCCTTATCTGTGCCCATCGGTGCCGCCTTATCTGTGCCTATTAGTGCCGCCTTAACTATGCCTATCAGTGCCCACCAGTGCAGCCTATCAGTGCCCACCAATGCAGCCCATCAGTGCCCACCAATGCAGCCCATCAGTGCCCACCAATGCAGCCTATCAGTGCCGCCTAATCAGCGCACTTCAATGAAGGAGAAAAATGACCCGTTTGCAAAATTTTATAACAAACTATTAAAACATGATTTTATTTTTATTTATTTTTTGCATCTTTTTTTGTTTGTTTAGCAAAAAATAAAACTCCGAGCTGTAACTAAATACCACCAAAAGAAAGCTCTATTTGTGGGAAAAAATGATAAAAATTTAATTTGGGTACAGTGTTGTATGCCCGCGCAATTGTCATTCAAAGTGCATCAGCGCTGAAAGCTGAAAATTGGTCTGGGACTGAGGGGGGTTTAAGTGCCCAGTAAGCAAGTGGTTAAACAACTTGGATGCTCGTGTGGAAGTCCAATGAATGGATGATTCATGGAAAGGTGGTGTGGGGAGGGGAGGCAAGGAAGTCTGGGACTACATCTGGAAGGTAGCTCACTCCCACACCATAAAAGTGGGGCATGTTGATGCACATGTGCCCCTAGTCCCAGACTTTTAGAACTATAACAGAGTTGCAGATGAAATCACCAAAGTGAAGGCAGTTGTGCCAATTGATACTGTCTTAATGAACTTGGCCAACTGGGCCCACAAGCAATCTGGACATTTAGGGCAGAAAGCAACATATGAATGGACACAGCAGAGAGGATTGCCTATATCCATGGACATGATAAAGACTGTAATAGGGAACTGTACAGTGTGTGGAGAAGTGCGACAATGGGCATTGCAAAAGTACTCCACGAGTCAATAAAAAGAGGGGTGAGAGGCCTGCAGAGATCTGGCAGATTGACTTCATCGGTCCCCTGCCCCAGGGAAACAATGGACTGAGATATTGTTGCACTGCAGTGGACACCTATTCAGGACTTATGCTTGTTCATCCTTGCAAATGTGCAGATCAAGCCGCAACACATGCAGTAAGACATGCTTCCAGAAGGTAGCCAAGGACCGGTGCACTTGTTCTCTCTCTTCCCTGCCAGAGGAGTACCATGATTTAGCGGTGTCTTTGACAAAATGTAAAGCCGGTAGTTTGCCTCCACACTGGTCGCAAGATTGCGCAATTGACCTTCAACCTGGTGCCATACCCCCTCATGGCCGGGTTTACCCTTTGTCATTCTTGGAGGATAAGGTCATGGAGGAGTATGTTGCAGACACACGAGGTTTCATCCTCAAATCCTCCTCTCCTGCTGGTGCTGGTTTCTTCTTTGTGAAGAAGAAGAGTGGTGAACTGAGACCTTGTATTGATTATAGGGGTCTCAATCATTTCACGATTAAGAATGCCTATCCGATTCCATTGATTACGGAGTTATTTGATAGCCTCAAGGGAGCAATGATTTTCACGAAGCATGACTTGAGAGGGGCATACAATCTCATGAGGATTAAGGAGAATGTCTCCCTGCGGATGAGAGAACCCTTAGGAGGAGGGAGAGATTGTGCCTTTATTGTGGCCAGGCAGGTCGCTTTTTGAAGTCTTGTCCTACCAGTCCAGGGAACGGCCAAACCTTGAGGTCCTGTCACGGGCAGACCTTAGGTGGCGTTTCGTCCCCAGTTATCCAGAAGGATAAGCCCCTGGTTTTGGTTACCCTTTCTTGGGTTGAGTCGTCCGTTGAGATAGAGGCTCTAATTGACTCTGGGGCTGCAGGCCACCCTGGGAAGAATCAACTCTTTTGGGCCATTTCCCAACAATTCTGGTGGCCTAGTCTACGTGCTGATGTAACTGCCTTCATAGATGCCTGTTCCGTATGTGCTCAGAGTAAGACTCCATGACATCTTTCAGTGGGCCTCCTACAACCCATATGGAGAGAGGCCCTGGACCCACCTGTCTAAGGATTTCAGTGTAGCGTTAACTGTGACAGACCTAGCCAGGACAGAGGATTTTGGATGGGACTGAATGCTAGCCTCTTGCTACCGATCATGGGCACTGGCTTTTGGGGGAACGGTGCTCTTTGTGCTCTCGCAGCTCCTCCCAGCATCACATAACCCCCTATGAGAAGCACTCTTCTGAGGGGGTTACCTTACGGGAGCGCTCCCGAGTCCAGAATTTGCATCCACAGACACGAATGCCGGACTTGGCCCCGCCCCCTGATGCCCACGTCATTGGATTTGATTGACAGCAGTGGGAGCCAATGCCTGCGCTGCTATCAATCTATCCAATACCCTCTGGAGAGAGGGACAGAGCATCCCCACCGAGGAGATGAAGGGGCTAAAGTAAGTAATACTGGCAGCTGGGGGGGGGGGCGGTGACTGCCAGGTGTTGCATCCTATGCATTAAGGTGAAAAAAACACAAGGATTTACAACCCCTTGAAGATGCAACGGCAGTAGGACAGGGTTGTACACCACCCGTGACAAAAATGATCCACATTGTCGCATTCGGTGGGCCATA
Organism: Lithobates pipiens; assembly: GCF_037356315.1. NCBI lineage: Eukaryota > Metazoa > Chordata > Amphibia > Anura > Ranidae > Lithobates > Lithobates pipiens. Next base: position 183,098,589 of record NW_027507903.1, read on the forward strand.
CTGCCTTCAGATACAACCCCTTTAGTGGTGTGGCAGTGGGGTGCCATTTTCAGGGTTACAACAGGCAGTGAGGGAGTGACATAACACCTTCTCACAGCCCATCATACACCTTTGAGAAGTGATCCACTACATATTGTTTTTCAGAGGGGTAGCAAGGGTTGACGCTAGTGTAAACCTAGCCTTAATCTGCAATATGTAACATTTTTGCTTTTGGGTTTATATACACTTATTAAAGTGATACACAAGTCAATTTTTTTTCTTTAAAAATAGCAAACATGTTATACTTACCTGCCTTGTGAAATGGCTTTGCACAGAACAGCCCCAATCCTCCTCTTCTTGGGTCACACTTCGATGCTCCTGGCCCCTCCCTCCTGTCCAGTGCCCCCACAGTAGCAGCTTCCGGAATCTGGAACATGTTACATTCAGATACGGAGCCACGGTTCGGCCCCACCCCTCTCTCTCCTGATTGGATACCAGACTTTTATTAGCAGGAGCTGTGTCTCAGCCAATCAGGAGGGAGCGTCCCGGACAGACGAGGCATTCATGCACATCGCTGGATAGAGATGGGGCTCAGGTAAATATTAAGGGGGCTGAGGAGGGCTACTACAGAAAGAAGGTTTTTTTTATCTTAATGCATAGAGATAAATGAAGTTGCATTAAAATAAAAAAAGCTTCAGCCCCGGAAGATTTTACCCCCTTCCTGACCAGAGCACTTTTTGCGATTCGGCACTGTGTCAATTTAACTGACAATTGTGCGGTCATGCAATGTTGCACCCAAACAAAATTGATGTCCTTTTTTTCCCACAAACAGAGCTTTCTTTTGGTGGTATTTGATCACCTCTGCGATTTTTTTTTTGCGCTATAAACAAAAAAAGAGCGTCAATTTTGAAAAAAACACAATTTTTTACTTTTTGCTATAATAAATATCCCCCAAAATATAAAAAAATAAAATATTCCCTCAGTTTAGGCCAATATATATTCTTATATACATATTTTTGGTAAAAAAAAATCGCAATAAGATTATATTGATTGGTTTGCGCAAAAGTTATATTGTCTACAAAATAGGGGATAGTTTTATGGCATTTTTATTATAAATTTTTTTATTATTATTAGCAATGGTGGCAATCAGCGATTTTTATCGTGATTGAGTCATTATGGCGGACACATTGGACACTTTTGACACTGTTTTGGGACCATTGTCATTTATACAGCGATCAGTGCTATAAAAATGCACTGATTACTGTGTAAATGACACTGGCAGGGAAGGGGTTAACCACTAGGGGGGCGATAAAGGGGTTAAGTGTGTCCTAGGGAATGATTCTAACTGTGGGGGGATGGGCTACAACTCACATGACAGCGATCACTGCTCCCGATGACAGGGAGCAGTGAACTCTGTCATGTCACAAGGCAGAACGGGGAAAAGCCTTGTTCACTTCCCCGTTTTGCGGCTTCGTGACAGGATCACCGGGAGACCGGCGGACATGGAGTCTGCAGGTACAGGCACGCTGTACGTGGCAGGTGCGTACCCGCTAATTCCGCCAATTAAAGGTGACATACAGGTACGCCCATTTGCCCACCGCTGCCATTGTGCCATTGTGCCATTGTGCCGACGTATATCGGTGAGCAGCGGTCGGTAAGTGGTTAAGAAAAGCAGAATTTAAGGAAGTTTTAAAAAATACAAATGAATGTGGTTCTGTATTCGTTAGTGCATCATTACATGTATTAATTTAAATACAAGCAGTGTAAGTACCTGAATTTGCTTTGGCCTTTTGCAGTCCCCATGCAGAAAGACTGGGAAAGGGAGTGTCAGTAAAGGGAGCCAATGAGATAATATGCTCACAAGGAACTTGCTAATAGTAGGAGAAAGCAGAGTGACAGAGACATGAGCTTATTAAGGTGCTGCTTCTCCTTCACTGTACAGTCACAGGGGTGGGGCTATGACAGCCTGGGTTGAATGATGTTGTAAAATGTCCTGTGACCTATGAAAACCGCTCACCCCGTCACTTCCGGTGCGGCTCCGTCACTGAAACAGCTGATGGCGGGCCTGTACCGCACATGCGCCAATCCCCCTGACATTAACAGCTCATGCGCAATATATTTATTTTCACGGTAGAGAAAAATTCTAGCCTCAAGTGGGCGGAGCTGAACAGATGGTTAGAACGTCAGCAGCAGCCCCGCCCACCCCACGATTTTCTTCACTGGTCAAGAAAAATTATGGCTTCAAGCTGTATTAGCGCATGCGCGGGATATTTGTTCAGCGGTCGACCAAAATTATGGACTCAAGCGGGTGGAGACTTGCTGGGAGGGAGAGATAGAGCGGAGCTTAGAGAGGGGGGTGGAGCTTGGAGAGGGGGCGGGGCCCCGTGCATAGCACTAACTACATATACAGTACATTGTTCTGCCAATAAATACGCCTCACTGTGCCCAGAAATCGCCACCTCACTGCACCCAAAAAATGCCGCCTCACTGTGCCCAGAAATCGCCGTCTCACTGCGCCCAGCAAACACCACCTCACTGTGCCCAGAAATCGCTGCCTCACTGTGCCCAGCAAACGCCACCTCACTGCGACCAGAAATCGCCACCTCACTGCACCAAGCATACGCCACCTCACTGCGCCCAGAAATCGCCACCTCACTGCACCCAAAAAATGCCGCCTTACTGCGACCAGAAATCGCCGCCTCACTGCGACCAGAAATTGCCACCTCACTGCGCCAAGCAAACGCCACCTTACTGCGCCCAGAAATCGCCACCTCACTGCGCCAAGCAAACGCCACCTCACTGCGCCCAAAAAATGCCACCTCACTGCGACCAGAAATCGCCGCCTCACTGCGACCAGAAATCGCCGCATCACTGGGCCAAGCAAACGCCACCTCACTGCGCCCAGAAATCGCCACCTCACTGCGCCAAGCAAACGCCACCTCACTGCGCCCAGAAATCGGCACCTCACTGCGCCCAAAAAATGCCGCCTCACTGCGACCAGAAATCGCCGTCTCACTGCAACCAGAAATCGCCGACTCACTGCGCCACGCAAACGGCACCTCACTGCGCCCAGAAATCGCCACCTCACTGCGCCAAGCAAACGCCACCTCACTGCGCCCAGAAATCGCCACCTCACTGCGCCCAAAAAATGCCGCCTCACTGCGACCAGAAATCGCTGCCTCACTGCGACCAGAAATCACCGCCTCACTGCGCCCAGCAAACACCACCTCACTGCGCCCAGAAATCGCCGCCTCACTGTGCCCAGCAAACGCCATCTCACTGCGCCCAGCAAACGCCTCACTGTGCCCAAAAAATGCCGCCTCACTGTGCCCAGCAAATGCCTCACTGTGCCCAAAAAATGCCCCTCACTGTGCCCAGCAAATGCCACCTCACTGTGCCCAACAAACACCACCTCACCATGCCCAGAAAACGCCTCACTGTGCCCAGCAAACGCCTCACTGCGCCCAAAAAATGCCGCCTCACTGTGCCCAGTAAACGCCTCACTGTGCCCAGCGAACACCGCCTCACTGTGCCCAGCAAACGCTGGCTCACTGTGCCCATGCCTGGGTCTCCATCCCTTCTAATCTATCCCATGCATCCTCTGTGTACTCTGGACATGTCCCTGGGCCTCCATCCCTTCTAATCTATCCCGTGCATCCTCTGTGTACTCTGGACATGTCTCTGGGCCTTCATCCCTTCTAATCTATCCCATGTATCCTCTGTGTACTCTGGACAAGTCCCTGGGTCTCCATCCCTTCTAATCTATCCCATGCATCCTCTGTGTACTCTGGACATGTCCCTGGGCCTCCATCCCTTCTAATCTATCCCGTGCATCCTCTGTGTACTCTGGACATGTCCCTGGGCCTCCATCCCTTCTAATCTATCCCATGTATCCTCTGTGTACTCTGGACATGTCTCTGGGCCTCCATCCCTTCTAATCTATCCCATGTATCCTCTGTGTTCTCTGGACATGTCTCTGGGCCTCCATCCCTTCTAATCTAACCCATGTATCCTCTGTGTACTCTGGACATGTCTGTAGGTCTCCATCCCTTCTAATCTATCCCATGTATCCTCTGTGTACTTTGGACATGTCTCTGGGCCTTCATCCCTTCTAATCTATCCCATGTGTCCTCTGTGTACTCTGGACATGTCTCTGGGCCTCCATCCCTTCTAATCTATCCCATGTATCCTCTGTGTACTCTGGACATGTCTCTGGGCCTCCATCCCTTCTAATATAACAGGGGGAACTCTGCGAACCCTGATGCAAAGGGCAATGCTGCAGACCCTGATGTAAGTGGGAACTCTGATGTAAATGGGAATACAGTGGACTTGATATAAGGTGGTCTCTGGTGACCAGAGCACCCCTTACATCAGAGTTCCTCCTTAGATCATGCTCTGTAGCATTTCCTTTGCCTTGGGGAAGAATCGTGCGGACTCTGATGTAAAGGGGAATGCCGGGAAATGTTATGTGGGGGGGGGGGGGAAACTCTGGTGACCAGAGACCACCTTCCGCAGAGTGAATACACTGGGGGGGGGTGTTACTGAGATGATGGGAAACCTTTATATCAATGCCCTCTTGTCACTGACCTCCTCTCCAGTGCAGCGTGCAGGGCTCAGTTAGACGGCTCCAGGTTGGTGGTTCTGGTTTTTATTCTATAGTCTCTTCTCCACAGTCCATACACATCTGACTCCTCCCGTAATCCCAATCCTGGCGGTGCTCTCACTCTTGATTCCTCTCCAGACTCCCCCTAAGAGACTGCAGACACGTTAAAAGACAAGAGATAGTCAGAGATTGCAGACAGGACACAGGAGGTGGCTAGAGGCTACAGACATGGTACAAGAGGTGGTCGGAACATGTGCACAGGATACAGGAGGCAGTCAGTGGATGTGGAAATGGTACAGGTGGTGGTCAGAGTATGCAGACATCTAGGGGGAGCAAACAGAGGGGTTCCCCGTGTAAAATTTTGGACACAGAGGGATCAGTCATGTAGGGGGATCACACAGTGGGGTGAAGTCCTTATAAGAGCTGTCACAGGAGGGCCCTCACACAGGACACATGGCCGTCAGGGCAATGAGGTTGGCGCACACAGGGTGATCAGGTTCCTGTTCTTAGGGGAGGTGGGATCCTGATCCCCAGGGCAGATGGGGTCCCTAGGTGAGATGAAGTCCCCGTTCCCAGGGGAGATGGAGTTCCTGTCCCCAGGAGAGAAGGGGGTCCCTGTCCCCAGGAGAGAAGGGGGCCCCTGTCCTCAGGAGAGAAGGGGGCCCCTGTCCTCAGGAGAGAAGGGGGTCCCTGTCCTTAGGGGGGAAAAGGTTTCCCTGTCCTCAGGGGGGAGAAGGTTTCCCTGTCCTTAGGGGGGAGAAGGGGGTCTCTGTCTTGGGGGGAGGGGGTCCCTGTCCTCAGAGGGGGGAGGGGTTCCCTCTCCTGGGGGGGGTTGGAAGGGGGTCCCTGTTCTCGGGAAAGATGGAGTGGGATATGGGATGGTCTCACTTACCATGACATGCAGGTCCCTCATTTATGCCCGTCTGGGCTCCCTCCAGCAGCACAGATGGGTGATCAGCATATCCCCAGGGAGCACAGCTACGGCTTGACAATCTGGCAGCAATTGATGAATGAATGAATGAATTAAATACTTGTATAGCGCACAATGCGAACTGATTCGCCTCTAGGCGCTGTGGCGAGCTTTGATCATCTGCTAAAAGAGGAAGGTCTTGAGTTTTTTCCTAAAAGCCAGGTGATTTTCTTCCAGGCGGATGTTGATTGGTAGAGCATTCCATAGCCGAGGCCCTTGGACAGCGAATCTCCGATCCCCCTTGGATTTATACCGGGCTTTGGGCACGAGGAGGAGGTTTTTGTTGGCTGATCGAAGACTGCGGTTTGGTGTGTAATGATTTATTTTCTCCATTAGGTATTGCAGAGCTTCTCTATGCACGCATTTGTGGGCTGATGGGTACAGTGGCTGTGTTTGATAGCATGGTGGCGGCAATTTATGGGCACAGTGAGGCATTTGCTGGGCACAGTGAGGCGGCATTTTTTGGGCACAGTGAGGTGTTTGCTGGGCGCAGTGAGGTGGCGTTTGCTGGGCACAGTGAGGCGGTGATTTCTGGGCGCAGTGAGGTGGCGTTTGCTGGGCGCAGTGAGGCGGCGATTTCTGGTCGCAGTGAGGCAGCGATTTCTGGTCGCAGTGAGGCAGCGATTTCTGGTCGCAGTGAGGTGGCATTTTTTGGGCGCAGTGAGGTGGCGATTTCTGGGCGCAGTGAGGTGGCGTTTGCTTGGCGCAGTGAGGTGGCGATTTCTGAGCGCAGTAAGGTGGCGTTTGCTTGGCGCAGTGAGGCGGCGATTTCTGGTCGCAGTGAGGCAGCGATTTCTGGTCGCAGTGAGGCGGCATTTTTTGGGCGCAGTGAGGTGGCAATTTCTGGGCGCAGTGAGGTGGCGTTTGCTTGGCGCAGTGAGGTGGCGTTTGCTTGGCGCAGTGAGGCGGCGATTTCTGGTCGCAGTGAGGCAGCGATTTCTGGTCGCAGTGAGGCGGCATTTTTTGGGCGCAGTGAGGTGGCGATTTCTGGGCGCAGTGAGGTGGCGTTTGCTTGGCGCAGTGAGGTAGCGATTTCTGGTCGCAGTGAGGTGGCGTTTGTTGGGCACAGTGAGGCGGCGATTTCTGGGCACAGTGAGGTGGCGTTTGCTGGGCGCAGTGAGACGGCGATTTCTGGGCACAGTGAGGTGGCTTTTTTTTGGGCGTAGTGAGGTGGCGATTTCTGGGCACAGTGAGGCGTATTTATTGGCAGAACAATGTACTGTATATGTAGTTAGTGCTATGCACGGGGCCCCGCCCCCCTCTCCATGCTCTGCCCCCTCTCTAAGCTCCGCTCTATCTCTCCCTCCCAGCAAGTCTCTGCCCGCTTGAGTCCATAATTTTGGTTGACCGCTGAACAAATATCCAGCGCATGCGCTAATACTGCTTGAAGCCATTATTTTTCTTGACCAGTGAAGAAAATCGTGGGGTGGGCGGGGCTGCTGCTGACATTCTAACCATCTGTTCAGCTCCGCCCGCCCACCCGCAAGTCTCCGCCCACTTGAGGCTAGAATTTTTCTCCACCGTGAAAATAAATATACTGCGCATGCCCTGTTAATGTCAGGGGGATTGGCGCATGTGCGGTACAGGCCCGCCGTCAGCTGTTTCAGTGACGGAGCCGCACCGGAAGTGACGGGGTGAGCGGTTTTCATAGGTCGCAGGAAATTTTACAACACTGGCAGTAAGACTAAGGACATCAAGTTGCACAAAAGTACTCTTAAGCACAGCTCTGGATCAAATGTGAATAAAGCAGCAAAAGCTGTTATCTTATAATGGACTACTAATTTTTATCTTATTTTGGGGTCCGTGGCTCCTTTACACCAAATTAGTTGAATAAATAAATTAGTTCACTTTTGGGGGGGGGGGGGGTTGGGGGTAGTACCAGTTATAACAAGAAGAAGGAAAACATTGTGGTACCTCTTATTTCAGAGTACATTATCGCTTAGTTCACACTAAGGTGATAAGCTAATGTCCCTTGTCAAAGAAATGCAGAATTTCTCTTTTTACTAAGATTCACCTTCATTTCAAGCCCATTAACATATAACAATAATTGTATTTTGCAAAACTGGTGTGAAAAAAAATTCAAAGCAAAAACCATGAAAGCCTATGCACTTAATTATTTACAGTGGCTTACATATGTTTTTACCTTGTTGGCCTGTTTCCCATGTTGTAGCATTACAAATTGGAATTGAAATAGATTTAAAGTGGTTGTAAACCCTTACAACACACTTTTTGCTACAGGTAAGCCTATAATAAGTCTATAATAAGGCTTACCTGTAGCTACCCTGGATATCTCCTAAACCTGAACGGTTTAGGAGATATTCCCTGTATTTGCATGTGCCGACGTCATCGGCACATGCGCAATGATGCAAACTGAAGCAACAGCATATACATGGTGTTGCTTCAGTGAGTATGCCATTGCCAGTGTCTCCCACGCGCATGCGTGGGAGTGACGTCATCGCAGCTTCAGCCAATCACAGCGATACCTGGAAGTAACTCCGGGAGCAATGTCGGCCACCAGAGCGGTGTATGAGGATGGCTGCAGGGGCTTCGATCTCAGGTAAGTAATTCATAATAAGCTAGTATGCTATGCATACTAACTCATTATGCCTTTGTCTTGCAGGTTTTTTTTTGTCCTAGGATTTACAACCACTTTAAGTGGGATTATATGTCACTGTGTTCAGCAGGGTTAAAATAATGGAGGCTTTGTTCTGTGCCAGCCACTTTACTAGGATGGGTTCCCAGTAGCTATCCGTTAGTGTATGTTGAAGCAGTTTATTCTGTGTTAGGAGAGTTACAGTAGTTGCTATATTGTGTTATGTTGCCCTAACTTGCTGTGGATTGCAGTGTGGTTGGCTACACATTCTTGTGTACTTCCCCATGTTCACAGTTCAGAGACCCAACAGTACTTTTTTAGGACTACCATTTTGTTTCAGCCAACAACTGTAATTGGTAGTGCAAACCACAGTTTTGTTATGTTTTTTTTTTATATTTAACATCTACTCATCTTTTTTTTATTGTCTGCTAGATTAAAAAATTGTTTGGGGTTTAGTGTTTCAGGGTTTACTTTTTTGGGGAGGTATATTTTATTATATGTTTTTTCACCTGCACGGTTGTAAACTATTTACTGACACAGGCAAAGCAGCCCTTTGTTTGCATCACATCACTGCATGTGTTATAAAGTAGTGTGTGTCAAACGATCGCGTATTTATTCCCGAATTGGACCAGCTGCCATTACCGCTGGTATTTTGCTTGGGTCTTCCCTACTTTTTACTCCGCAGCCAGGCATAAGGTACATTAACACAGCCAGGTGCACACACTTCTGCTCATTGTCTTCAATGGTCAGTCTAGGGGTTTTGTTTTTTGTTGTTTAATTTTTAGGAGAACTTGGATAGGGAAGGGGATTTAGTGGTATTCTCTAAGAAATAGAACTATTCACAGTTGAGGACATCTAACTGATCTCCCAGTTAAGCTCTGGTGAAGTCCTTGCTGGAAGCAGATAGCAGACTTTTCCTTAGAAATAGCACACAGTAGTTTCAGAAATGAGCAAAGATCCTCAGTAGTAGTAATAGCAGAGCAAAGCTCCTAAGGTACCAGCCAGTTACGATAGACTGTTTGGCAGTCCAAAAGTAATAGAACTGAGAAAAGTCCTATGCAGTAGCATACAGTTAGACAAGCTCTTCAGAACACTAGCCAGTGTTCCCTTTGTTCAGACCCTCAGCTGACTATATAGCACACCAGAAGGAGTTCAAAGCACAAAACTATAGATCCTTTAGGTTTTCTGACTCACAAAAGTTCTGGGACAGCTGGTAGCCTCTTTCCAATTTCCAAGCAACGCTCTATACCAGTGGTACCAGATCAGATCTTGAATGGACAGCCCCTTCAGCCAGCTCACTGCAGAACCGGGGTCTCTCTAACTAACTTCAGGACTGCCATCTGAAGCTGCATACCAGCACATCCTCTCTCAATCCAGGCCCTTAGCTCGCCAACCTTAGGCCACGTGGCAGCAGGTGCTAGGGGAGGCAGCGCCTTTCCTCTAGCTGGTGCAATCCTCTGCTAGGTGTGACAAACAGCCTATGTGCTTCTAGAATATAAATATTGTAAAGGCACCCAGCATGCATAGGAGCACCTCTTCTTGTAATTGGCTAGGGCTGTATGAATTTATCTGCTCCTACCTGCATGGTTTCTGCCTATTATACAGCATTTTACATTTTAGCATGAGCAACACCAGAGTACACTGAGCAGACCACACTGGCTGATCATTGCTCTCTGTTAAGCAGACAGCAATTTCAATTTACCTAGCTGTCTCTCCCCCAGATAGCAAGCAATTGTGCTGAAAGTTTGAAAATGACTTACTAAGCTATTGCTAGACTTGTCAGGCTTCACAATTTGTTTGCACAATTGCAGTAAGTCCACATTGCATGACTCCAGATCAACCTTCTTTGCAAACATTCTGCAAGTCTGCTGCAAGTTCTGGTTGAGTTATGTTGTGCAATAGTCATCCCACCACAGGAGTCACTGTGGCTGAATATTCATGCTGAAGACTTGCAGAGCTCTTGCTGTAGACTCACCACTGCAACTTTTCTCTAGCTATAGACCTTCCAAGCAAATTTGCTACAAATTGGAAAAGTGTCAACTAGAACTTTTGCTTTAAGTACTCTGCAAGTGTACAAATTGACAATGATGCAGCAAGTGTACAGACTTACAGTTCAACACTGCCACAAATTTGTGGCAAGTTATCTTTGCTATCTGGCTATGACTAAGGCTACACACTGAAACACGTAAGCCCTGTATTATTCTGCACCACACCTGCATTAATACATTTATTCATTGGGAAGATCAAGCTGTCAGCTTTCCTTTTATCTACGTGTTTGCTTGAGTGCTAGGAGGACACTACAGGCCAGTGCACCAACTGCTCACCACCTTGGGGAATTACTACAGGTGCTTTCTACTATATACAATTCAACACTGCCACAAATTTGTGGCAAGTGATCCTTGCTATCTGGGCTGTTAAGCAGGGAAACCAAACACTTTTATACACTAATCCTAGTACCTACCCAGGAGAGTGCTACACTGGGCTATCCCCTTTATTAACCACTTGCCTACTGGACACTTTTACCCCTTTCCTGCCCAGGACAATTTTCAGCTTTCAGAGCTCTTACACTTTGATGACAATTGCCTGGCCATGCAACACTGTACCCAAATGAAATTGTTATCATTTGTTTGAGACAGATAGAACTTCCTTTTGGTGGTAATTAGTCACCATTGGGGTCTTTATTTTTTGCTAAACAAAAAAGTTTCTGTTATAGTTTCTGTTCTAAAAAGTAATTTTTCTTCTTCACTGTTGGGCACTGATGAGGAGGCACTGCACCCTAGCTCAAGTAGTAGTGGTGGATGCCGAAATGACTGCAGGCCTGCACACCACACACCTCCCAACCCAGATTCCTCTCTCCACTCCACAGACAATCCTAACTTTGGTTCCACTTAACATGTGTCTGGCAACAGGTCACTAACCTCACCGATGGCTCCTCACAGTCCCCTCCTAGGTCATGACAGCCTCCTCAGCACTCCATTTCCACCCTATTCCCCTGCTAGCTTGACTCCTCTGTATTAAAGGGCTGGCCTAGCCACCCTGTCAAGAATGTACACCTGGGGATTGGCCAGGTTCCCCTAAGTATGCAGTTCATTCTCTTGGCATCCGCCCACTAACTTCTAGAAGTTTTTCCAAACTTCTAGAACCAGGGCAAAGCACCAGAGACCTACCTCTGTTAGTAATACAGCCTGACCTGCAGTAAACCCTGACCCAGATTCAGACTCATTTTACCATGAGTCTATACATTTGCATGCACTATTCTAGTAGTAAATTAGAGGGTGCTACATTTAATTGGTCTTATGTATGCAAATTAAATTTATGTAGAGGCAGTGTCCCAGACACATATTTTGCAGCATAAGTACTAAAATTCCAACTTTTCATTGCCAGTTAAGCAGCCTCTCCCTTCTCTGTCTTATTATGTGAAAAAAAATTATAATCATTCTACAAAATCTGTGGTTATAGTAAAGATATTGAAACTGGTTTAGGGAGAGTATAGTGAAAAAGAATTTTTTTCCTGATTATCACGTTTTCATATTCCTTTTTACATCATTATCCTATAAAACCCTAGTGGTATTTGTATTAAATGTGTTATGTTTAAAACAAATTGTCCTACTGCAGTATCACCATACTCAGAAGGTCACAGATCTGGAAATAAGTAAATATCTACAGTGGGAAGGTTTTAAAATTCTGGGGAAAAACATGTTGACTGTTAAGACAGTGCATGTTGTAGCTCTGCTTTTGTGTCTATGAGACGACTTATTCCCTTGCTGGAGTGTTCATTGCTCGTCACCATGGAAAATTAAATGTATGTTTAGGTTTGCTGACAAAACAGAGCATGGAATATCTCAGAAAATATATTGGCACAGTCAAGTGTTTGACATGATTTGAGCTGGGATAGTTTTAATCGTCAGGTATGCCTAACTCACATCCTTTTTTGAACAAATTCACAAATTTCAATGCTTCATGTTTCATATAAACAGTAGGCAGTAGGAACAAAAACATTGTGCGTAGAAACTGACCCAAGTATTGAGTGATTACGTTAGCATTAGCTCACTCGCCTTAACTTTGCACGTGTAATGACTCAAACACATTATTTATGATCCTGTATTCCTACCTGGAAGACAAGTATTCCTTTTACAGTGTGGATATTTGTATGAATGTGTAAAAATACACATTAGCAACCTGGTTATCAGTAACACTAAAGGGGATGGCAGTCCAAGAATGGCATGCCACGCAGCCATGGGCATGGTAAGCTGGAACTGTAATTCCTCATCAAAAGCAGAAAAGGTTGATCATTTGACTGCCACTATGGTTAGAGCTTATCTCAAATAAATGATTTCGGAAATTCTGCCTTCCAGGACCCCACTTCATAAGCTCAGGCTTATAATACTGTATTTTCTGGCGTATAAGATGACCTTTTACACAAAAAAAAAAGAAGGTCAAAAAGCGAGGGGTCATCTTATATGCTGGATGTCAGCCCTCCGGATGCACGCTAATTGTGCAGTAATACTGTATACATACAGTATACACCGCTGAGCCAATCCTGGTGATCTATTCTATTACATAGTTACATAGTAGGTGAGGTTGAAAAAAGACACAAGTTCAACAATTCCAACCTATGTGTGTGATTATACAGTATGTCAGTATTACACTGTATATCCCTGTATGTTGCAGTCATTCAGGTGCTTATCTAATAGTTTTTTGAAACTATCAATGCCCCCCCCCGCTGAGACCACCGCCTGTGAAGGGAATTCCACATCCTTGCTGCTCTTACAGTAAAGAACCCTCTACGCAGTTTAAGGTTAAACCTTTTTTCTTCTACCGTAATTTTAATGAGTGGCCACGTGTCTTGTTAAATTCCCTTCTATGAAAAGGTTTTATCCCTATTGTGGGGTCACTAGTATGGTATTTGTATATTGAAATCATATCCCCTCTCAAGCGTCTCTTCTCCAGAGAGAATAAGTTCAGTGCTCGCAACCTTTCCTCATAACTAATATCCTCCAGATCCTTTATTAGCTTTGTTGCCCTTCTTTGTACTCGCTCCATTTCCAGTACATCCTTCCTGAGGACTGGTGCCCAGAACTGGACAGCATACTCTAGGTGCGGCCGGACCAGAGTCTTGTAGAGCGGGAGAATTATCGTTTTATCTCTGGAGTTGATCCCTTTTTAATGCATGCCAATATTCTGTTTGCTTTGTTAGCAGCAGCTTGGCATTGCATGCCATTGCTAAGCCTATCATCTACTAGGACCCCCAGGTCCTTTTCCATCATAGATTCCCCCAGAATACTAATTAAAGAATACAGAGCCTGCTTGGATTGAAGTAACAACCTCTGCAAAACCGAGCAGGCTACATACAGTAGCCTGCTCGGATTGGCTTCGAGAATCAGAGGTGTGGGCTGATGATATTACAGCCTCTGCCAATTCGAGCAGACTTTGTATTCATTAATAGAATGTATTACTCGCCGTGATTGGCTCAGCATGGTTTACAGTATGTATACTGTATACAGTATGTTACCAAAGATACTGTACATACGGTATTACCACACAAGCTGACAGACTAGTCGGAAGGGGGTCATCTTATACGATGAGTATAGCACAAAACCAATGTTTTAAATGGAAAATTAGGGGTCGTCTTATACGCCCAGTCGCCTTATATGCTGGCAAATACGGTAGAATGATTTTGTGGGAGGCTGATTTGGGTCCTATTGGGAATTAGACTTGAGATTTTGTCTGATAAGAAGTCATGTCCTTAAACAGGGACATTGACAAAAAAAATACCTGACACAGTTTTTTAACCATTCACCTCTATATCCAAATTTAGCAGATCCACATTAAAATAATGAAGGGGCACTTTACTGCTGAGGAATGTACCTAATCCAATCACTTATTATACTTGGTTAGGGGCCCATGCTGCTTTACAAACCCGCTGTAGTGTACAGTATAGGAAACAAAAAAATGATAATATATTTAAATATAAAAAACATAAAAAATAAAAAGTTGCTAGAACATATTTAAGGAACAAATCTACAAATGGTGAGGACCGTCCTTTGAAGTCAACCAGGAACTGGTTACTGTACAATAGTGAGAAACAATGGCTTACCTAGAAAGATTACCATAATGGTACTATCAAGTGTTGGATTGAGTTTAGCCTGAAATAGCTTCCATCATCAGTTTAAAAACCTATTTAAAGCGGGGTTCCACCCTAAAGTGGAACTTCCGCTGATCGGAACCCTCCCCCCCTCCGGTGTCACAATTGGCACCTTTCAGGGGGGGGGAGGGGTGGAGATACCTGTCAAAGACTGGTATTTACACCCACTTCCGGGCATAGACTCCCGTGGGAGTCTACGCCATTTCCTGTCCTGCCGCGCTGTCTGCTGGGACACACACGGGTCTCAGAGACAGCGCGGACAATTCCTATTGCGCTGCGCGACTCGCGCATGCGCAGTAGGGAACCTGGAAGTGAAGCCGATTCGCTTCACTTCCTGATTCCCTCACCTAGAATGGTGGCGGCAGCAGCCGAGAGCCGGGTGATCGATCGGCCTCGGCTGCCGGCATCGCTGGAACCTGGGACAGGTGAGTGTCCATTTATTAAAAGTCAGCAGCTGTAGTATTTATAGCTGCTGGCTTTTAATATTTTTTTTGTAGGTGGAATCCCTCTTTAAACAGTAGGCAATATGAATAAAAACATACAAAATGTATTTTTGGATTACGTTAGCATTAGCTCACGTGTCTGAACTTTGCATGTGTAATGACCCAAAAACATTACTTATATTCCTGAATTCCTACCTGAAAGACAAAAATCCCTTTTACAATATGGCTAGCTGTATGAATAATGTTTAAAACTAAGCATGGGCAATCTGGTAATTATCAACTTTCAAGGGAATGGCAGTCCAAAAATAACATAGCAAGCTGTGAACATGGTAAGTTTAAACTTTAGTACAAAGCAGTCATACTGATGCACATGGGGCCACAAGTGCTGGCAATCCATAGTGAGATGCATGTCCAGCTCACCCATGGGCATCCTCAAGGGGGGGCAAGGAGGGGGGGCGAGTGACCCCCCCCCCCCCCCCCAGAATCAGGCACCAGCAAGGTGTCCGTGAGCGGTCCTTGCAGGGTCTGCTGCTCTCTGACTAACTGAGACCATCCCTCCCTCACCTCCAATGCGATGGCTCAGGCCTCAGCTGGGCCACTCGTCTCCAGTCCCTCCTGTGTACTGCAGGGACATGCAGTCAGGGGAGGCAGGTGAGGCAGAGCCATGGACAAAAAAAATAAAAATAAAATGCTAAAGCTTTGAGAGTTGTAGCTCGAAGACCTGGGGTCACAGAGACCCCAAATTTGGGGGGTAGGTAGCTGAGGTGTCTCCTGCCACCTATAGCTCCGGAGACACAGAGCTTCTTGTGCAGCCTGTCAGAAACTACATACAGAGCAGCCAGTTTAAATACAGGCTGGCACATGCTGTTTGCAGCAGACTGAGAGGATGAGCTCAGGGTGCCTCTCACTTCTTGTCAGAGGCACTGAACTTGATGGACAGCTTAGAGCCTTGGACCAATGGTAAAGTACCATTGGAACAAGCTGTCCAATAAAAATGTTGCAGTGGAGGCTCTCCTCCCAGGCAGCCCTCTTAACTAGAAGGAAAAAGAAGGGGTTTATGGGTATATACCCGTATAAGATTTACCCATAAGCTCATGTTTTTCTCACACAGTTAAGAATATGCTGCTGTTGCTGATAAGGTACTGTTTTTTTGTTTTGTTTTTTGAAAAGGTACTGTTTTAATCAAGCTAAATCATATATTATTATGCTATATGTTATAACATAATAATGTATTATTTATCTATTTACTGTGAAAGTACTGGTTTGAAGTCATCACTTCAAACTTCTGTAATTTCTCCGTTAAGCCACCTGTTTGAGTACAGTTTTGAATATATATTAAATATATATATATATATATATATATATATATATTAAATTTCCTTAAAAACAATATCTAATAATTTAGGTAGAAATACTAATGTGCAAACCAAAAAATATTATATATTATAAGAGTGAGTGGCTGCCAACATGAAAGAGTGTTCCCACACAATGATAAATTGATAACTAAATAATTGCGGTGCTTACTCATTAAAAAAATTCCAAGATGACAATTCAGTAAATATGTGCAAATGATGAATAATTAATATGACGTTTCCTCAAACACAATAAAAAGTGTGCAATAAATTTCAAAGTGACAATGCAATAAAAATATTGAATGAATAATTATTATGATGTATCCTCATAAAAACACTAAAATTAGCCAGATTTTTTTGTATAATACTAAAGATGATGTTACACCAAGTAAATAGATATCTAACATGTCATGCTTTAAAATTGCCCACACGTGTGGAATGGTGACAATCTTTGGTACTTAAAAATCTCCATAGGCAGTGCTTTAGATTTTTTTTACAGGTTACATGTTTAGAGTTACAGAGGAGGTCTAGTGCTAGAATTATTGCTCTCGCTCTAGCATTCACAGTGTATGTAGCCTGTGTGTATCTGGCTCTGATACTAGCCAGTGCCTCACCAGCCACTGACCTCACCGCATGTCCATGTGTACTGTGTAGAGAGAGATGTAGATGTAGATCCGGCCGGCGCCACCCACTAAAGTTGAATGGTGGTGGAGTCCTGCCTGCATGCGGAGTGGTCTGTGTGATTGTCTAGGGGAGGAACTGTGCTGTGCAGCGGCTGCCCAGTGCAGGAGAGAGAATTGGAGAACAGGCAAGCAGCCTGAGCCAAGGAGGAGGAGGAGCAAGGATGACTCGTGGAGTGGAAAATATATATATATGTAGCACTGACCCCCGAAGGAGCTGCTGGTTTTTATTGGGCTCGCCTCTCCAACTCAGGGGGCCCGTTGGAAAGTAAACCAAAGAATTTTAGCTCTGACACTTAGTCCTTTTTTCAAGATTTATTTGGGATAAACACAAAGTCTTTCAGTAGAGGGTTAGAGGGTTAAGGGGAGTTCAGGTACCTGGTAATTGCGGGTTAGGGGTATTTTCCTGATCCAGAGGACAAACAGCTTTGACAGACTGGATCCAGAAATCACCGGATAGGCCTCTCTCACTGACCTAGCAGCCGGTGGGATGCTCAAACAAAGCCTCTGCCACAGACTTGTCAGTTTAAATTAAACTTCTTGAGAAATTAAAGAACTGTCACACAGTACCAGTTTTCATCAGGCTACCTGGCGATACTGTATGGTTGGTGACCCGGGTTGCCTCCTCCAACTGGGTTTCCAGGCCCCTCCAGAGATACCAGCATTGTGCTCGGTCCTCTCCTAGAAAAGTCCTCCCCTGGATCCTCCAGTCGCTTGGCTTCTCCCCGCAGGCAAGACAAGACCACCCCTGGGTCAGTAGGCCCCAAGACTTCTGGGCCTACTCTCTCAGTTGTAAAGCCTCGGGACAGCCGGCCCAGAGGCACAGGAACATGTAGCACACACCCCAGGCCAGGAGGGCCATGAGGTCGGGATAGCGTACCCTGCAAAAGAGACCCCTGAAAATGGCGTCAGTACCTTAAATACCCCCACCCAGAATGCATAGTGGGTGAACCACTCCCACTGGGCTATTTCAGAGCAAAGGTGGTATTCATTGCATCCAGCCTGTTGCATTTCTACACTTATGGAAATTAGCGCAACCCAGCTGAACTGGTACAGAAACCAGAACTTTGGAATAATTAGCCTGAGCCAAACTGCAGCTCACACAACTTAAATTTGAGAAAAAAACAATAGCTTCTGCTCATTAAGAGCAGGGCGCTACATATATATAATATATTTTTTGCAGGGGGAGAGGCCAGAGAGCCTGGAGTGTGGTGCTGCAGGAAAACCTGGGGATTCTATTCTATATACAGGTGAAAAAAAGGTAAGAGTAAGAAGACTAAGTAAAGGGGAATACATTCTTTGGAGGACCTGCCCTGGCATTGCCTGCTCTAAAGGGGGATATATATGGTATATGATAATGACCAAGCCTCTCCCCTTCATGACATGATGCCCCCAACAAAATGATACCCACCCTGAAAAAAGTTCTTCGGATGCCCATGAGCCTAGCACTAAGGAATATATTTGATCCAAACATGAATGGTGGCACAATCCTGAACTGGATGCAAACCTCTTTAATGTACCTAACTAGAGTACATATAGGCAGTAATAGATCTCTTCACTGCTCGTTACAATACAATAAATACAGCCATCATCTGTTGTTTGGTTCAATAATAGGCTGGAACTTTGGCTCAATAATAAACTGGAACTTTGGCTCAATAACAAGCTGGAACTTTAGCTCCCTATTAAAGGGTGAAGAAAGTTGGCAAAGACTGTTATGATAAAAAAACGATTCTTGATTATAAATGTTTTCCATGGTATTCTCCCATGCACATTTATTATCAGGTTTACACATTGTAATTATTTAAAAACATTTTAAAGTAAAACTCCAGCTCCAGGAGAGGTTTTGTTAGGATTGAGTTCACCTGCTGGTGGCACTGTGCTGCTCTGGGCTGTTTGCTGCAGTTCCAGTGTCCACCAGCAGGTGTTTTTCAGAAGCCAGCAGGCTGTAATAATCAGCCACATCTGCATTCAGCTATTAGGTGGCTATTTAAGGCTGCTCCTTCCTTACCCCGGCACATCAGTATTCTGATCGACTCCTTGCTGCCAGTTGTGCCTGATATCTGTCCTGAAGCTTCCTGTACCCTTTTGCTTTGCTCCTGCTCAAGTACCGAATTGTGATCCCCTTCCTTGCAATCCTTGTCCCTTATATTGTATTTTGCATATCGTCAGTTGTTAGGGTCATCAGTTATTTTGTCTTTGGGGTTTTAATGCTCACTGTTTGCTGTGTCTAGTTATTGGTGTCAGTTCACTGTTAATAAACCTCACTTAAAAGATATATACTTGTTTGTTTGAGCCTCTGCTTCTTCATGTAGCTACATGTCTGGTCTCCTTGCTCCATAAACCTGCCAGGTTTATAATTAACAACAAAATGAAGATAAAAAGACTTGCCAAGTGATAACTTTTTAAGCCTCAGTCTTTGATATTATAACAAGCACAATGAAAGCCATTCTAAGCCCCCATAGGCCGCCTTGTATTGTATTTGACCCAACGTCATCTAAAATCTACTAAATATAATTTATAACACCGCCAATGGCTGAACAAAATAAGGATAGCAATTTAGTTTAGAGGATAGAAATGGTTGCCACTCATTACCTGTAACACCAGTTATCCAAAGAGTTATTCAAGAGTCAATTGTAGTCTTGATATCCTTTGCACACACAGGGGATCCTCCATCTCCATGAATAGGGCCTAGTTACTCTGCTACAAAAGTTTATATAGCTGTGATGCCACTTACGAAATTTGTTTCAAATCCAGCGTGGTATCCGTTCTAGGGGGATTTGTCGCTTCTGGATAGCTCTGTAAACCATTTGTGTTCATGTTCTGTTCCTAAACATTTACATATTTGTACATCATATGGGATAAACTGCCATGTTCACTAGTCTATTTTCTATCTTGTTTCCCTTGAAAGCCTGCTGTAAAGGAGCTCAGTCAAAAATAAAGTGTTCTGACTCTTGAGATCATATCGTTCTGTATCAAAGCTTCCAAATCTGTAGTCAAAACTTGTTTTTTTTTTCCTCATCTGGGAATGAGTTGGGAAAAGGTTGGTATCCCTGTGGTGTTTTAATGCTATCCAGGGCTTTTAAGAGAGATTTTCTCTCACTTCCTATTTTGGTGACACTGTTTTACCAGACAAGAAGGGAGGAAAAATCTGGAACATGGAAAAAGGCAATGACAAAAAGTTGACAGAGGTTCCAGCATTCCCAGACACAACTTAACCACTTTTTGCGATTCGGCACTGCGTCGCTTTAACTGACAATTAGGTGGGCGTACGACGTGGCTCCCAAACAAAATTGGCAAGCTTTTTTTCTCACAAATAGAGCTTTCTTTTGGTGGTATTTGATCACCTCTGCGGTTTTTATTTTTTGTTCTATAAACAAAAATAGAGCAACAATTTTGAAAAAAATTCTATATTTTTTACTTTTTGCTATAATAAATATCCCCCAAAAATATATATATAAAAAAATATTTTTTCCTCAGTTTAGGCCGATATGTATTCTTCTACATATTTTTGGTAAAAAAAATCGCAATAAGCATTTATTGTATGGTTTGGGGATAGTTTTATGGCATTTTTATTAATGTATATTTTTTTTACTAGATTTTTATCATGACTGCGACATTATGGCGGACACATTGGACAATTTTGACGCATTTGTGGGACCATTGGCATTAATACAGCAATCAGTGCGATTAAAAGTGCATTGATTACTGTAAAAATGTCACTGGCAGTGAAGGGGTTAACACTAGGAGGCAGTGTAGGGGTTAAGTGTGACCTAATGGTGTGTTTTTTTACTCTAGGGGGCGTGGGTTTGTTTACACTTACCTCTCCCCGTTCTTCAGCTCTGTGACCCGATCGCGGGACACTGACAGCGATCGGGTCCGCGGTCCTGCGTCACGGAGCTCAGGAACGGGTCGTGAGTGCGCCACAGGCTTGGCTCTTAAAGGGCAACGTACCTATACGTGCTTGTGCCTAGCCGTGCCATTCTGCCGACGTATATCGCGTGAGGCGGTCCTTAAGTGGTTAAAATATGAATTTTACTTCTGTCTATATTCTCATTGGAGGGTTTCCCTCACTAGAACATGGAGGGCTCACCCACTACAGGCTGCAGAAAACTATGTCTGATGACCAGAAACACTCATACATCAAAGTTTCCCTTTACACCAGAGTCTGCAGCATCCACCCTTACAGCAGGGTCCTTAGAGTTCCCCCTTGCACTGTGAAGTCTGCAGAAATGTAAGGGGAACCTGCTGACTAGGTTATAGTAACCTGACCTTCATGTAAAAGGAGAAGTATGTTTTTTGCCTTTTGTTATACCTTAAGCACATTGCTAATCACACTAGCTACATTTTTGAAGCCTAAAGCCGCGTACACACGGGCGGACTGTCTGGCCAACTTAGTCCGTCGAAACACATTTCAGCGGACAGTCCGCTCGTGTGTGGGTTTCAGCGGACTTTTTCAGCGTGCAGTCTGGCGGACTAAGTATTTCGGGAATTTCCGTAATATTGTCCGTCATGCTTTGGTTTCAGCGGACAATCCGCTCGTGAGTAGGCTAGTTCGACGGACTAAGTATGGCGCATGCTCAGAAAGGATTTACACGGCGGAAGGTTGCATTGCTGTGTATTGGACGTCCTATTTCTAGTCCCGTCGTACGTGCTGTACACGTCATCGCGCAAGCTTTCAACGGACTGTTTGTTCATCCGTGTGTGGTCAAGTCCGTTCATTCGAAAGTAGGACGGACTGTCCGTCGGATTGTCTGACGGACTAAGTTGGCCATACAGTCCGCCCGTGTGTACGCGGCTTAAGACTGGGTTCACACTGGAGAACACAGCAGCTAACAGCAGGAGTCCGGTGTGTCTCCATTTACCATTTCAGGTCCAATTTCAGGAAGAATGTTTGGCTTAATTCGGACCTGAGACAAACCAAAAGACACACAGGACTTCTGTGCTATTCGCATCGGAGCCGCTGCGGAGAAGTGTGAACTGGCTCCATAGAGAGGTGGTCACCATCTCCTGCTCTGACAATTGGATGATGGAGAAAAATCCGCATTCAATTTGCATAAGGGTGAACCCAGCCTAAATATTGCTATTTGCATTGAAAACTCTAATTTTGACTAACTTTGTGAACTGTCAGTAAAATATTGTCTCTGTCGGTAAAGTTTTTGTGTCATCTCAGTAAATTTCACTTCGGAAGGTTCTGCCTTTTCTATCAACCAGGGGCTCCATTATAGTGTATGTGTAGCAATAAAGTCCTTATGGCAGGGTGTTTCCTACATTATATATTAACCTTCCTTTGATTTTGGATTTTCTGCAGAGCACAATGAGTCATTCAATAAACCTGAGGAACTAGTGACCATCATTCACTCAATATGCCACCAGAAAGCACTAGGAATGATGCCCAGCGAACTGGTGGGGTAGGCTCTGGTTCCATTCTACTGTTTATTCTCCCAGAAAGGTCTAGGTCAGGGATATGCAATTAGAAGACCTCCAGCTGTTGCAGAACTACAAGTCCCATGATTCATAGCAAGACTCTGACAGCCAAAAGAATGACACCCAGAGGCAGAGGCATGATGGGACTTCTCCGTGAATACAATCAATATGAATGTGTGCATTAATATGAATCAGTTACCATCTACTTAGTTTTCTCTGGGAGTTTGGGAGTTGTTCTGTGCTGTTTCTGTGCTGTTCTGTGTTAAAGAATTTGTATACTTAATATTTCATATTCCTGATATGTGTCTGCTGATATACTTGCATGAAAAATGATCTTGTTCTCTTTGCATTGTTTCCTTTGTGAGAAATCCCTGGTGTTCCTGTCAGTCCCTCTGCGTTCCTATTAAAAACTGACCACACTAAGCTGGAGAACACAGCGTGGTCAGTTCTCTAGTTTTTCTAGGAACTCAGCCTGCTCTCCTCCAATGATCTGATTTGTCCTGACACCCCCCCCCCCCTCCCAGCACAGCCTTTCACTCGGAAGATCAGTGTGCTGTTGTTTCTCCTCCTCCAGCTCTTATGCAGCTAAGAACAGAGGGAAGTGAGGGAATGTGAGCACTTGCTATTGTAGTAAATGTGAGTAAAAAAATATATAGATATTTTATATCTATACACAGATGTTATGCCTTTCACTTCTATTTTAAACTGAATAGGTTGTTTTACAAGGTGATTGTTTACAATCACTTTAAATTTCCTTTTAACCTATATAACAGCTTATACAACAAATGCTTGTTTCCAAACTGGAAATTATCTTTGTAAATTACCTCCCAGGAAACATTTGCATGGAGACCTATGATTTGTTTTTTTTTGTTTTTTTATGTTTTTAGAAGAAAATGTAGTATTTCACATTTTTTGTACAAGCAAATATAGCCACTGTGATCTTATGTTTCAAAAGTGTGTCTGATAACATCATGAAGCCAAACACACATCAAATGTCAATGTTAATTTATTGAACAAACATATTATAAAATGGAAGTTATACAACAAAAGAACGGATTAAATGGGATATACCCATAATCCGATTTTTACATCTGAATACCTTACAAAGCTATTTCATTTTATTCAAAATAACTTAATCTGTATTACCACACTTTACATCACATAACAAAAAAAGCATTTCATAAATGAGTGATAGAAAATCACTGTAAACATTCACTGGTCACTAAGTTGTGACATAATAAATAATCATTTATTCAAGTTTCCCTTCCTCTTAGCATTGTCCGTCTTTTAGATAACCTTCAAATATAACTCTGAAGGCCGATAGGTCTTTTATTCTTCTTTGGTATCACCAATGATGCAGCTTTCAGTGCTTCGTTATTTCCAGTATCATTTCACACTGTTCCATAGATCTGTTACATATAGAAATCCTTTTTTGCCCATGCCGCCAGTAGTGCAATTACGATAATCATGGTGATCAGCAGGTAAGTGGCCAGTTCATCAATACACCATTGTTCTGAGCAGATGCAGGACTGGGTTTGCCAGCCATCCACATACGTTACAGGAACCCTTTGTCTATGAGCCCGAAGGGATTGTATTCTAGGAAAGGGAAACAAACATCAGTTTATTTGTATTTAAGAAAACGAGAAATATATATGCATTGCCATTTAGTCCATATAGTCCAGAAGGTGCATGTGTGATTTTTGTTGTCGCTATGAAAAAGTACGGAACTAGAGGAGGCTATTCAATAAAGTGATTCTCTGTACTAAGTCAGTCCTCCGGTAAGCAAAACCTTTTGTCATCCAGTTGAATTCCTGTATGATGGAGATCGCAGGAGTGATTTACGAAAGATGAATAGACAATTGACATTGAAAGGGAATTTTTTCATTGTATTCCCTTAGGTTAGTGAATGAGGTAAAAGCTCTGCTGCCTTCCATCATCCAATCATGTTTAAGCAAAAATATGTTTTTAAAATTTTATTTGTACATGAGTGGGTACTTTTTGCAAAGTGAATTTTCACCACATTCACTGAGCCTAGGGAAAATTCCCTTGAAAAGTGAAAACACTGAACAGCCTATTTTCTTTTAGTAAATCTACCTCCGTGGCTATCCCTGATGTACTTCAAGACATGCATGCTTATTTACTAAACAATAAAATTAGCAAAGTGCATTAACCTATAAAAAAATTTAATCAGATTCAACTTCAGGACACAATCTGATAGGTTGCTTTTGCACTGTTTTGCAGTAAACCTGTGGATACTGCCTTTTGCCGCGTACACACAATCGGACATTCTGACAACAAAATCCATGGGATTTTTCCCTCAGATGTTGGCTCAAACTTGTCTTGCATACAAACGGTCACACAATGTTGTCGTAAATTCAAAACGTCAAGAATGCGGTGACGTACAACTAGCCAAGAAAAATGAAGTTCAATAGCCAGTGCAACTCTTCTGCTTCATTCCAAGCATGTGTAGAAATTTGTGCGTCGGAATTGTGTAAATAAGATTGGAATTTCCAAAACTGATTTTGTTGTCGGAAAATTTGAAATCCAGATCCCAAATTTCGTGTGTCGGAAATTCCGATGGAAAAAGTCAGATGGAGCCCACACATGATCCGAAATTTCCGTGAAAAAGCTCCCATCGAACATTTTTTGTTGGAAAATCCAACCGTGTGTACGTGGCATTAGATGATAAATCAAATTGTAGATTATTCTTCACTAATCTATTATTGGTTGCTTTTTTTTTACACAATAAAGGTTTATTGTAGAATTGCAAATAAACAGATTATACATCAATTTTCATCTTGAACATATTTATAATGATAATAATAAATGTGTTGTATGAACAATACAATACAGTAAATTAGATATACAAAATGTATCCATAGGTAATTTACATCATGAAAAAACAATGGTATATGGCTGGTAATGATTCACATTGTACTTCTTTTTAAGCTAGACAGTTAATTCTAATGGTTAAGATAATTTGGATGTGTTGGGAAGGGAAAGAGAAAAGGCGTTTATGTTAGGGTAGGTTGCAGCATTCACATTAGCAAAGTCACATGCAGACAGCAGACACACACAAATACAATGGGGGTTATTTACGAAAGGCAAATCCACTTTGCACTGAAAGTGCACTTGGAAGTGCAGTCGCTCTAAATCTAAGGCCGCGTACACACGGGCGGATTGTCTGTCCAACTTAGTCCGCTGAACCGTGTTTCAGTGGACAATCCGCTCGTGTGTGGGCTTCAGCGGACTTTTTCAGCGGACTGTCTGACGAACAAAGTCTTACGGAATTTCCGTAATTTTGTCCGTCCAAACTTGGTTTTGTCCGTCCAAACTTGGTTTCAGCGGACAGTCCGCTCGTGTGTAGGCAAGTTGGACGGACTAAGTATGGCGCATGCTCAGAAAGGATTTACACGGCCGAAGGTTACATTGCAGTGTATTGGACGTCGTTTTTCTAGTCCCGTCGTACGTGCTGTACACGTCATTGCGCACGCTTTCAGCGGACTGTCTGTTCATCGTGTGTGGTCAAGTCCATTCATTCAAAATTTGGACGGACTGTCTGTCGGATTGTCTGACGAACTTAGTTGGGCAGACAATCCGCCCGTGTGTACGCGGCCTAAGGGGTAGATCTGAAATGAGTGGAAGCTCTGCTGATTTTATCATCCAATCATGTGCCAGCTAAAATGCTGTTTTTTATTTTCTTTGCATGTCCCCCTCGGATCTACAGCGACTTTACTTCCAAGTGTACTTGCAGTGCAAAGTGATTTTCCTTTAGTAAATAACCCCCATTGTTTGATATAAAAAGTGTACTAAAAACTCTCTCTTTATGAATTGCCCTGTTAGTACAATTACAGTATCGTAAGATGACTCTCAAAATTGGTAAATTACTATTTCAGCATGTTGGCATATGAACAAAACTTCACAAAAGGGATGAAAATGCCAGTTGTTGCATTCTATCACAACATTAATATTTTGTAAAGTTAAAGGGAAATTACTTTTTAAAAGGAAAGTCCCAATTTTTGGAAGTGAAATACATTAGAAAAAGATTTAACTTGCTATGTTAAAGGTAGCAAAATAAGACTATTGCAAATCAATATGTATTTTTCTAACAATACCTGAGAATTGATTTACAACTTACCATAAATCATTAAAAATGGCTATTAAGACTATTTACTAAGAACCCTTGTTTGACAGACTAGTCTTTACTTTCATATGCTAACATTTAAACTTCACTTTTATAAACTTTCCTGATACATTTTTCATGAAAAGTTATCAATAAATACAATTTTTTTTTTGTTTCTTTACTGTTTCCCTGATGTTTTTGTTGTCATGTGTTAACTTTCAAAACTTTTAAACTTTCAAAAAAAGAATAAAATAATCTGTCCATTAAAATTTGTTAGCTGTAGACAGATGTAGACTAATGGTGAAAAGCAACGGTTAAATATTCTCAATGAGAGCAAGGATATTTAGACCTAAAATGAACTAGCTAAGGAATACCATTCAGATATTATTCACTATCCTGCTTTACAATTTATGGAATAGCACATTGATTTAATGACATTCACTTTCATTTCTTTATGACTGTTTTTTAATCCAACCTTCTCTTGTTAAAATAAATAAATAAACAAAAAAAAAAAACACAAAAACAAAGATTTAAATGTGTACTAGGGCAATTTCAAGTTAGTTGTATTATATGCATTAAAATCATGAATCATAAATTATAAAATTGCTCATAAAAAAGTTTTGCTGTTCAATAAAAAAAAAAAAAAAAAAGACAAATGTTATGGTTGCAGGAATAATATACTGCATATATATAATACTGCAGCTACACAGTGCTTGTCAATCATTTTTAGAATGAACAGCTAATAAAATGAAATGAAATAAAATGAATTTTATAATTGAAAAGCTGGGCACACCTTTTTACTCTGCTGTTTACTATAATTAAACAGTATTCAAATCAGACATAACTAAATCTCTTATTCTGTTTCTTACCTTCTTGCAGTATTCATGTTTATTGTATCCAGGGTTTTTATTCACTTCTTAAAGACCCAGCTTCTGATTATTTCAGCAATTTCTTAGTGTGTGCTGTTGAGTTTAGGTCCATTCCTATGAGCATTTTCCTGTGTTGGGAATTCTCAGGATCCAGCTTGACTCTCTCTACTCTCCTTGCAGTCTTCAGTTTTATGTGATCCAGCAGTTAGCAGGGAGGCAGCCCCCCTGTTATAGCAGAAACTCCTCCTAGCTCCAATCACTTCTCAGGAAGACATGACTGATGCTGTCATATGTTACTGTTGCAGCTGCCACCAACAAATGTTTCCATGTTGAGCTAAAGTATGATATCATCTCAGGTTCATCAGATCTGCCACTTTCCTTTTATTACTGTCAAGTGTCAATATATTTCCCTTTTTGGAAATCATATTATACATGAGTTCTAAAACATTTGTCGAACTGTGTCTCTAGTTTGGGTTTTGCGCACAAGAACGCTTTTTCAAGTATTGTGAAGTATACTATTGTCCTGCAAGTGGTCCAGGCTGATAGTGGATGCATGGCAATTTAACTGAACCTAACATTAGATATTTTTTTATGTTATGTTCATGCATGTTGAGTAATGCGGAAGTGTAACATAGCTCCCAAATGTCCCTGATAGTGATGGACGAACTTCCGACGGGACGTTTCGCGAACGCGAAATGCGAACGGACCCAAACGTTCGCGAAACCGAACGTTCGCCGCGGGCCCCATTGACTTCAATGGGAGGCGAACTTTGCAAACCTTCATGTCGAATTTGCGGCCACGTGGTAATTATTAGGGGGTAAAACGTAGTCCCACCATCTGGACAATGACATAATACATGTATGAGGTGAATTTGGGATCGATAACTACAAGCATTTTTATTTTATTTGGGAAATTGTTCTAACAATTCAGGACTATGGAGCTAATGAAGGCAATGGAGGAGAGGGAAGGTCAGGGACCAGGGTAGGCAAAGAAGAGGGTGCAGGAGATGATCACCAGCAGCGTGACATACCGGAATGACACATGCACCGTGATAGAGGCATCTGACAGCAGCACCGTAATACAGAGCACTGACAGCAGCACCGTGACATACAGCGCTGACAGCAGCACCGTGACATACAGCGCTGACAGCAGCACCGTGACATACAGCGCTGACAGCAGCACCGTGACATACAGCGCTGACAGCAGCACCGTGACATACAGCGCTGACAGCAGCACCGTGACATACAGCGCTGACAGCAGCACCGTGACATACAGCGCTGACAGCAGCACCCTGACATACAGCGCTGACAGCAGCACCGTGACATACAGCGCTGACAGCAGCACCGTGACATACAGCGCTGACAGCAGCACCGTGACATACAGCGCTGACAGCAGCACCGTGACATACAGCACTGACAGCAGCACCGTAAGCAGCCCCAGGAGGAAGTCAGCACAGCACAGGGATGGTGTGATCCCCTCATAATAAGAACCCCCAGGAGGAAGTCAGCACAGCACAGGGATAGTGTGATCCCTTCATAATAAGAACCCCCAGGAGGAAGTCAGCACAGCACAGGGATATCATAAGCAGCCCCAGTAGAAATATGACACCGCTCAACCTCTTCAAAGAGGAGGGTAGGGGCATATAGTACGGTGTGCTTTTTTGGGTCAAGGAAGTGAGCCAAATGAATTAAGAAGGTCTGTGTGCTTGATTAAAAAAATAGTTTATAGACATATACATGGTCTACTGGTCACATGTGTTGAATTCCTCCGAGATCCATGCCTCATTCATTTTTAGAAATGTGAGGTAGTTAACACTGTGGTGAGCTAGGCGAGTACGCTTATCGGTCACAATCCCCCCTGCTGCGCTGAACGTCCTTTCGGACAGGACACTGGATGAGGGGCAAGCCAACAGTTCGATTGCAAATTGGGCAAGCTCTGGCCAGAGGTCAAGCCTGCCCACCCAGTAGTCTAGGGGTTCATCACTCCTCAGAGCGTCCACATCGGCCGTTAACCCAATGTAGTCGGACACCTGACGGTCTAGGCGTTCCCTGATGCTGGATCCGGATGACACCTGTCGATGGGTCGGCTGAAAGAATGACCTCATATCCGAAGTCACCAACACATCTTCAAACCGGCCTCTTCTTGCAGGCGCTGTTGGATTGGTACCCGCAAATCCTTCTCTGGGAGTGGGAATTGCTCCTCTGCCAGCGCACGCAAAAGCAGAATGCAGCATTTCTCGAAGCAAGGCCTGGAAGTGCTGCATTCTGACAGCCCTCTGCGACGGCGGTAACATTTCCGCCATTTTGTGTTTGTACCGGGGGTCTAAGTACGTTGCCACCCAGTACTGGTCCTTGACCCTCATGCTTTTTATACGGGGGTCCCTATTAAAACACTGGAGCATGAAGGCCCCCATTTGCACTAAAGTGGAAGCGGTGTGGTGGCCTGGCTCCTGCTCATCATCCAGGATAATGTCGTCCTCTTCATTCTCCTCTCCCCATCCTCGCACAACAGGGATCCCAGAAAGGTTTAAAGCATGCTCTTCTTGCTCCTGCTCATCCGCCCCGGCACCATCCTCCTCTGACTCCTCATCAGACTCCTGTTGTTGACTTGTCTCAGATAGAGTAGCCCCCCCTGGGAATTCATCCAGCATTGCGACTTCC
The DNA here is from genome assembly GCF_037356315.1 of Lithobates pipiens. Classification (NCBI taxonomy): domain Eukaryota; kingdom Metazoa; phylum Chordata; class Amphibia; order Anura; family Ranidae; genus Lithobates; species Lithobates pipiens. Next base: position 183,128,430 of record NW_027507903.1, read on the forward strand.
TCATCTTCCCGCTCCTGCTCCTCCACAGCCTGATCAATGACACGACGCAATGCACGCTCCAGAAAGAAGGCATAAGGTACCATGTCACTGATGGCGCCATGGCTGCGACTGACCAGTTTGGTGATCTCCTCAAATGGCCGCAGAAGTCTGCATGTGTCGCGCATGAGCAGCCACTGGCGCGGTGAAAAAAAACCCAGCTCCCCAGAACCGTTTCTTTCGCAGAGTTCATACAGGTAGACGTTAACTGCACGTTTCTGCTGGAGCAGCCTATCAAGCATATAGAAGGTTGAGTTCCATCGCGTCGGGCAATCGCAAATAAGACGTCTGACCGGCAGATGGTGTCGCCGCTGAATGTCAGCAAGGCGAGCCATGGCCGTGTAAGATCTTCTGAAATGGGCCGAGATTTTCCTTGCCTGCCGCAAGATGTCCTGGACCCCAGGGTATTTGACAAGGAATCGCTGCACGACCAAGTTTAAGACGTGTGCCATGCACGGCACGTGCGTGATTTTGCCCTGTTTCAATGCGCTAAGCAGATTGGCACCGTTGTCACACACCACTTTACCAACTGTCAAATTGAGCGGTGTTAGCCACTCATCTGCCTGTGAACGCAAAGCTGAAAGGAGTGCCGGGCCAGTGTGGCTCTTTGCTTCCAGGCACAACAGACGCAGCACGGCATGGCAACGTCTCACCTGGCATGTGGAATAGGTTCTGGGGAGCTTGGGCGGTGCAGTGGAAGAGACGCTAGCAGCGGAAAAGGAGGAGGCAGCTGAGGAGGAGAGGGAGGAGGATGGAGTAGGAGGAGGAGAAGAAGAGTCAGGCCTGCATGCAATCCGTGGCGGTAAAACCAAATCTACACGGGTGCCACGGGTTACATGCTTGACGGCCGTCAGAAGGTTCACCCAGTGGGCAGTAAAACTGATATACCTTCCCTGCCCGTGTTTGCTAGACCACGTGTCTGTGGTCAGATGTATCTTGGCACCGACACTGTGTGCCAGAGATACATTCACTTGCCGCTGAACATGGCCATATAGCTCTGGGATGCCCTTCTCTGAGAAATACTTCCTTCCTGGGACCTTCCATTGTGGTGTTCCAATGGCCACAAATTTGCGAAAGGCCTCCGAGTCCACCAGTTTATATGGCAGTAGTTGGCGGGCTATGAGTTCTGACAAGCCAGCCGCCAACCGTTGGGCAAGAGGGTTATCCGGCGTCATCATTTTTTTACGCTCAAACATTAGGCCCACGGAAGCCTGCCTTTTTGCAGAAAAATGTGAGCTTGGCGTGATGGAAGGTGGAGTGGAGGACAATTGTGAGGAGAGAGGAGAAGGAGAAGTAGAAGACGAGGCTGGACGGTGAGAGCCTGCAGTGTGGCTTTGTGTGTTCCGTTGCTCCCACTGGGCTCGGTGATGGCTGCTCATGTGCCTTCTTAAGGCGGTCGTCCCTAGGTGAGTATTGGGCTTACCGCGACTAACGCGTTGACTGCAAAGATTGCAGATGGCAACGCTATTGTCAGCAGCGGACACGTTAAAAAAAGCCCACACTGCGGAGCCATGTGCCGGTGTCCTGGGAGCGCCAGATGTGACCGTACATGGTCGATGACTCGCTCCTGATACATTTGCAGTCTGCTTTGTCCCTGCTGTGCAATGTAAGTCATTGCTGCTTCTCCTCCCTATCTGCTGGTCCATATCTCCCTCTGAACTCCCCTCCTCTTCCTCTCTTGTGGGCACCCACGTGACATCACTAGACACGTCATCATCAACGTCACCTTCCCCACCGCTATAAGTAGAGATCTCGGAGTAGGCAGCAACACCGGGGACCAACCTCCTCCTTGGGCTGATCTGGGTACTGGCGTCAGACTGCTGAGTAGCGCTTGTTGCTACCTCCTCTTCCTGATCCAATACCAAGAGTGGCTGCGCATCAGAAATGTCCTCTTGATATGGATCGGAAAATAATTCCAGTGACTCAAGCGGAAGGTATGTGGTGGTGGTGGTGGTGGTCGTGTTGTTGGTGGTAGTGTCTTTGGGGGTGCACATAGCAGAGAGTGAAGAAGAGGGTGCAGATCGAGAGGATGAGGAGGGTGCAGAAGAGTAAGGCTGAGCGAGCCACTCAACCAAGTCTGGTGCATCCTTTAAAGTAATTGAACGCACCTTCTGCAACTTCCCACTTTGGCTCAAGCCTGTTGCTCCTGCCCTACCCCTACCACCCCTGCGGAAGGGCCTGCCTCTTCCTCTGCCTGTCATTTTTTAAATGACCCTGTGACAAAACTCTTAGTCCCTATACCGATGAAGGACTGCTGCAGTATAGGGCAGCGGTCAGCAGTGGTGCACGTCAACCCTATCTATTGTGGACCGATAGCGGTCCTTACAGAACAGCAGACTGTACCGCACTCAAGCCTATGTACCGTAGCACCCTATACCAAGTTACCAGTCCTTATAAGAACTTTTGTGGAACAAGCAGGTTGTGTGTTAGTGATTAGCAGGCTGTACGTCAGTCCCTATACCGCTGAAGGACTGCTGCAGTATAGGTGAGCGGTCAGCAGTGGTGCACGTCAACCCTATCTATTGTGGACCGATAGCGGTCCTTACAGAACAGCAGACTGTACCGCACTCAAGCCTATGTACCGTAGCACCCTATACCAAGTTACCAGTCCTTATAAGAACTTTTGTGGACCAAGCAGGTTGTGTATTAGTGTTTAGCAGACTGTACGTCAGTCCCTATACCGCTGAAGGACTGCTGCAGTATAGGGCAGCGGTCAGCAGTGGTGCACGTCAACCCTATCTATTGTGGACCGATAGCGGTCCTTACAGAACAGCAGACTGTACCGCACTCAAGCCTATGTACCGTAGCACCCTATACCAAGTTACCAGTCCTTATAAGAACTTTTGTGGAACAAGCAGGTTGTGTGTTAGTGATTAGCAGACTGTACGTCAGTCCCTATACCGCTGAAGGACTGCTGCAGTATAGGGCAGCGGTCAGCAGTGGTGCACGTCAACCCTATCTATTGTGGACCGATAGCGGTCCTTACAGAACAGCAGACTGTACCGCACTCAAGCCTATGTACCGTAGCACCCTATACCAAGTTACCAGTCCTTATAAGAACTTTTGTGGAACAAGCAGGTTGTGTGTTAGTGATTAGCAGACTGTACGTCAGTCCCTATACCGCTGAAGGACTGCTGCAGTATAGGTGAGCGGTCAGCAGTGGTGCACGTCAACCCTATCTATTGTGGACCGATAGCGGTCCTTACAGAACAGCAGACTGTACCGCACTCAAGCCTATGTACCGTAGCACCCTATACCAAGTTACCAGTCCTTATAAGAACTTTTGTGGACCAAGCAGGTTGTGTATTAGTGTTTAGCAGACTGTACGTCAGTCCCTATACCGCTGAAGGACTGCTGCAGTATAGGGCAGCGGTCAGCAGTGGTGCACGTCAACCCTATCTATTGTGGACCGATAGCGGTCCTTACAGAACAGCAGACTGTACCGCACTCAAGCCTATGTACCGTAGCACCCTATACCAAGTTACCAGTCCTTATAAGAACTTTTGTGGAACAAGCAGGTTGTGTGTTAGTGATTAGCAGACTGTACGTCAGTCCCTATACCGCTGAAGGACTGCTGCAGTATAGGTGAGCGGTCAGCAGTGGTGCACGTCAACCCTATCTATTGTGGACCGATAGCGGTCCTTACAGAACAGCAGACTGTACCGCACTCAAGCCTATGTACCGTAGCACCCTATACCAAGTTACCAGTCCTTATAAGAACTTTTGTGGAACAAGCAGGTTGTGTGTTAGTGATTAGCAGACTGTACGTCAGTCCCTATACCGCTGAAGGACTGCTGCAGTATAGGTGAGCGGTCAGCAGTGGTGCACGTCAACCCTATCTATTGTGGACCTATAGCGGTCCTTACAGAACAGCAGACTGTACCGCACTCAAGCCTATGTACCGTAGCACCCTATACCAAGTTACCAGTCCTTATAAGAACTTTTGTGGACCAAGCAGGTTGTGTATTAGTGTTTAGCAGACTGTACGTCAGTCCCTATACCGCTGAAGGACTGCTGCAGTATAGGGCAGCGGTCAGCAGTGGTGCACGTCAACCCTATCTATTGTGGACCGATAGCGGTCCTTACAGAACAGCAGACTGTACCGCACTCAAGCCTATGTACCGTAGCACCCTATACCAAGTTACCAGTCCTTATAAGAACTTTTGTGGAACAAGCAGGTTGTGTGTTAGTGATTAGCAGACTGTACGTCAGTCCCTATACCGCTGAAGGACTGCTGCAGTATAGGGCAGCGGTCAGCAGTGGTGCACGTCAACCCTATCTATTGTGGACCGATAGCGGTCCTTACAGAACAGCAGACTGTACCGCACTCAAGCCTATGTACCGTAGCACCCTATACCAAGTTACCAGTCCTTATAAGAACTTTTGTGGAACAAGCAGGTTGTGTGTTAGTGATTAGCAGACTGTACGTCAGTCCCTATACCGCTGAAGGACTGCTGCAGTATAGGTGAGCGGTCAGCAGTGGTGCACGTCAACCCTATCTATTGTGGACCGATAGCGGTCCTTACAGAACAGCAGACTGTACCGCACTCAAGCCTATGTACCGTAGCACCCTATACCAAGTTACCAGTCCTTATAAGAACTTTTGTGGACCAAGCAGGTTGTGTATTAGTGTTTAGCAGACTGTACGTCAGTCCCTATACCGCTGAAGGACTGCTGCAGTATAGGGCAGCGGTCAGCAGTGGTGCACGTCAACCCTATCTATTGTGGACCGATAGCGGTCCTTACAGAACAGCAGACTGTACCGCACTCAAGCCTATGTACCGTAGCACCCTATACCAAGTTACCAGTCCTTATAAGAACTTTTGTGGAACAAGCAGGTTGTGTGTTAGTGATTAGCAGACTGTACGTCAGTCCCTATACCGCTGAAGGACTGCTGCAGTATAGGTGAGCGGTCAGCAGTGGTGCACGTCAACCCTATCTATTGTGGACCGATAGCGGTCCTTACAGAACAGCAGACTGTACCGCACTCAAGCCTATGTACCGTAGCACCCTATACCAAGTTACCAGTCCTTATAAGAACTTTTGTGGAACAAGTGAGTTGTGAATGTTTAGCAGACTGCAGCAGAAGGGCAGCAGTCAAGTATAATATCCTTTCTATATTTGGAAGAAAGAATATTATACATGTACAAGCCTATTACTGTACCACTGATACCAGTCCTGAAAAGAACCTTTGTGGAACTAATAATAACAGCAAGTCTTTAAAATTACCCTCACTGCCTGACAACACTGCTTCCTTCCTGTCCCTATACAAATTGGCAAAAAAAGAGAACGATTAGTGGTTACTGGAACAGCTCTTTTGTGGACCTTGATAGTAACAGCTAATGATGATGATGATGATGATGATGATGAAAGACTAATCTGGCTGTCCCTGTAGCATACACCGTCCTTTCCCTTTCTCTAAACTAACAAAAGACACTCAGGCTGCTGCAAGAATCAGCAGCACAGCAAACCTATCAACACCTAACACCTATACCAGTCCTGAAAAGAACTTTTGTGTACCAAATAGCTAGTGGTTTATCTCTCCCTACTCCACACAGGAACCTGTCCCTATCGTAACAGAAGAAAGAATGTAAAATGGCCACCGGATCGGGTGTATTTATAGGTTAGGGGGAATGTACAAGTGTCCATGTGCTGTCATGTCTCAATTGGCTGTCCTGTATCACATGATAAACGTGTCACCAAAGGTTAAAGTTCTTGTATACATTAAACACGTAAGTCCGCCGCGGCGAACGACGGAAAAAGGCGTTCGAACGTGCGGACCGCGAATGTCGGAAATTCGCCGCGAAACGACCGCCGGGCGAACCGTTCGGCCATCACTAGTCCCTGATTTCAAGGGACTGTCCCTGATTTGGAACAAAGTCCCTCTGTCCTTCTTTCCTCCTCATTTGTCCCTCATTTTGGTCTGATCTATATAGTTGTATATAAAATGCAACTATTTCTTTCAAAAAGTGTTTCCCAGTGTTAAACCTTTCATCTAATTTCTAAATTGCTGCATTTGTAAATTTCAAAAGCCACTATAAAGTAATAACAGTGGTTAAAAAAAAACAACACTTGTAGATTTAAAGTGTCACTAAATTCTCAGATTTTTCATTCTTCAAAAATAACAAACATGTTATACTTACCTCCTCTGTGCAGAGGTTTTGCACAGAGCAGACCAGGTCCCTCTTCAGGGCTCCTGGCCCCTCTCTCCTGCTGAGTGCCCCCCACAGCAAGCAGTTTGCTATGGGGGCACCTGAGCACCTGAGCTGAACCACAGCTCTGTGTGTCCATTCAGATGCACCGCCGCAGTACAGACCCAGCCCCTCGCTCTTCTCATTGGCTCACTGGCTTTGATAGATAGCAGTGGACACCAATGGCGCCACGCTGCTGTCTCAGCCAATGAGGGGGGAGAGTCCCGGGCAAGCCAAGACATTGCTAGATCAAGATGGGCTCAAGTAAGTATTAGGGGGGCTGAGGGAAGCTGCTGCACACAGAAGGATTTTTATCCTAAAGCAGAGTTCCACCCATATTTTCATCTTTGCTAATCACTACAATCCCGCAAGTTGAACAACATTTGTTTTGTTTTTTAGTCAGTGGGCATCACTGCCTTTTAGCATCATGTTATTTGCAAACAGTGCCATTTTTGAAAAGGCTGCCAGACTGCATTACTTCAGTCTAATGTCTAGACTCTAACTGCTTACATTTGGTTGCCATAACAATGGGGCGGGACCTTCCTACAACGCCGTCGTTGTGATGGCAACCAGAGACACAATTGTGCACCACACCTTGTGTCTTATGCGCACGTGCGAGATCCGGAGGTGTATGCTGGGTAACCAGCAGCACCGATTCCAGTAAGAAAACACTTCTGGGCTTCACACGCCCACAACTAAGATGGAAGCAAGCAGAATTTAAAGGTTTGTTTTTTGAAAAAAAAGCAATAATACAGTGTCCTGTCATATATTGAGCGTTTGTAACATTAGGTTAAATTAACATCTATGGTGTCTTAAAAAAAAAATGTATTTATGACTGGAACTACACTTTAATGCATAGAATGCAATAAGATAAAAAATAAATAAATTAATAAAGGGAGGAAAGAATCGCCATAGGTAAAACCAATTGATATTTGTTTGGTTAAAAGCAGTTCCACTTACATGTAGGTAAAATAGTTCCAATGTAAAAAAAAAACCTGGCTGCCTACAATACAAATGCCGTCCTAGCGGGGCGCTAAACAACGCAGTAACGTTGCTGCTCCAAACGCATTTCGTCACAAGTTTGACGTTGTCCCGGAGCCAGGGACAACTTCAGGCTTGTGACAAAACACACCGGGAGGAGCGATGTACTGACATCACGAGTTGTTTAGCGTCCCGCCAGGACAGACATTCCTATTGTAGCTGGCTGGCTTATGTTTTACATTGGAACTATTTTACCCACATGTAAGTGGAACTGCTTTTAACCAAATAAATAAATAAATATAAATTGGTTTTACCTATGGCGATTCTTTCCGCCCTTTCTTTTGGGTTGATTTGAATTTTATCACCGAGTGAGGATACCGGATCGTTGTGTCCCTGATTACATACCAATACCTGCCTGCTAGTGGTGTCTGGAGACCTATGATATTTGAATTGCCATCCATTTGCAACATCCAGAGGAAAAGACCCTGGCTGGGTACTAGCCACAAACATCCAAGCTTGTGCAGCTGGTAAGAGTGCACTCTAGATGGTGGTGGATTCACAACTGTCAATTATTACCATGGTCACAGAAGTAGGATTGCAACACTGTGTGTTTTGTTTTCACAAATCATTTATTTTTTGAGGACTCACTGGTTCCATATATTATTCCTTGATTTTGGAGGACTTACTTATTTTTCTTTTATATTCTCATCACACATGAGACTCCTTTGATATTCATCATCATTGTGATATTTGTCATTGTGTATTGTGAGTTATATGCTAGTTAATATTTTTTGTAATTAGTGTGCAGCTCCCCTTTTTGCAATATCTGTTTTTGTGTCTATCTTACAACTGAGCTGCAGCCATATTTATGGTTTATATACAGCACAGTTTTCCTTTTTTGCACATTAAGATAAAAAAACCTTCTGACTTTACAACCACTTTAACTAATCATTTATTTTGTATAACTCTCATTTAGGGGGTGTGTCCTATGACTACATAATTTTGCTAATAGGAGTCCCTACTCCCATCTCAAAAAGTTGGAAGGTATGCTTAGGGCTTGTTCACTTGAGCAGTTGAAGGGCATTAAAACCCCACAGTTAAGCTTCACTTTACTGCCCCTTTAGCTGCAGAGGCAAGGGCTGAGGGTGCACACAGAGCATCAATGCTTTGTAGCCGCAGCAGGAATTATACCCCCTTGTTGATTTTGCCCAGTGCTATACCACCCATTCAATTGAATAGGGCCACTGTGCAATTGCCCCACAACTGCATGCAACACATGTGGTTGTGACACACTAGAGCTGGTTTTCACAGAGTTAAAGCAGGTGGTGAGGAGATGGTACAATGCCTCCTCACCACCTATCAAATGACCTCTGAAGAGTGATCCAAACAGAGATCGCTCTTCAGATGCAAAAGTAAATGTGAACAAGCTCTTGGGGGCCTTTCACACAGTCCCTGCTCTGTTCTGTGTTAGCAGTGGATCTGTAAACAGGTCTCCTACCGATATTAGCAGCCTCAGTCTAGCTCCAACCTCCATGATTATGCCCGTGGGCGTGGTGAAACTCATCAGGGGCGTGGCTTGGACAGAGCTGGGCTGAGGCTGCTAATACCCGCCTAATGGTCAGATTTGTTTGGGGTGTGGTGATCAGCGCCTCCTTTTCTCTTTTTGAATACGTATTGGGATGGGCTCTTTACACCAAGCCAGAACCCACAGTGGAGCCTCCAGGATTTGGTAGCAGAAGCTTAAAGAGGAAGTAAACCCTCCTGCAAAAAAATAAAATAAAAACACACCCTGCAAGATAAAGGCATAATGAGCTAGTATGCATACTAGCTCATTATGAATTACTTACCCGAGAACAAAACCTCCACAGTTGTCCTCGTCTCCCCCTCAGTCCGCCGACATGTCGCCCGGGGCTTGCTTCTGGGTATCACGGCTCCGGCGCTATGGTAGGCTCCCGCACATGAGTGGGAGCCACCATGAACGGCACAGTACAACTGAAGCATGTACATGCATGTACATGCCATTGCTTCAGTTGACTTAAGTGTGCATGTGCCGCATGATGTCGGCACATGAAAATACAGGGATATCTCCTAAACCGTGCAGGTTTAGGAGATATCCAGTGCAGTTACAGGCAAGCCTAATTATAGGCTTTCCTGTAGTTTAAAGTGGTTGTAAAGGGTTTACAACCACTTTAAATGGCAATCAATATGCTTTTCAGGTCCCCTGCTGAGTCAGATCAGGATGGGACAGATTTCACGTTTCTGATATCTGTGTCCATTACGATTTTTCCATCATCCTGTAATGGAGAAATAATGGACCCATGCAATCCCTAAGGGGAGTGTGTTCATTTTCCTCAGTGTTCATATGATCTGCCCCATTTGAGCTCACAAAAATGAAAAAAGACGCAAAGTTTGTTTTTGAAAATATAAACCGACTCAGATGGGGGCGGATGTAAATATGCACATCTGTTTACATTCGTCTGCCCATAGAGATACATTGGGGGTTTACTAAAGGAAAATCCACTTTGCACCAAAAGTGCACTTGGAAGTGCAGTCGCTCTAAATATAAGGGGTAGATCTGAAATGAGGGGAAGCTCTGCTGATTTTATCATCCAATCATGTGCAAGCTAAAATGCTGTTTTTTATTTTCCTTGCATGTCCCCCTCGGATCTACAGCGGCTGCACTTCCAGTGCAAAGTGGATTTTCCTTTAGTAAATAACCCACTTTGAGTTCTGTCTAGATTGGTATAGAAAACAAACAGATGAAATATTTAAAGGAGTTCATAGTTCATAGTTCGTAAGGTTGAATAAAGACACCAGTCCATCCAGTTCAACCTGAGTGAGTGTCTACCCCTATCCCTGTACATTGCACACTCACATTGGTCCCTACCCTCAAGGAGCCCACAATCTAAGGTCCCCATTCATATACTAGGGCCAATTTTGGACAGAAGCCAATTAACCTACCTGCATGTCTTTGGAGTGTGGGAGGAAACCCACACAAGCACAGGGAGAACATGCAAACTCCAGGCAGGTAGTGTCGTGGTTGGGATTTGAACCAGCGACCCTTTTTACTGCTAGGTGAGAGTGCAAACCACTACACCACTGTGCTGCCCACAGTTGTAAAGGCAGAAGTTGTAAAGGCAGAAGTTTTTTTTATCTTAATCATTCTAGGCCAGGGGTGTCCAAACTTTTTTCAAAGTGGGCCGGATTTGATGAAGTGAACATGTGCGAGGGCCGACCATTTTGCCTGACATTCTCTGAACCATTGAAAATTCGGTCTAAGTGTGTCCATCCGAGCACTAATACACGGCCCAACAAGAATTCTCTTGCCTTTATCGCACTCGTTCCCAACACACAGATGAATGTTCTGCACTTTAGGGGGTACCCCACACATTGGAAAATGTAGGGTGCTTTTGGTGCAGTGCAATAAAAAAAAAAAAAAAAGCTCGGGAACTTCTTTCCCAGCATTTTTGTGAGTAGGGAAGTCCATTGAAATTAATGGGCTGCCCTACACACAGTACGCAGCCACACAGATGTTGCATTTACGGGCTTAAAACAGGTGGTGAGGAGGCAACATAATGCCTCTTTACCGCCATTCAAATGCCTCTGAAAAGAGATCTGTGCATGGGTTGCTTTTCAGAGGAGCAGCAGTCCTGGCTAATATCACACACAAGCCCTACAAAAGCAGTTTTGATGGTATAAGAATGGGGGGAGGGGGGTCCGGATTAAAAGACACATACACACAGACACAAGCACACAAATGCAGGCACACATACAGACAAATGCATGCCGCACACACATACAGACATATATGCACACACATACAGACATACATACAGACACATGTGCACACACACATACACACACACATACAGACACATACTCACAGACACATACAGAAATACATACAGACACACGTACATACAGACATATATACAGACACACACACACACATACAGACATACATACAGACACATGTGCACACACACATACATACAGACACATGTGCACACACACATACATACAGACACATGTGCACACAGACACATGTGCAGACACATGTGCACACAGACACATGTGCAGACACATGTGCACACAGACACATGTGCAGACACATGTGCACACAGACACATGTGCAGACACATGTGCACACAGACACATGTGCAGACACATGTGCAGACACATGTGCACACAGACACATGTGCAGACACATGTGCACACACACACACACACAGACACATGTGCACACACACACACACACAGACACATGTGCACACACACACACGTGCACACACACATACATACAGACACATGTGCACACATACATACAGACACATGTGCACACACACACACACATGTGCACACACACACACACACAGACACATGTGCACACACACACACACATGTGCACACACACACATGTGCACACACACACATACATACAGACACATGTGCACACACACATACATACAGACACATGTGCACACACACATACATACAGACACATGTGCGCACACACACATACATACAGACAGACACATGTGCGCACACACACATACATACAGACAGACACATGTGCGCACACACACATACATACAGACAGACACATGTGCACACACACATACATACAGACAGACACATGTGCACACACACATACATACAGACAGACACATGTGCACACACACATACACACAGACACATGTGCACACACACATACATACAGACACATGTGCACACACACATACATACAGACACATGTGCACACACACATACATACAGACACATGTGCACACACACATACAGACATACATGCACACAAATACAGACACATGCATACACATACATACACACACATGAATAAAGGCCTTTTTAACACTAATCTAGCTTGTAGTACAGTACCTTTGCAGCTTCCTCATTCAGCCGGGTACTGCACTGTAGGGGGAAGCAGAGAGCACAGCACAATCCTCTGCACTTTACTTTCACTTTTGAAGCTCATGGAGCTTCTCACAGTGCCGGGGATCGGCTCATCTGACAGCCCTGATCCCGCAGCACAATAAATTGAGAAAGACCAGGCGGGCCGTTCAAAACCGGACCGCGGGCCGCAATTGGCACGCGGGCCGGACTTTGGACATGCCTGTTATAGGCTTTAAGAAAAAAAACCTTCAGTGTGAAGCAGCCCCCCTAATACTTACCTGAGCCCCGTCTCTATCCAGAGATGTCCACAAGTGCCTCAGCTGTCTGGGACTTTCCATCCTGTTTGACGAGACACAGCAGTGGTGCCTTTGACTCCCATTGATGTCAATCAAAGTCAGTTAGCCAATCAGGAAAGAGAGGGGGCAGGCCAAACTGCAGCTCTGTGTCTGAATGAACACATGGAGCTGTAACTCGGCTCGGGTGCCCCCATAGCAAGCTGCTTGCTGTGGGGGCACTCAACAGGAGGGAGGGGCAGGGGGAGCACAGAAGAGGGACCTGAGAAGAGGAGGATTTGGGCTGCTCTGTGCAAAACTGTTTCACAGAGCAGGTAAGTATAACATGTTTGTTATTTTTAAAGAAAAAAAAATAGACTTTAGTATCACTTTAACAAAAATATATTAGTTCCCACAGGGATGAGATTACTTCCCCCAACTATGTCTTCTTTGACAGAAGAGCTGAGCCACCTTTGTTCCAGCATCTTTCAGATCAGCATTTACTTCCTGGATTGAGATGCTGGCTCAGAGATTATACAATCATGGGAATTCTGTTGTCTGCACAGTTCTTTGTTGTGGGATACAGATCAACCCTCTGCTGCAGCCTTTCACCTTTTGACTTGCTATAAACTTATTGTCTGATCACCAGGGGAGAGGAGACTGAGAAAATTCTTTTCTCCTGCCTGCAGCAGACTGATGATTTCATCTCAGCCTAGGCAGAGTCACTTGACTGGAGCTCACAAATAGCTTTTTAATGATAAAAGTCACAACTGTTCTGAAAAATGATACTGTTTATGGAGATATGTCAGCAGGGCTGGTGCAAGGATTTTGACACCCTAGGCCAGTAATGGCGAACCTTGGCACGCCAGATGTTTTGGAACTACATTTTCCATGATGCTCAATTACACTGCAGAGTGCATGAGCATCATGGGAAATGTAGTTCCAAAACGTCAGGGGTGCCAAGGTTCGCCATCACTGCCCTAGGCAAAACCTAATTTTGCCCCCCCCGGCTCCATCCCTGACTCCACCCCCTTTTGCCCTGCCCATGTACACCCCACATTTTTAATGATGCGCCCATCAAATTCAGCCCACCAGCTCCCATCAAATGCAGCCTCACCAGCGCCCATCAATGCAGCCTACCAGCACCCATCAATGCAGCTTACCAGCACCCATCAAATGCCGCCTCACCAGTGCCCATCACTGTAGCATACCTGCGCCCATCAATGCAGCCTACCATGGCCCATCAATTCAGCCTCACCAGCGCCCATCAAATGCAGCCTCATCAGAGCCCATCACTGCAGTCTACCAGTGCCCATCAATACAGCCCACCAGCAGCCATCAAGGCAGTCTCACCAGCACCCATCAAATCAGTGGCATCACTAGGGTTGGTGTCACCTGGTGCGGTAAAATATGGTGTCACCCCCCCTCCTGCCTAGGCTGCCCACACCCTGCAGGCAGCGCACGGACATGGCCAAAACCAGCCCCTGTAAATGATAGTATAGGGTGGTATAGTGACAGGTTAGGGTAGTATAGAGTGGTATAGTGTCAGGTTGGGGTGGTATTGGGTACGTTGGATTGGTATATTGGCAGTTTGGGTTGGTACAGGGCAGTTTGGGGTGGTACAGGGCAAGTTGCGGGTGGTACGGGGCAGGTTGAGGTGGTACAGGGCAGGTTGGGGTGGTACAGGGCAGTTTGGGGTGGTACAGGGCAGGTTAGGTGATACAGGGCAGGTTTGGGGTGGTACAGGGTAGGTTGGGGTGGTACAGGGCAATTTTGGGGTGGTACAGGGCAGGTTGGGGTAGTACAGGGCAGGTTTGAGGTGGTAGAGGGCAGGTTGGAGGTGGTGCAGGGCAGTTTGGGGTGGTACAGGGCAGGTTGGGGTGGTACTGGGCAGGTTGGAGGTGGTACAAGGCCATTTAGGGTGGTACAGGGCAGGTTGGGGTGGCACAGGGCAGTTTGGGGGTGGTACAGGGCAGGTTGGGGGTGGTACAGGGAAGTTTGGGGTGGTACAGGGCAAGTTGGGGGTCGTCCAGGGCAGGTTGGGGTGGTGCAGGGCAGGTTGGGGGGTACAGGGCAGGTTGGGGTGGTATAGGGCAGATTTGGGGTGCTACAGGGCAAGTTGGGGGTGGTACAGGGCAAGTTGGGGGTGGTACAGCGCAGTTTGGGGTAGTACAGGGCAGGTTTGGAGTAGTACAGGGCAGGTTGGAGGTGATACAGGCAGTTTGGGGTGGTACAGGGCATGTTGGGGGTGGTACAGGGCAGGTTGGAAGTGGTACAGGGCAGTTTGAGGTGGTACAGGGCAGATTGGGGTGGCACAGGGCAGTTTGGGGGTGGTACAGGGCAGGTTGGGTGGCACAGGGCAGTTTGGGGGTGGTACAGGGCAGGTTGGGGTGGCACAAGGCAGTTTGGGGGTGGTACAGGGCAGGTTGGGGGTGGCACAGGGCAGGTTTGGGGTGATACAAGGCAGGTAGGAATGTGTGAAGTGTGCTGTGCAGTAATTTACAGCATACCTCTGATTACCTCATGCATACAGATGAAGGGGCTGCTGTGTCCTCGGGTCTAACTCCTTCAGCTGTGGGATCGGCGTGAAGGGGTCTATGGGAGGAGTGGAGGAGGCAGCCATACCCCCAGCTCCGCCCACCTAATCCGGCTGCCACGGGAGATATTGGAGATCCTGGCCTGAGTGAAAGCTGGGGAGTGTTATAGGCAGCCACCTCCCATCCCCCGCATGGCCGAATTCTCTGCTCACACTGCTCCAAGCTATAGTAGTGTTTAGTGGCTGCCCCGGTGTCATCCGGTGCGGCCTGCACCCCCCGCACCGCCATAGCAACGCCACTGCATCAAATGCAGCCTCACCAACTCCCATCAATGCAGCCTGCCAGTGCCCATCAATGAATGTTTGCTTGCTTTCATTCATTCCCCGTAGGTAGAGGAATCAGCTGGCATGTCTAAGAAGAACAATACACTGCCCAGCATGTCAATACAGAGCAATAAAAGCATAAAATGTTATCTCAGAAGGGTACAACAGCTGTTCTTGGAAAAGCTCTGTACAATGGTTGACCTTTTCTATAAATAGTAACATAAGGGTTTATTTATAAACCATTTGTTGGATGAATGTCACAAGCATGCTTCCAGGTAGCATGGATTTTCCCCATATTTTTCCTAATTGTATGACTTCCTATAATTGTCAGCTCCATCTACCTAATGGCCAATTGCAGTACATTTCTTGATTCTGGTATTTCAGAAAAATAACAAATGTTTTATACAAGACCCCCTGAGCATACCTCCCAACCTTTTGAGATGGGAATGAGGGACACTTATCAGCAAAAGTATGCAGGCATGGGACACACTCCTGGCCACGCCCCCTTAAAGGAGAATTGTACAAAAAAAACAAGATTGGTCAAACTCACAAGTGCATTTTTTTACCACTACTATTCCTTTATATTGGCTTTTGAAATTTACAAATGCAGCAATTTAGAAATCAGATGAAAGGTTTAGCGCTGGAAAACACTTTTTGATAAAAAGTGCATTTTATATACATATATATAGATCAGACCAAAATGAGGGACAAATGAGGAGGACAGGGGAACGTTGCTCCAAATCAGGGACAGTCCCTCGAAATCAGGGACAGTTGGAAGCTATGCCCTGAGTGTTAGCCCTTGTACACACGGTCGGACATTCCGACTGAAAATGTCCGATCGGACCGTGTTGTCGGATAATCTGACTGTGTGTGGGCTCTATCAGGCTGTTTCCGTCGAAATATCCAATGGACAAAGTTTTAGAGCTGGGCTATAAAACTTTCCGACAACATGATCCGATCGGACTTTGTCCGATTGTGTGTAGAGAATTCCGATCGGACAAAGTGCCACGCATGCTCAGATCAAATTTCTAGACCAAAGCTACTGGCTACTAGCCTGAACATAGTCCCGTCGTAACGAAATAACGTCATCACGTTCTGAACGATGGGATTTTCTGTCAACGTTGTCTGACCGTGTGTATGCAACACAAGTTTCAGAAAAAATCCGTCAGACAAAATCCGACGGATTTTGTTGTCGGAATGTCCGACCGTGTGTACAAGGGCTAAGAATTGCCTGTTCCCTGCACATGATGCTTCTCACTCAATCATTGCCTACCACAGTGGATATCCAGAACCAAAAACAAAAATGTAATATATTGTAGCCTGACAATCCTTAGATGAGGTGTGGCTGCATTCTTTTTTCAGGCTTTGTACCAGTAGCAGCTGGTAGGTTCTTCTTTCGGGGGGGGGGGGGCAAACAAAGACCACCCCCTCCCAGTGGCATGGCACGGCAATGAAAAAGCACCCTCCGGGCAGTCCGGCACTTACCTGTGGGGCTGCGGTGTCCTCTCCTCCTCTCCTGGAGCGTGGCCAGCGACTGTGGCAGCTCCAGTGTCTACTCCTCCAGCTTCCTCCACCGTGTGTCTTCTCTTCCGCCAAAGCGCTAGGCATCCAATAGGATCACCAGATGCTTTGGCCAATCGGGAAACAGGTCTCACAGACCTACCTCCTGATTGGCGGGGAGGAACTTTTGTGTAAAAATACCAAACATTCATTTACACATCTTGGTGGCCTCAGAGCGTAATGCTCTGCGCACTACAAGGCCACCCTTTTTTAAATCCTATTAGAGCCTCTGGCTCTAATCAGAAGCATCAAAAAAAACACCTACCTTGCATTAAAATCCATGGTGTGGCGCCACTGATATGTAGATCAGGATAAGGAAGGTGGTGCCTGTGCGCCCTCTATAAACGGGCCGTCACTGCTTTGTACCCATTATTTTCACCCGGTAATTCTGTGAATAACACACTTCTGATTCCCATGTGGCTCCCCAGTGAATCTATGGAGGCAGCCATGGTTGCCACCCAGGCTAAACTTCAAACATGCCTATGTTTATCCTCAATACATGGAGAGAGTGATGAATTTAGTAGCGCATCATACATTTTAAAGCTAAATTAAACCCAAAAGCAAACTTTGCTTATATTGCAGCTTACCAATTCTGGGATGTGATGGCTGTATTCATTTATTTTTTAGTCTTTCTTTTATTTATTTTCATCTGGTGATCCTGCCAGTTTGTTTGTTTTTTTAACAGAATAAGCTCTTCTGTAATTGTAGCAGTTTAGAGTGTTGCAACAAACTATTTACCACTAACAAGGGTGCTTACAATGATCAGCTTTTATTTATTAATGTAAAACCTTTATCCCAAAAAGAAAAAAAAAGTTGTTGTAACTGCTTGTCTAACTGCAGTGTGAGTTGGAGTTTGACTTCAATTTGTTACTGTATTTAAATCTGCTAGTACATCTATAACTACCCTCTGCCCAGACTGACAATGCTGTTGTCCAAAGGTGCCCCAGTGGTCTTTCACCCAGAGTGGGGGCACTGTAATACAGGAGGTGTGTTACTGACCAGATCATCAAGTGAATACCACATTTAATGATTGGTAAGCTGCAATATATTACATATTTTGGGTTTTGGTTTATTACTGCTTTAAGCATGCTCAGGGGGCTTTTTATGCATTGCAGTGTATGCAAAATGGATAAAGCCAATATATATGCCACCTGAATTCACTAGCCTGGTAAAATATTTTTTGTTTCAACTCCCTATCACAATGATGCAAATGTTTATTGCCTCTCTATGATTCATTTAAAATGTACTGTATCTTCCTAGAAAAAGGAGATACAATGTAACTAAACCTCCACATGATTCCAGCACAAAAAGCCTGATTGATTTACCATACTGGTAGTGAACACTAGGTGGCACTAGAGCAGAACGTTTACAATAACATATAAAGCACAAACCTTTTTTTTTTATTTTTATTTTAGATAAAAGCTTGATCTGTTGTTTCCCCCCCCCCCCCCCCCATGTCTCTTTATGGAGATTTACTTTTACTTCCTGTCCAAGAGATATAACAGGAGATGAGAAGAAATCTACTTAAAATGAGAGAAATCCCCTCTTCATCAGTTTTACCAGAACAGATGGTATTGTTATGTCGCATAAACACGGTCGGATTTTCCGACGGGAAATGTTGAATGTGAGCTTGTTCTCGGAAAGTCCAACCGTGTATATGCTCCATCGAACATTTGCTGTCGGACTTTCCGCCAACAAATGTTGACAAACAGGTTCTCAAATTTTATGCCAATAAAACCTTGTTGTCGGAAAGTCCGATCGTGTTTACAGAAGTCCGCGCACAAAAGTTCACGCAAGCAAAGAATCAAGTGCGACCCAGAAGCACTCGGTCTTGTAAAACTAGCGTTCGTAATGGAGCACATCTGTCACGCGGTAAACTTTGAAATCTCTCAATGCAGCACATTCTCTTCTTCTTTATAATGCTATAATAATGAAGTTGCTTTGTTGCTTTGTTGTTGTTTCTGACAAACTGATTTTTTATTATTTTTCCCGATCTCCTGAATAATCTTTGTTTTTGTTTTTTCTCGTGATCTCCAGAATCATTTTTTTTTTTATTTCCTAGTGATCGCCATATTTTTTTTTCTTGTGATCTCCAAAATAATCTTTTTTTTTCTAGTGATTTCTATATTTTTTTTTCTTTTGTTTTTTCTTGTGATCTCCTTAATATATATATATATATATATATATATATATATATATATATATATATATATATATATATATATATATGTAGCACTGACCCCCGAAGGAGCTGCCGAATTTTGTTGAGCTTTTTGTTGAGCTTACCGCTACCTCACCTGCTTGCTTCTCTGTCTTGGGGGTCCCGTTGGAAATGCATTTTTAGTGCTTTTTGCATTTTGCTAATTTGCACTACAGCCAGCTTAACATGGTTTCCTATGGAACACGTTCTGTAGAGCAAATCTGCAAAATGCAAAAAGCACTAAAAATGCATAGGTGTGAATCCAGCCTTTGTCTTCTTTTCAAAGATTTATTTGAGATAAACACAAAGTCCTTCAGTAGAGGGTCAAAGGGTTAAGGGGAGTTCAGGCACCTAATAATTGCGGGTTAGAGGTATTGTTCAGATCCAGAGGACAAACAGCTCCACAGACTGGATCCAGCAACCACTGGATAGGCCCCTCTCACTGACCTAGCAGCCGGCGGGATGCTCAAGCAAAGTCTCTGCCACAGACTTGTCAATTGAACCAAAACATTCTTGAGAGATTTAAAGAACTGCCATACAGTACCAGTATCCTTTCAGCCAACCCGGCGATACTGTATGGTTGTTGATCCGGGTTGCGTCTCCCAAGTGGGTTTCCAGGCTCCTCCAGAGATACCAGCCGTGTGCTCAGTCCTCTACCAGAAAAGTCCTCCCCTGGATCCTCCAGTTGCTTGGCCTCTCCCCGCAGGCAAGACGGCACAGGACCACCCCTGGATCAGTAGGCCTCAAGACTTCTGGGTCCACTCTCTCTGTTGCGAAGCCTCGGGCCAGCCGGCCCGAGGCGCAGGATCATGCAACACACACCCCAGGCCAGGAGGGCCATGAGGTCGGGATCACAAACCCCGGGAAGAAGCTCCCACAAAATGGCGCCGGTACCTTATATACCCTCTCCCGGAATGCACAGCGAGGAAACCACTCCCACTGAGCCACTTCCGAGCAAAAGGTGGTATTCAATACATCCAGTTTGCTGCATTTCTACACTCACCAGTGGTGACAGCGACACCTACGGTCAAGTGGAAATCAGTGAAACCCAGCTGAACTGGTACAGAAACCAAAACTTTTTAGAATAATTAGCCTGAGCCCAACTGCGGCTTCAGGCAACTTAAATTTGAAAAACAATAGCGTCTGCTCATTAGGAGCAGGGTGCTACATACTCCTCCCTCCGCATTAGATGATGTCCCAATCATCTGGAAAAATAGAGACTTTCAGTCCTGAAAGTTTGGTACCTGAACTCAAAATTTGGATGGGGAAGGGAAAGAAAAGGTAAAGCGAACACATAATATATTTGAGCAAAGCCTAATTTCAAAAGAAAATGACACTTTTTTTCCAACATAATTAACTGTAGTGTCTAAGCCCTTGTACACACGATCGGAGATTCCGACAACCAAATCCGTCGGATTTTGTCAGAAACTGTTGTATACACATGGTCGGACGAAGTTGTCGGAAAATCCGAACGTTCAGAACGTGATGACGTTATTTCGTTACGATGGGACTACATTCACGCTAGTAGCCAATAGCTTTGATGTAGAAATTTGATCTGAGCATGCGTGCCACTTTGTCCGATCGGAATTCTCTACACATGATCGGAGTACGGTATATCCGATCGGAGCATTTTGTCGGAAAATATTTCCGGCAAGTTGGAAAATTTGGTCCGACGGATATTCAGACGGAAACAGTCCGATGCATACCACACACAGTCGGAATATCCGACAAAAGGCTCCGATCGGACACATTCCGTTGGAGTCTCCGATCGTGTGTACAAGGGCTAAGTGCGAGAGTCCAAAATGTTGTGCAGACTTCCACCATCTAGTAGCAAAAGCATTGTAATTCAAGTCCTTTATACAAGTACTGATGCTGGTAGATTATCTTGACCCGAAGCTTCCTTCTAGAAACCTAATACTACCTAGCTAGTCCCCACAGTCCTTGTATTTTGAAAATCTCTTTTTATTTTTAGAACTAGCACTGAAGAAAAGTCACTGTGATCCATCACCAATAAAACCGAGGGTCTGGCAAAGTTACAGCTTTCCCCTTAGCATCCACAGTTCTGATGAAATATACAATGTTGTCCTTTCCTGGTCGGCAAATGATTACTTTATCAGCATAAATGTGTCTCCCGTAGCTCCAGTGTTGAAAACACCCAGTGAAATGATCATCCATGCTGGGAGAACATCCTGGCTTCCTGAAGGGTTTTGGTACTTTCAAATAGTCCCAAAGCATACTAACGTTCTCTATTCTGTTCAATCTCCTGCATGACCTCTTTAGGAACATAAGGGAATTCCAGCCCATACTCTGTAGCTAGCGGTTTGTTCAGCAGCCGCTGTGATCGGGCAAGTCTAGGCAGGGATTGGGCACTTCCTAATCCGGGAAGTACACATGAATTAGCCGACTTCTGTACCATGGCATAAGCAGGCAATTTCTTTGGCCCGAACGAACTATTATCTTTGTGCAAAGTCTCACTAGTAGTAGCGGGGGTTCCCGCCCGAGGCGATGCACTCCCCGAGTTTAAGGTTAACCAGCCGGACACATTACACATTGCAGCAACATCGTCAGCATTTGCCCACAACATTTCTTGGGACATGGTTTCAAACGGGTCATCATCCCCAGATACGTCCGACAGAGAATCTACCTCAGAGTCACGTAACTCTTCTGCTGGTAGATATCTACACACAGTCCCACTAGGTATATTTTCCCCAGAATTCTCACCCGTTCCTGTAGTGGATTCCTCTGGAGCGATCATTTTCTACGGATTTGGTCCAGGCAGTCTCTGAGGTAGGCCTTGACAACGGCCGCGGGAGGCCTTCACATACCCCACTTTTTTTTGGGCAGCTGCAGGAAAGTGAGTAGTGGTAGAGGAAGCAGCTTCCACGATGTCCATGGTTGTTCCTCTGATGGCAGAAACAGTACCATCTCCTTCAGGAACACTGGTTGCAGCAGTTGGCTTTAAGGATGTAGGCGAGGCCGTAGGAGCAAATGTAGCCCGTGCGAAGCCCGTGGTCCAATCCATCCTATAAGCACGAGGCGGCACGGTGGGTTGTTCCACTGCGAACAGGTACTCTCCGCAATGCAAACATCGGACAAACAGAGGAGGGTTTGCAACCAGTCCCTCGCATCTGTTGCACAGCATACCCAAGGCTTCAACATCTCCTGTAGTATACAGTATGAAACGCCCCTGCGGTCTCAGGCGAATCCCTGTATCTGTCAACAAAGTTCCAGGCAGTCTGATACTTGTAGTGGTACCCCCAGAAAACATGGGTCACATAGCAGACGGTACTCCTGGCATTCTGAACATTTTCTTTAGCGAAAGATCAACTCTTCCTCTCAGCGTCTCAACACAGACACGCTGTGCCTTGTGCAGCAAGTAGACAGAAAAACTCCTCCTACTGGCTCCTCTGGTCACGTAACTCGTGGGTTTTTCTCGACACCGCCCACAGCTCATGTGCCAGGTATTAACCCGCAATTAACCCCTTGCAAAAAGTATGGCGCAGTCCAGAACCCTGTACTGTATAGATTTCCAACAAACAATTTCCTTGAGTTGCGAGAGGTAACGGCAAATCCCGGGCGAGCCCCCACATGCAGCACTGACCCCCGAAGGAGCTGCTGAATTTTGTTGAGCTTACCGTTACCTCATCTCCTTGCTTCGCTGTCTTGGGGGTCCCGTTGGAAAGTAGCTCAAAGAATGTTAGATCAGACAGTTAGGCTGGATTCACACCTATGCATTTTTTGTGCTTTTTGCATTTTGCTAATTTGCACTACAGCCAGCTTAACATGGTTTCCTATGGAACACGTTCTGTAGAGCAAATCTGCAAAATGCAAAAAGCACTAAAAATGCATAAGTGTGAATCCAGCCTTAGTCTTCTTTTCAAAGATTTATTTGAGATAAACACAAAGTCCTTCAGTAGAGGGTCAAAGGGTTAAGGGGAGTTCAGGCACCTAATAATTGCGGGTTAGAGGTATTGTTCAGATCCAGAGGGCAAACAGCTCCACAGACTGGATCCAGCAACCACCGGATAGGCCCCTCTCACTGACCTAGCAGCCGGCGGGATGCTCAAGCAAAGTCTCTGCCACAGTCTTGTCAATTGAACCAAAACATTCTTGAGAGATTTAAAGAACTGGCATACAGTACCAGTATCCTTTCAGCTGACCCGGCGATACTGTATGGTTGTTGATCCAGGTTGCGTCCCCAACTGGGTTTCCAGGCTCCTCCAGATATACCAGCCGTGTGCTCAGTCCTCTACCAGAAAAGGTCGTGGATTGCAAACCCCGAGAACAAGCTCCCACAAAATGGCGTTGGTACCTTAACCCTTTCATGACTAGGCCTATTTTTGACATTTGGTGTTAAAATCCATATTTTTTGCTAGAAAATTACTTGGAACCCCCAAACATTATATATATATTTTTTTTAGCAGAGACTCTAGAGAATAAAATGGCGTTTGTTGCAATATTTTATGTCACATGGTATTTGTGCAGCGGTGTTTTAAATGCAACTTTTTGGGAAAAGGGACACTTTCATGAATAAAAAAAAAAATGAAACAGTAAAATTAGCCCAATTTTTTGCTTAATGTCAAAGATAATATTACGCAGAGTAAATAGATACCAAACATGTCACGCTTTATAATTGCACGCACACGTGGAATGACGACAAACTACGTTACCTAAAAATCAGAAAAATACAGAGGAGGTCTAGTGCTAGAATTATTGCTCTCGCTCTGACGATCGCGACAATACCCCACATGTGTGATTTGAACACCGTTTACATATGCAGGTGCGACTTCCGTATGCATTTTCTTTGCTGCGCGAGCTCGCGGCGGCAGGGGCGCGTTAAAAATGTTTTTCTTATTTATTTTATTTATTTTAAAATTAATAAATAGTTTTTTTTTTTTTATTTGATCACTTTTATTGCTGTCACAAGGAATGTAAACATCCCTTGTGACAGTAATAGGTGGTGACAGGTACTCTTTATGGAGGGATCGGGGGTCTAAAAGACCTCCAATCCCTCCTTTACACTTGAAAGTATTCAGATCGCTGTTTTTGCCGATTCTGAATACTGTATTTTTTTTTAAAACCAGTGCCATTGACAGCTGAGTAAATCGGAAGTGACGTCATGACGTCGCTTCCGTGTTTACGATTAGGAGACTGGATTACGACTACACTCCAGTCTGTCCCTAGCCAACAGAGGCATCGGATGTTTGATCGGGGCTCCCGATTGAACGGGAGGCCCGGTAAGAGCGGCGGGAGGCGGCGGTGGGGGGGGGTGTTGCCTCCCGCTCCTCCGGCTCTGAAAAAACGGTACCGGATGATGCCTGCAGGTGCGGGCATCATCCCGGTATACCCTCCGAAAGCCGAGTAAGCACATCTGCGTACGCTCGGCGGGAAGGGGTTAAATACCCTCTCCCGGAATGCTCAGTGAGGAAACCACTCTCCCTGGTACCAAAAAGTGGTATTCAATGCATCCAGCTTGCTGCATTTCTACACTCACCGTTGGTGACAGCGACGCCTACAGTCAAGTGGAAATCAGTGCAACCCAGCTGAACTGGTACAGAAACCAGAACTTTTTAGAATAATTAGCCTGAGCCCAACTGCGGCTTTAGGCAACTTAAATTTGAAAAACAATAGCGTCTGCTCATTAGGAGCAGGGTGCTACATATTCCTAGATTGTAAGCTCTAACGAGCAGGGCCCTCTGACTCCCCCTGTCTTGAATTGTATTGTAATGTCTACCCTAATGTTGTAAAGCACTGCATAAACTGTCGGTGCTATATAAAACCTGTATAATAATAATAATAATATAATATGTATATATTATTTATTTATATTTTCTAGTGATCTCCATAATATTTTTTGTTGTTTTGTGTTACCACAACACCATTATTATCTTGTATTTTTAAACCTCAAAGAGACACAACTATGTTGGTGTCCCTTGTTAATTTGACATTGTATTTTATATATGTACCTGCCTACTCACAAACAAACTGTCCTTTTTTTAAGTAAAATACATAGCCAAGTATTTGTCAAAACAAATGCTGCGGCAGAATGGCACGGCTGGGCGGAACGTTGTTATGTAACGTCGCTTTGCCCTGTGGCCACTAGAGGGCGAGCGCATGCGGTTTCAATCACCGTCGGGCTCCCGCGATCGCTCAGGGCACACGGAGAACCCGGAACTGTGTGTGTAAACGCAGTTTCCGGTTATCTGAGCGGAGAACTGACAGATTGTCTGTTCATACAGTGTATGAACAGCAATCTGTTAGTTTCCCTGCACAATCCCCACCCCCCTTCAGTTAGAATACAAACTAGGACACACATTAACACCTTGGAAATATACTAATGATAGGGGCGCTAGTGCAGATGTAAATATCAAAAAAATGTGAAAAAAAGTGACAATCATAAAACATCTAAAATAATCCACACCATATCACAAAGCTGCAATAAACAACAAAAAATGCAAGCAAAGTAAATAAAGTCCCACGTTCGGGTAATAGAACTCCAAAGTTCAAAAACAAATGTGATTTTTTCAGTGAAAAACTCCTTCTGAATCCATAAATCGGAAAAAATTGAAATCTTCTATAACGTGATAAAACGTCCCTTCACCAAACAACTTATGGATAAGGAAAAACAACACCCCACTTTTAAAGATAAAGATGTCTTCTTACCAGATGCTGTTGACTACTTTAATTAAAAAGATAGTCAAATAGGCTTATGCAGGTTGATTCCCTGCTGACATGGAATGTGATGGACCTCATATGGACAGAAGCTTCCTCCTCATAGGCTCAGATAGGACATAAAAAAGCCAAACAAAATTCCATAGCATAATACCGTTTAATCATAAAATCAATTTAAAAACATAAGGCCAAGTGGGTGCTTACATGTGTAGGTGCCCAACCTGGCACTGGGGCTGCTTGCTTAAAACAAAAATTTCGTAATGGATACGTAGTTCCTCGTGGTGCAAGGCGTGCATTCCACCGAAGGGCAGCGAGGCAGTGAGGCTGCCCTTCGGTGGAACGCACGCCTTGCACCACGAGGAACTACGTATCCATTACGAAATTTTTGTTTTAAGCAAGCAGCCCCAGTGCCAGGTTGGGCACCTACACATGTAAGCAGCCACTTGGCCTTATGTTTTTAAATTGATTTTATGATTAAACGGTATTATGCTATGGAATTTTGTTTGGCTTTTTTATGTCCTATCTGAGCCTATGAGGAGGAAGCTTCTGTCCATATGAGGTCCATCACATTCCATGTCAGCAGGGAATCAACCTGCATAAGCCTATTTGACTATCTTTTTAATTAAAGTAGTCAACAGCATCTGGTAAGAAGACATCTTTATCTTTAAAAGTGGGGTGTTGTTTTTCCTTATCCATAAGTTGTTTGGTGAAGGGACGTTTTATCACGTTATAGAAGATTTCAATTTTTTCCGATTTATGGATTCAGAAGGAGTTTTTCACTGAAAAAATCACATTTGTTTTTGAACTTTGGAGTTCTATTACCCGAACGTGGGACTTTATTTACTTTGCTTGCATTTTTTGTTGTTTATTGCAGCTTTGTGATATGGTGTGGATTATTTTAGATGTTTTATGATTGTCACTTTTTTTCACATTTTTTTGATATTTACATCTGCACTAGCGCCCCTATCATTAGTATATTTCCAGTATGACAAGTTTTTCCTTGTTTTTTTAGGGAGCAGCTATTAGTTATTTTATTTTTCACTGATTATTGATCAAATCCGATTATTTTTAGTGGCGCGGAGTTTAATAATCGCTGTTTATCAGCTATTTTGTTCACATTAACACCTTCACTGCCTCCTAGTGTTAACCCCTTCACTGCCAGTGACATTTTTATAGTAATCAATGCATTTTTAATCGCACTGATCGCTGTATTAATGCCAATGGTCCCAAAAATGTGTCAAAATTGTCCGACTTGTCCGACATAATGTCGCAGTCATTATAAAAATCGCTGATTGCCGCCATTACTAGAAAGAAAAAAGTTATTAATAAAAATGCCATAAAACTGTCCCCTATTTTGTAGACGCTATAACTTTTGCGCAAACCAATCAACATACGCTTATTGCGATTTTTTTTACCAAAAATATGTAGAAGAATACATATCGGCCTGAACTGAGGAAAAAATATGTTTTTTAATATATTTTTGGGGGATATTTATTATAGCAAAAAATAATGTGTTTTTTTCAAAATTTACGCTTTTTTTTTGTTAAAAATAAATTAAAAAACCGCAGAGGTGATCAAATACCACCAAAAGAAAGCTCTATTTGTGGGAAAAAAGAATGTCAATTTTGTTTGGGAGCCACGTCGCACGACCATGCAATTGTCAGTTAAAGAGACGCAGTGCGAATCGCAAAAAGTGCTCTGGTCTTTGGCCAGCCAAATGGTTAATAGGGGTTAATAGGGGTCATAACAAAATAAAGAGGAAGGCAAAGCTGGAGAAACAGTTGGAATTGGTGAAGCCTTGGTACCCCAGGGCAGACATCAATTATTTGACTGTCAAAATTGGTAACCTGAGGAGTCCATTTAATAGGGAGTACAATACGGTCCAGGACTCCAGAGATCGGGAGCAGCAGCAGAAGACATAAATGTTCCGAGGTTGTGGTCTTACAACAGCCTGCGTCTTTTGCCAGACCACACCAAACCCAGGCCATCACTCTCAACACTTCCTTCCACTCTTCCTTCCATGCTACTGTGGTTGGTTGGATTTCTGTGGTGTTAGTGGTGTTGCTGGAGGTGGTGGAGAAGTAGTATGGTCCAACTCACACAGGTGGCTTTGATTTGTGAGTTGGCCCTTCATCCCCTTGTTTAGGGCCTGAAGAAGAATTTCCTCACAGATCATGCATTGGCCCTCCTCCATGTGTTCCAGTTTACTTGCTGTCATACATCCAAATGACTCGTGGACACCAGGGGTCGTTGTAAGTACCGCAGTAGCATGGCAAATTAAAGCTGTCGCTGACTCCTCCAGGTTCCTCGCCTTCCTGGTCCTTTTGGTTGGAGGGCGGAGGGGAGGAACCTTGGATTCCATCAGGCTGCTTGCCATGGCCTCCTCCTGTCTGAGGCTTTCCTGTGTATGAAAATGGTACATAGTTTTAATTTTTTGTTCATCAATCACACACAATTTTTAGCTCATGAGTGTTGCAAATTAAATGTTAACAAATAGAAAAGACTATCATTCTGACCCCAGCATTTTTCATTCTTGTTCCTATCATTTTTTGGCTACTATTGTCTATTGATATGTAAACCTCTTTGATAAATCAGAAATTAGTGATCAATAACATCTAATTAACATCATTACATTTTTGACAATAAATATGTTCAACAATGCTATACCTGGCTCAAGCTGGGCTCTTCCACATCTTCCTGGGTGGAAGGCCCAGGTTCCACTTCAGGAGCCTCAGCTGATGTGGAAGGAAGTGTAGATAGTGATGGCCTGGGTTCACTCTGGTCTGACAAAAAACGCAGTCTGTCGTAGTTCCACAGCCCGGGTAGATATACGTCATCTGCTGCTGCTCCTGATCTCAGGGAATCCTGGAACTTTTTGCGCTCCCTATTATATGTGCTCCTCAGGCTACCGATTTTGGCCTTCAAATAGTTGATGTCTGCAGTGGGATACACAGGCTTCACCAATTCCATCTGTTGATCCAGTGCTGCCTTCCTCTTTTGCTTGTTGGAGTAGTCTCTGCGTGTCACTTTCCAGAGACATGGCAGCTTCCTGTACATGTCGAGGAATTTGGGCAGGAAGTCCAGGTCCGTGAATTTATCCACCATTTTATCTGCAAGACACAACACAAGACAAACCCTAATGTCAGGCTAAACTCTCCTAAACTTGTCCCAATATAGGTCTCAATCTATAAGCACGATCAGCGTTTACGATCCTCCTTCCTCCACTCACAGATCGTACATACGACGCCTGCATGTTATGCATTATATACACTGCACATGCGTGAAACTCCGCCCCTGTCCTTCTTTCTAGTGTATTTCCCACCTCTTCTCTTTCAGGAGAGTGGGAGAGCACAGGGTGGAGATACAGCAGGTGCGTGCAGACATCAGCAACGATGAGGAAAGCCCGCAGCAGGGCAGTTACACATCCAGGACGAGATATAAGGCCTCAAATATGTTATTTGTAGAGATGTTGGAGATGGTGGACATCTTGAAGAGGACAGACTATGATGGCAAGTATGGACCGTAGCAAATGTGAGAAAGGCCAAGATCATAGGCGTGCGAAGCCTATTGCATTAGGGTGTGCACCTCAAAGCTCAAACACACATGCTTTTATATATATATATATATATATATATATATATA
Source organism: Lithobates pipiens (assembly GCF_037356315.1). NCBI lineage: Eukaryota > Metazoa > Chordata > Amphibia > Anura > Ranidae > Lithobates > Lithobates pipiens. Next base: position 183,157,755 of record NW_027507903.1, read on the forward strand.
TACATACACATATACACTGTATTACCAGAAGTATCGGGACAGCTGCCTTTACACGCACATGAACTTTAATGGCTTCCCAGTCTTAGTCCATAGGGTTCAATATTGAGTTGGCCCACCCTTTGCAGCTATATCAGCTTCAACTCTTCTGGGAAGACTGTCCAGAAGGTTTAGGAGTGTGTCTATGGGAATGTTTGACCATTCTTCCAAAAGAGCATTTTTGAGGCCAGGCACTGATGTTAGATGAGAAGGCCTGGCTTGCAGTCGCCACTTTAATGTGAAGGCCAGTCAAGTTCCTCGACCCCAAACTCGCTCATCCATGTCTTTATGGATCTTGCTTTATGCACTGGTCCAATTCATTTGGTAGAGGGGGGATTATGGTATGGGGTTGTTCTTCAGGAGTTGGGCTTGGCCCCTTAGTTTCAGTGAAGGGAACTCTTAAGACATCATCATACCAAGACATTTTGGATAAATTTATGCTCCCAACTTTGTGGGAACAGTTTGGGGGATGGCCCCTTCCTGTTCTAACATGACTGCATACCAGTGCAAAAAGCAAGGTCCATAAAGACATGGACTGAGCCAGGGTTGTGGAAAATTAACTTCAAGCACAAAAATTCACATTATAATCGTAACTAAAACATATAAAATTAAGTGTAACAATCTAAACAATAACAAATTCCAAGTGCTATAATGGTGTGGACCTCCCAACTAAAAAGTTGTTGGACTTGAAGTTAATTTGTTTTTCAATTATCTGTAGAGGGGTTTCCACCATCCCTACTAAGTTAAAAAAAAAGATGTCTTATTATCATTTTGATGTGTATTACATGTGAAATCACATATCACTGGAATTATTGCACTTGTAGTTAATTTGTATGGCAAATATCTATAGGAGGGGTTTCCACCATCCCTGCTAAATTTTATCTTTTATTTATTTTTTTCAGTTTGATGTGTATTATATGTGATTTTGCATATCACCAGTATTGATCCACAATTATTGTTAAGTTATTGAATAGTAAGTTAGAGTGCGCTTTTTTTTTTGTGATGTGGGAACACATAACAGTGCTTAGTGGTAGACCTTTTACTGACACTTTTTTAATTTACCTCCAGTAGTTTATTATAAATAGTAGTGTGGTGATTACGTATTATACTAAAGATTGGCATGTGGCATTAATAAACAGACGGATTTCAGTTGTGCACCACCAGGCCAGCCCCCATAGACAATGTGCCTAGCTGCTGAGTTCAACTGCCCATCCCTGAACTCAGTGCACTGATGGGCACAGATTGGAAGCACTGATAGGCAGCAGTCATAGGCACTGATAGGCAGCACTGATAGCCAGCACTGATTGGCACTGATAGGTGACACTGATTGGCAGCACTCCTGGGCACTGATAGGCAGCACTGATAGGCAGTACTGATTGGCAGCACTGATAGGCACTGCATGGTGGCACTGATAGGTTGCACTTATTGGCACTAATTGGCAGCACTGATTGGCACTAATAGGCAGCACTGATGGTCATTGATAGGCAGCACTTATGGGCACTGATAGGCAGCACCGATAGGCAGCATTGGTTGGCACTGACAGGTGGCACAGATGGGCACTGACAGGTGGCACTGGTGGGCACTGATTGGCACTGACAGGTGGTGCTGATGAGCAATGATTGGCACTGATAGGTGGCACTGGTGGGCACTGATAGGCACTGACATGTGGCACTGGTGGGCACTGATTGGCACTGACAGGTGGCATTGGTGGGCACTGACATGTGACACTGATGGGCACTGACAGGTGGAACTGGTGGGTACTGATTGGTACTGACAGGTGGCACTGATGGGCATTGACAGGTGGCACTGATAGATGGCACTGATTGGCAATGATAGGTGGCACTGATGGGCATTGATAGGTGGCACCGATTGGCAATGATCTAGGAGAGGGTAAGTTTCCCATTGAGCAGTCAGCTAGGCATGTAAGAGCCGCTCAGTGCATGAAACTGTTATGTAATGTCACTGCTTGCAGAAAGGAGCTGTCAGAACTCTGAGCTGATGTCAGGGGTGGGTGGGCCACTCCGTTTATGTGGCCCCGCCCCTTTCTATCAGCTATCAAACACCAGCCAAAGGAATAGGGGCTGGGTGGGCTGCTCCGTGTGTATGGCCCCACCCCCTTTCTTAAGCAGCCCAATCATTGGCTGGTGTTTAATAGCTGATAGAAAGGGGGGCGGAGCCACATATAGGGACCAGCCCGCCCAGCCCTTGACATCAGCGTGTTTTATAGGCTAGCTGTTTTGTCCCACCCACCCCGACATCAGCCCCAATTTTTGACAACTCCTATCTGCAAGCAGTGACATTACATTACAGTTTAAAGCACTAAGGCTCTTGCATTCCTCCCTGACTGCTCAATGGGAAACTGTCTCACGGGCAGCTCCCTATACAGTCTCTTGCAGCATCTTACAGCAGATCTCCAGACACACATTAGGATGTGCCCAGGCACACTGGGCACACCCTGTGCGCAAGCCTATGGCCAAGATCATGACTAAGGTTGTGAGAAGTCTGCACAGGAATTTTGGGGTATAGCGATCCAAGGAGCAATTGAGGAAACGCTGATCAGACCTGATATTGAGGGAGCAGGATCCATATAGAAGGATCAGGAAAGTGTTTCAAAAAAGTAAATATTTGTCCTGTGTTCCTATTGTTATTATTATTACTTTTGTGCTGGTCCATGTGCTTTTCTTTACTGTTGTACAGTTTAATACCACTTCCCGACCAGCGCACGACGATGTACGTCGACAGAATGGCACGGGCAGGCATATTGGCGTACAGGTATTGGCCATCGGGAGCGTGCCGCCGGCGGCGCGCTCCCGCGCTGGTCGGGACCCCCGTGAGTCCGGTCGCGGGACCCGCGGACTCGATCGCCGCGGGCATCCCCGTGATCGTCTCATGGAGCGGCCGAATGGAGGAAATGCTGTATAAACAAAATTTCTCCATTCTGCCTAGCAACTAGTGACGCTGATCTCTGCTCCATGTGATTGGAGCAGAGATCAGTGTACACTAAATGAAAGCCCAAACCCCCCACAGTTAGTAACACACCCCTAGGAACATTTAACCCCTACACTGCCACCCACTGGTTAACCCTTTCACTGCCAGTGTCATTTACACAGGAATCACTGCATTTATATAGCAGTGATTACTGTATAAATGACAATGGTCCCAAAAATGTGTCAAAAATGTCCGATGGGTCCCCCACAATGTCGCAGTCACAATAAAAATCGCTGATCGCCGCCATTACTAGTAAAAAAAAAAAATAATAAAAAATTATTAATAAAAATGCTATAAAACTATCCCTATTTTTTAAACGCTATAACTTTTGCGCAAACCAATCAATAATCGCTTATTGCAATTTTTTTTACCAAAAATATGTAGAAGAATACGTATCGGCCTAAACTGAGGGAAAAAAATTTTTTTATATATTTTTGGGGGATATTTATTATAACAAAAAGTAAAAAATAATGTGTTTTTTTTCAAAATTGTCGCTCTATTTTTGTTTATAGCGCAAAAAATAAAAACCGCAGGGGTGATCAAATACCACCAAAAGAAAGCTCTATTTGTGGGAAAAAAAGGACGCCAATTTTGTTTGGGAGCCACGTCGCACGACCGCGCAATTGTCAGTTAAAGCGACGCAGTGCCGAATCGCAAAAAGTGGTCTGGTCTTTGACCAGCAAAATGGTCCGGTCTGCAAGTGGTTAAAATGCCTAGTTTGAGGTTTGTAGGCACAGTAATTGTTCGTTCGACCACTAATACAACTTTTTTTGCACATGCAGGTTAACTACATCTGTTCATGCCTATTTGTATTAAAAGAAGTTTAGTACATTGTTGTCTAGATGTGTTTGTAACTAGAATGAAAGCCAAACTTGATTCTATGTAAGGAGAGGACACTCAGCAGCTGTTTACACATCTGGACACAGAAGCACTAGTGTGGCACACCAGAACAACCATTTTATGGTGTCCCACGCAGGTGCTTTAGTGGATACTAGGGGTCTCTCCATGTGTGAAACTTTAACAAAACAGGAAAGTATTCCAGGTTTTGAAAGGGAAAAATATAATGTCTTCAGCTCGGAACTCAGCCAAAACAGACAATTGGACAACATTTCCAAGCAATGTTTCATATTATGATGTGATTTTATTTGACACATGAATGCACATTTCACATAAGCAGCGCTAATTCCACCTACCCATTACTGAACAGTAATACCTTGGATTACGAGTAACGCAGTATACAAGTGTTTTGAAAGACGAGCAGCATTTTATTAAAATGTTTTACTTGATATGCGAGCGCTGACTTACGAGCAGTACAATCCATATAGAAAAGACGCTGGTGTATGCAGTACTGCATGTGGCCAGAGGTCCGGGGGCACTGGTGGCTCCCAGCGCTTTGTGGAGAACTTGGAGACACTCCCACCTGGGTGGGGCGAGCGTAACGTGTGTCAGAGCACCTGAAAGTGTCAACAGTTCCCGAGCCACCAGCGCCATCACACCTCTGGCCCCATATAGTACTGCATACACAGCAGTGGTTGTGGAATAAATCATCTGAGATCTATTATTATTATTTCTTATGGGGAAACGTGCTTTCATATATGAGTGCTTTGGGTTACAAGCATGCTTCTGGAACGAATCATGTTTGTAATACAAGGTATTGCTGTACTTCAGTCATTCATTGTTTACAACTGTCATGTGATCTGCTGTGATTGGTCACAGCGATCACATGGAACTCGCAGCGGGCCGGTACACTGATCAGTAATCCGCCATGTCTAGTGGGCACAGCGGGTGACAGATGGCAACAGAGAGGGTGTGTTCTCGGGAAGATGTCTTATGACGGGTTCCTGCCCGCCCAGCATTTTACAACAAAGGCAGGAAGCAGTTAGGCTCTGCCTGACCCAAGATGGCCACTGGAGTCACATGTATCACCAGAATCCATTAAGACAGCTGTTCCCCTGTGAACGCAGGAAGTCATAGAGGAGTCAAGTTCCCTACAACTTCCCTCGTCGCAGACTGCACCTAACTACACGTTCCTCCGAAAAAAAAGGCCTACTTTTTTTTCAGCGCATGCCACCGTAAACTCAGTGATGTGAACCGGTGACAGCGAAAGTGTTTCACATTGTGGTGGAACTGTGCTGGAACAGCCACGCAATGCAGTGTGAATGGACCCTTGGTTATGAGGTAATAATTGTAATAGTGAGACCAGTCATATAATTATTCAGGTCTCTGTACTCCAGCGTTTGCTTTATGACGGGGAACCTGCAAATACGAGGACACGTGACACTGCGGCAGCGCATTCGAGGCTAGGAGGACTACCGGAGCAAGGGAACAGACTACATTTCCCGGAATGCTTTGCTTTACCCCGTCGGAACGTGCAGCGCGTAATCGCGGGTCTTTAAAGCAACCAATGGGAGGATTGCATTCTTTGTCACATGTCCTGTTCCGAGGTCAGAGGGAAGTTTGAATCGTAGGCCGTTTGTGTGTCTGTGTTGGACGGTAGAGAGATCTAGTGAGTGCAGGAGGAGTCCCTCTCGCCGCCCGTTCTACACCCGGCTATCGTGTGCCTGGCAGCCGTCCGCTTACTGAGGTATACAGGAGGGGCTATGGGAGACACGCTTCATGTACTGACCTCTTCTATAGCATTGCTGCCATCTAATACTGGGCTTCTATGACGTGAATGGCCCAGACTATATCTATCTATCTCACTTTTCCTTTGTGTCACTAAACCCCCTGGTCTGAATGCAGTCTCTTTAGCCCTTGTTCACATTGGAGCGATTTTATAGGTCAAATCCTATAACCAGTCGTGCTACATTGTCGGCCATGGTTCTGTTCGTATCGGCACTACTTTTGGTGATTTTTAGGTGTGACTTGCATGGAGATTTGTGCATGAAGACTCAAAAATGACATTGAAGTCGCACTGTTGTGGCTTTGAAATCATGCAATTTCAGAGAAGGTTGCTGAATTCAATGTGCTCAAGGGCTTATTGTCCTCAACCTGCTCCATATTCCTTAACTACTTCTGCCCCAGACCATTTTTCTGGCCAAAGACCAGAGCGCTTTTTGCGATTTGGCACTGCGTCGCTTTAACTGACAATTATTGATGCCCCCCCCACAAATAGAGCTTTCTTTTGGTAGTATTTGATGACACCTGCGGTTTTTATTTTTTGCGCTATAAACAAAAAAAGTGTGACTTTATTTATTTTTTCCCCCAGTTTAGGCCGATACGTATTCTTCTACATATTTTTTTACAAAAAAATCGCAATAAGCGATTACTGATTGGTTTGCGCAAAAGTTATAGTGTTTACTAAATAGGAGATATTTTTATGGCATTTTTATTGATGGGGATTTTTTTTTTTTTCAACTAGTAATGGGGGCAATCAGAGATAGATATAGAGATAGATATATATGAATGAGATTACACACACTTTATTTTTTTGTGACTATGACATTATGGCCGACACATCAGATGTTTTTGGGACCATTGTCATTTCATACAGCAATCAGTGCTGTACAAATGGACTGATTCCTGTGTAAATGGCAGTGAAGGGGTTAACCACTAGGGGCAGTGTAAGTGTGTCCTAGGGAGTGTTTCTAACTGGGGGGGGGGGCATGGCTACATGTGACAAGTCACTGATCTCTGCTCCGCTCACAGGGAGCAGAGCTCAGTGACACTGTCACTAGGCAGAATGGAGAGATGCTTGTTTACATTAGCATCTCTCCGTTCTTCCTCCCCATGAGCCGATCGCGGGTATCCCTGTGGCGATCGGGACCCGCGATCCGACTCACGGAGGTCCCGGCCGGCGCGCACAAGATGGCACGGCGGCAAATTTTAAAGGGACGTACCTATACACCCATTTGCCTGTCCATGTCATTCTGCCAAGGTACATCGGCACGTGCCAGTCAAGTGGTTGAAGCAGAGTTGCTTAAAAAAAGTCAGCAGATGCTGCGCGGTTGTGCGACGTTGTACCCAAACGAAATTGACGTCCACTTTATTTCATATGGGCACAGTGCTGCATGACTGAATAATTGTCATTCAATTATTGGACTGGGTAAAAAGGGGGTATAAATGCCCAGTGGGCAAGTGGTTAATATGTACTCACTCCAACTTCTGCTTGGATTTCCTGGGCGGTCTGAGCAGAAGTTTGCATGAGTCTTGTGGGACCATTTAAAAAAAGCAAGGCTTGCATATGCAGAGTGGGAGGTCGGCTGCAAGGAGTCAGTTGGCTTCCCACACTAAAGATGCCAGCGCTGGAAACCCAAAGAACAGCTTGAGTGAGCACACCACTGGATCCTTGATCAGATGAGCGTCTTTTTAAAGTGGTTGTAAACCCTTACAAACCACTTTGACCTACAGGTAAGCCTAGATTAAGGCTTACCTGTAGGTCCAAGCAATATCTCCTAAACCTATATGGTTTAGGAGATATTTGCCTGAAAGCGGGCACCGCTGTCTACGGCGCATGCGCCGTAGACAGCGGCGCGCAGGCGCACTGAACGCGACAGTTCCAAAAATGGAGCTGCCGCATTTGTCGACTCCCGTGCGCATGCGCAGGAGTGACGTCATCGCGGCTTCGCCGAATGACAGCGGCGGAGCTGCGAGACGCCACCAGCAAGATGGATGCGGCGCACTACAGGGGACAGCGTGACTTGGCTGGCTCCTGTGTCAGGTAAGTGACACATAATGGGCTACTATGCGATGCATAGTAGTCCATTATGCTTTACCTTTGCAGGGAAAAAAAGAGGAAGTAAACTCATCAGGGTTTACTTCCTCTTTAAGTCAGCAGCTACAGTATTTGTAGCTGCTGACTTTTATTTCTTTGTTCCTAGGGTGAAGATCTTCTCTGCAGTAAGAACTGAGCGATCAAACACCGCTGATCATTCATTTCTAACCTCTGCTCATGACTGTCAGTCAACTGCTCTTTTCTCCTCTTGAAATAATTAAAATGGGTGATCTTGCGCATAACCTAGCAATCCATTCTCAATCAAAATTTGTTCAATTATTGCATTAATGTGAAATAACATTCAGTAAATGTTCAAAAGTGACACGCTATAGTTAAATAAGTGCAAAAAAATCCTTAAAGTGTGGTGCCCCATAATTTTTTTTTTTTTTTTTTTTTTTAAGTCGGCAGCTACAAATACTGCAGCTGACTTTTTTTAATAATCGGACACTTACCTGTCCCAGGGACCAGCGATGCAGGGGAACGAAGCCCCGCTCATTCCCTGCTCCGCTTGGCGGCGCCGGCATTCTTACTGTGGGCACCCGGCTGTGGCTTCACCACTGGGCACCCGCTGCGCATGCGGTGCATTGCGCAGTCATCTGGGACCTGTCATGTGTTCCAGGTGACTGACTGCGCTAAGAGGAAGTGACGTCAGGTGCCCGGGCACTGAAGGAGGCAGACTACGAGGGACCCCCTAGCAACAGGCATTTAGAGGTGAGTTAATTTTTTTTTATTTTATTTAGGGGGTGGGGGTGTTGGGAGAAACATCACTTTAAGTAGAAAGTGTAGATGAAATTTCAAAAAAAGCTTGACAATTTATCCAGTCAGTGAAACTGCTGACACCACACCAATGTGCTTGCAGAACTCGCCTCATGGGCATAGGTTAAATGCCTTTTATAAATCCAATTGGAACAATGAGTTGCACTTCCAGGAACAGCAGGAAGATATTATAGATCAAAAGGTATGAAATAATTGCCTTAGAACGAGGCCCTGAATCAAAGTTGGCACTCCGAGTACACAGCGGGCATCTTCCACTGGAGTTACTTCTGGGTTCGTGGCTCTGGTGCTGTGATTGGCTGGAGCCGTAATGAGGTCACTCCTGTGCATGCGCGCGGGAGCTGCCAGTCACGGCACAAGTCATGGAGAAATGGCACTAGTGGCCCGTTTCATCAGTGCGTGTGCGCAACCGTTTTAAAGGTGTGTGTGTGTGTGTGTGTGTGTTTTGTATTTAATTTATCATCTTTTAGTTACACTGCCCAACTTAAACTGGTTGTAAAGGCTTACCTGTAGGTCCAAGAAATATCTCCTAAACCTATACGGTTTAGGAGATATTTGCCCGAAGACGGGCACCGCTGTCTACGGCGCATGTGCCATAGACAGCGGCGCGCAGGCGCACTGAGCGCGGCATTGTCAATGACGAAGATGCCGCACGTGTCGGCTCCCGTGACGTCGTCGCGGCTTCGCCGAATGACAGCGGCGGAGCTGTGAGACCCCACTGAGAAGATGGATGTGCCGGACTACAGGGGACAGCGGTGACTTCGCTGGCTCCTGTGTCAGGTAAGTGACACATAATGGACTACTATGCGATGCCTTTGCAGGGAATGAAAGAGGAAGTAAATCCATCAGGGTTTACTTCCTCTTTAAGGTATGTTGGTGCCCCCTGTGCCTGCCAGGAGGCAAGGAGTCCCTCTGTTTCGAACTACAGGCTTGCATGCAGCCGCTCCCAGCATCACAGTAATAGGCAGCACGAGACACCTACAACCAAAGCAAAACAAAAATGGCAGAGCATGTAAATCCTGTTTAAAGCGGAGGTCCACCCTAAAGTGGACCTTCCGCTCATTGGAATCCTCCTCCCCCCCCCCCCCCCCCCTGGCGCCACAATTGGCACCTTTCAGTGGAGAGGGGGCATGCAGGTACCTGTACAGTACAGGTATCTGCACCCACTTCCGGCGTAGATTCTGCAGAAGGTACGCCCCTTTCCGAATGTCCCCCGCTGCCTGCTGAGAAACGCACGGATCCCAGAGACAGCGGGGACCATCCTTATTGCGCAGCGCGACTCGCGCATGCGCAGTAGGGAACTGGGAAATGAAGCTGAAAGGCTCCACTTCCTGATTCCCATACCCAAGATGGCGGCGGCAGCACTCGAGAGATCGGCTTCAGGTGCCGACATCGCGGGCATGCTGGGCGGGTAAGTGTCACTATTTTAAAAGTCAGCAGTTGCAGTATTTGTAGCTGCTGGCTTTAAAAAACAAAACAAAATGGTGGAACTCCCGGTGGACTCCCGCTTTAATGCTCCCCTGTCCTCTTGTATGCGCACATGTGAACGTGCAAGCAATGGTTACACCTCCTATAGGAAAACAATTGTGCTAGACATTTAGTATTATCATGCACACTATTGTGAGTGTAATAATTTTAGGGCCTTTATTTAGCGTGAACTCTAAACCAATGACCTGTAAATGCTTTATCTGAACTATGCCTACAACACCACCTGGAAGGCAGGGGTATAGAAAAAAAGGGGGGATGGTGTAGGCTGAAGGTCATTTTTTTAAGGCTTGAGTTGGGTTGTGTGTGTGTACCCCTTCTTTTTTTATTTTTATTTTTTTTGTATAAAATTGTAACCGCTTCCATTTTATTCCATAGGGCCTATGCTTTTAGCAAGTATACAATTTGGGGGTTTTAAGGGATTTTTTATTAAAATTTGCAGATTTTAATTTGTAAAATCATCCCAATTGTAAGTTGTTAGAGCAACCCTGTCTTGAAGGTGAATCTACAAAAGGCTATCCCTGCAGAAGAATGGTATATCCCTTCTGAGAAACGCACACTTTCTGAAGTGTTGATCTCCCCTCACTTTGGAGGGATTTCCTTTCGTATTTTCCCCAGCAGAAGCAGGAAGTCTCCTAAAAGGGGACACAGCATTCAGAAACTGACCAATGATTTAAACATTGAAACCATTCACTTAAACTTAAAAAGAGTGTTGGCTTTAGGGTCCGTTCACACAGGGGCAACACGACTTTCAACACGACTTTTGGAGGCAACTTGGACACGACCTGAACACGACTTGGGGCGACTTACAACATGACTTTAAGTCGCCCCAGGCCAGGCGACTTTTGCCATGGCCAATCAGAGAATGAGCTCTCAAGAGGGAACTATGGGAATTATGAAAAAAAATTGGCGTGGGTTCCCCCTCCGAGAGCATACCAGGCCCTTAGGTCTGGTATGAATATTAAGGGGAACCCCCTACGCCGAAAAAACGGCGTGGGGATCCCCCCCAGATTCATACCAGACCCTTATCCGAGCACGCTACCCGGCCGGCCAGGAAAGGGGGTGGGGACGAGCGTGCGCCCCCCCCCTCAGCCGTACCAGGCCGCGTGCCCTCAACATGGGGGGTGCCTTGGGGAAGGGGGGGCCGCGTGGCCCCCCCACCCCAAAGCACCTTGTCCCCATGTTGATGAGGACAAGGGCCTCTTCCCGACAACCCTGGCCGTTGGTTGTCGGGGTCTGCGGGCGAGGGGCTTATCGGAATCCGGGAGCCCCCTTTAATAAGGGGGGCCCCCCGGATACCGGCCCCCCACCCTATGTGAATGAGTATGGGGTACAATGTACCCCTACCCATTCACCTGTGAAAAAAAGTACAAAAAAAAAAACACAACACAAGATAAAATAGTTTATTGCACAGCTCTGGGGGTCTTCCGTCTTCGGGGGTCTTCTTGCCGGACTCCTCCGCTATCTTCTTGTAGCTCTTTTACTAGCGGAGGAGCCCGGCTTTCTTCCTCGCCGCCGCCCTCTTCTTCCGACTTCGGGGGGTCTTGTCCCCCTCTTCGGTTCTTCTGACAGGCTACCGTGCCTTCTTATAGCTCTTTTACAGGCGGTGGCCCGGCCTCCTCCTCCTCGGCGACTTATTTAGGGACAAGGGGCGGGGTCATCTGTTGGTGTCACATGGTGACCCCGCCCCCTTACGATGTCACAGTCCCGGGGGATGCTGGGACTGTCTCCATGTGACATCAACCGATGACCCTGCCCCTTGTCCCTATATAAGTCGCTGCGCAGCACGTCCCTGGCATTGCGGCCGGAGAGTGTGTCAAGTCAACATCTCCAGGAGAAGAACGGAAGGCGGCGGCGGCGACAGAAGACCAGGCCACCGCCTGTAAGAGCTATAAGAAGGCGCAGTGGCCCGGCAGAAGAACCGAAGAGAGGGACAAGACCCCCGAAGTTGGAAGAAGGGGGCGGCGGCGAGGAAGAAAGCCGGGCTCCTCCGCTAGTAAAAGAGCTACAAGAAGATAGCGGAGGAGTCCGGCGAGAAGACCCTCGAAGACGGAAGACCCCCGGAGCTGTGCAATAAACTATTTTATCTTGTGTGTTTTTTTTTTTTTTTTTTCACAGGTGAATGGGTAGGGGTACATTGTACCCCATACTCATTCACATAGGGTGGGGGGCCAGTATCCGGGGGGGCCCCCTTATTAAAGGGGGCTCCCGGATTCCGATAAGCCCCTCGCCCGCAGACCCCGACAACCAACGGCCAGGGTTGTCGGGAAGAGGCCCTTGTCCTCATCAACATGGGGACAAGGTGCTTTGGGGTGGGGGGGCCGCGCGGCCCCCCCTTCCCCAAGGCACCCCCCCATGTTGAGGGCATGCGGCCTGGTATGGCTCAGGAGGGGGGGGGGGCGCACGCTCGTCCCCACCCCCTTTCCTGTTCGGCCGGGTAGCGTGCTCGGATAAGGGTCTGGTATGAATCTGGGGGGGACCCCCACAACATTTTTTCGGCGTAGGGAGTTCCCCTTGGAATCCATACCAGACCTAAGGGCCTGGTATGCTCTCGGAGGGGGAACCCACGCCAAATTTTTTTCATAAATTTTGGCGTGGAGTGCCCTCTTGAGAGCTGATAATTGTCAGTCGCCTCCGTATAAACAGAGATCCGACTTCGGAGGCGACCTCCATTGAAATCAATGGGTACCGGTCGCCTACAAGTCGGATTCAAGTAGTACAGGAACCTTTTCTGAAGTCGGAGCGACTTCAGTAGTGTGCATTAAGACGGCTCTCATTCACTTGCATTGCTTTTTTAAATGTTGTCCGACCTGAGGCGACTAGGGGCGACCTGAAGTCGGATCGGAGTTGCCCCTGTGTGAACGGACCCTAAGAGACACTTGAAATGTGTCCAGAATTTCTCTCCTGCTGGCACACAACCACTAATTGCTAGATCAGCTTATTTCTCAACGCAGCGTAAGTGTGTGTGCTTTACTGAGTGATAATGACATTTTGCCAAAAAAAACCAAAAAACAAAAAGATGTGAGTCATTGAGATATATTGGTTATTGCTCATAAGATATTGGTTTGCCTTACTAATTGTGATGACTTGCATGGGTTTCTGTTAGTCTTTATTGCCATCTAATGTTGGTGTGTTTTTAATGTCCCTCCTATTCTTGTCTAGGTGGCTTAGTTAAAAGCAGCAAGCCCCTTCCCAAAATGGATGCTGGCAGTAAGTATAAACATCTTCAGACCTTTTTTAAAGCAGACATTTAACCCCAAATTGGACATATTTTAGCAGGAGAAGAGTTTAGTGTTCAACCTTACTTTCCCTTACAGCTTTTATTTGAACTTTGACCAAGGGGGAAAAGGTCCATGCTGCTCAGTAAATGATTTTGAAAGGAAGCCTCCACAGAGCCCTCAGAGTATTGTAGAATGGATCATCCTAAGTTCACAGCAGGAGCACTTTTGTAGCTCAACTTACCCTGCTTCTGAAATGGGCAAAGTGATGTGGCAGATAACTTTGCCAAAAAAAATGAAACTGCAAGGACTAAATATGGGAACTGAATGTGTGAACAGTGGGGTGTGTTGTGGTGGGTTTTTTATTTTCATACAATGGCATTAAAAGTAAAAAAAAAAAAAAAAAAAAATTCTCTTATGTTCATTCATGGGCACAGCTTCTTCTTAACCATGAGGCTTATAGCTCCACCTACATGAGTGGGACACTAGGCAGAACACAAACCACCTTTCTGTTACCCTCTACCTTGGCTAGACTGGTAAGTAGTCACCCCCCACCCTTTTCCTCAGGCACAGTGGTGGGCTTCTAGAGGTGATCGATCCTGCTTTGGGTCTCCTCCGATGCTAAGCGTTGTGATTTTTATTTTTTTATGGTGCAGTACATGCTGGGTGCTCCCACTCATGGAAGCTGGGCCATATCCTCTCTAGGACGGATGTTGAGGGGTGCAGTGCTGTTGTGGGTATGCACAGTGCTATGGCTGTGTTTATTGGGGACTCGTTTAACTTGTTGTACAGCATTTGTTCCTGGATAGGTATGCAGCCTCGGGGGGGCGTGTGTCTCTGGATCCTGGATAACTCTACAGGCACGTGGGCCTTCCTTCCCACATGGTATGTGGCTGGGCAGGTTGCAGTGCAGGTCTTTGATCCTGCATTGATGGAGTTGCTGAGTGTTTGTTTTTTGTTTTTTCCCTGGGTAATCCCATGGGTGTGTTCACCATGCAGCCAAGCTGTTTGCTGGCCATATTGGTTTTGGGGTTTTGCCCTAATCTGCCTCCTTTCACCCATGCGCTGTACAGAGCCACTGGTCATATGTCCTGCTCCACTGTCACTGGGCAGGAGTGGGGTGCTGATGTTTATGCACCTGCAGTAGGGCACCACACGGTCAGGCTGTTTCCTAATTTAGGATGTTTTACAATGGTCTTGGTAATCTCTTCTGGTGCCACCCTTAATGAAGTTTATCAAGGCTTAATGTAAAGTGGTTTGTGTGTGTGTTTAATAAAAAAAATAAAAATAAAAACTTGCCTGTTCTGAGCAGTGGTTTTGCCAAGACAACCTGGATCCTCCTTCTCAGGTGCCTCTTCACTGGTCCTGGTCCTGGCCCCTCTCCTATCTAGTGCCCCCACAGCAAGCGGCTTGCTATAGGGGCACCCGCCCCTCTCTCCTGATTGACTCCCGCAGCTCTCAAAGTCAGCCAATCAGGCTGGAGAGTGTCGGCCAATTCGTGGACAGACATGGGGCTCAGGTAAGTATTCGGGAGTGCTGTGGAGGAGCAGAAGACGTTTTATCTTGATGCATTAAGATTAAAAAAAAAAAACCTTCCTTTTACAACTGTAACTTGGGTGCTATTAAGGGCCAGGGTTTCTGCCTGTGTGTGTGTGTGTGTGTGTGTGTTTATTTATTTCCTCCCCCAGCATCCTTTGGCCACACCCTTGGATTGTACCTTCATCCAAAGGATTAGGCATGTGGGGCCTCTTTTATGTGTTCTGTTGCCATCATTGAACCTGCTTCTTTTGGTCTTCCTGAAGCCACCCTTTGACGATATCGGGGATTCTCCCTTTCATGCGCTCTATCTTCCACTTTTTTGTTTTGTATAAAAAAGTGCTTTGTCAAACGAACAAGACAGAGCATACAGATTAGCTTAAAACTAAACCTTACAAAATGCTTGGATACTATACAGAAGGTAAGGGCAGAGTAATTGCTTAAGTACATGGTTGCAATCAGAGATGAACACCTACAGGATTGAACAGAAGAGATTTGTTGCTAATAAACATGCATACCCCACCCTTCTAGTCTCCACGTGCTCACCCATAGGGCCCACACCTTGTCCAATTTCCATTGGCAGCCTCTATTAATGTAGGTTAATCTATACATGGGTAGGGCTGCATCTATCAAGGCTTCTCAGGAGGAGAGAGAAGAGGGAGCGACTGATCTCCACTTCAGGAGAATCTCCTTCTTTGCATAAAACAGGAGGTAGGATATCAAAAGTTTCAAGTGGTGGGAACGTTGCACATCATGGACCCCCAGTGGTGCCCACTTGGGTGTAACTGAAAGGGACAACTGTAGCCTAAGATTAATTTTGCTAAAGACCTCTGACCAAAAAGATGTTATAATTGGGCATTCCCCGAACATATGCAGGAAAGACCCCACTTGTGTCCTGCATATCAAGTCTTGGTCTTGGGAAAATACATTGTAGTTTCTGAGGAACGTAGTATACCCCGTGTAGGAACTTAACCTGAATAAGTTTGTCCCTAGAGGAGATTACCAGGCAGTCCTCCCTGTCCAGTGACGGTAGATCACTCCGCCACACCTTCCACAACCCCCTCCATCTCAGGGGAGTCTGCCCAAAAGCTCAATATACAAGGTCAATAGGGGTTTATCTAAGTCCCCGGGGGAGACTAATGCCACGTACACACAATCAGACTTTCCGGTGGACCAGAGTCTGTCGGACAATTCGAACGTGTGTTGGCTACAGCTGACTTTTTCTTTCCAAAAGTCAGGCGGACCTAGAAATAAGACTGGCTTCAAATTTGTCAGCCGGACTTTGCTTTTAGCAGACAATCCGTTTGTCTGTGTGCTAGTCTGACTAAAACCGACGCTAGGGCAGCTATTGGCTACTGGCTATTAACTTCCTTATTCTACGTCATCACATTCAAATCCGTCTGCCTTTTTAGAGTGATCGCGTGTGGCCAAGTTTGTTTGAAAGTCCAGCAGACCTCAGCTGTAAAGTCCGTCGGATTGTCCGCCAGACCAACTCTTTCAAGGTCGTGTGTGTGTGTGTGTGTGTGTGGCATTAGTCTTCAATAGGGTCAGCCTGGAGGAGCGACGGCTGGGCAAACTGTGCTCTAGAGGCATGTCATAGTTGAAGATATCTAAACTGCATCCACTGGGGCAGTTGAAATTTGTGAATTAAGTTATCCAAGGGGAGTAAAGCTCCTTGATGCATGACATCTCCCAGGATTACAACACCTCGCCTGGCCAAAGCCTGGGGATCAGGCAGGGTACGGAACTGTTGCAAGCTGGGATTACCCCGAAGTGGTTGGGCTGGAGACAACTGATTGGGTTGTACAAGTCTACATCTAGCAGCCACCCACTCTCTCCATATGGCTCTTGTTCCAGAACGCATGTACACCTTGGGGCCTCTATCAAAATTCTGTAAATCGGCAAGGGAATCCAGACCAACTGCCTCCAAACAAGTGGCCACGTTCAATCTCAAGCCTATGAACCACCACTGGACTGTTACCAGCATTGCAGCCCAATAGTAGACCTTAAAGTTGGGTAAGGCCAGGCAAGCCGGAAGCCATAGGGTAGAGCGTGGCAGTCTGGGGATACCTCCACACTAGAGGAAGGACCCCACACATTGTTCAATTTCTTTAATATAAAAAAAAAAAAGTTGCATTTGGGCAGGAAGACTATTTTAAGGCGATTTAGCCGTCCCAGTAAATTGAGTGGGAGGTGGGCCCAGGAGTTACATTTAGCTTTCAGGGTTGTCAACAGGGGAAGAAGGTTCTTATCCATATAGTCAGTGGGAAGTTGTCACTATTACCCCCAAATAATGAAATTCCTCTACCCACCGCAAGGGGGAGGAGGCATCAGTCTTTATTACATCTGCATCTATGGGGGAATATGACCGACTTGGACCAATTTTATCCTAATACTTGAGAAGGCACCAAACTCGTCAAAAATACGAAGAGCGGCTAATAATGAGGTGCCCGCGTCCTTAAAATACAGCAATGCATCATCCACATACAAGGACAGCCGCTCTTCTAACTTTCCCAGCCAAAGGCCCATAATGTCAGGAGCAGACGTGATCAAAATGGGCAGGGGCTCCAATGCCAGGGCAAAAAGACTGGCGCGGGGGGGGGGCGGGGTTGAGCGGGCATCCGCGTTTAGTAAGGATATTAGTCTATATGCTGCACAGTCCTGTGGGTCCTTGCCGGGCTGGGGAACCAACACACTCATGGCTTCATTCATACGTGTCATGGAACCATAGTCTGAGATAAGGGCAGTCAATTTGGGTGCAAGAATTTCCATCAAATTGCTACAAAATTCAGATGGAAAGCCATCCATTTTTGGGTCCTTGACACTCTTGGACCATCCCGTGGCCAGTTGCTCTGGCTATTCCTTCACATTTTGAGTGCTGGAGTTGGTGACCTTGTTCTGTAAGTCTCCTTTGATCTTACACAGGGAAAAGGTATATCTCCAGACATGTCCCTCCTTCCTTCCAGAGGCGTGTAGTTTTTATTTTATTTTTTTTCTCTCTACCCCACAGGGGGATATTCTACCGTCCACATCCTAAAGAGGTTGCATTGCATTCCTGGAGGTTCGTACCGGTCTGCTACAGCTTCCTTCTGGAGGTTGAATTTTCTGATTGCGGATGCCCACAAACAGGCCTGGTGGCCTCCATCTGCCACTTTTCTTGATGAATCTGTCAGACAGTGGTTCAGACTTATGCCATTAGAGTAATAGGGGATTGGGTTTCTCCCTCATCGGAGCGTTGGTGCCTCTTGGGCAATCTGACATAATGTCTGTCTCGCATTTGCAGGTGGCTTAAAGTGTTAAACCCAAAAAAAAATTAAAAATAAAATCTTGTTCCCTTAACGTATGTTGTACAGTGCTTGGTCATTTTGGCCTCCTGTATCGCCTAAAAATGCCTGTCTGATTATGCCAGTTTCTACCCTCCCCTCTCTGCGCTGACTCTGATCTATCAGGGCTGCAGAGTTCTGACACCAGAGTCGGCGTATGTGTCTCCGTCATTTGCAGCCTGCTCTCTCTCCTCTTCTCTCTGAAGTAAGCTATTATACAGCATATTTTTAGAAATGACATGCACTGCGGAGCTTACTGTTATAACGGAGCTATAGAAATGGGGTTTTTTTTTTTTTTTTTTTTTTTTTTTTTTTTTTTTGTATTGCTCTTGTTCATTCTAAAGGGAGGAGGTGGTGGTACAAAATGCAATGGCTGCAGAGAATGATTTGATAGGGACAGTTGTTAAGTGGGTGTGGGATAGGCTTCCCTGAATACATGTGGTTTCAGGGATCTGCTAAAGGTGGACAGGGTAGGGGGTGATACGGGGGCAGGGAGTTCCAGAGGATGGGATGGGCTCTGGAGAAGTCCTGAAGGCGAGCATGGGAGGAGGCAACAAGGGAGCTAGAGCAGGAGGTCCTGGGAGGAGCGGAGGGGATGATTTGGGTGATGGCTGCAGATGAGGTTGGTGATGTAGATGGGGCAATGTTGTGAATGGCCTTGCATGTTATGGTTAGCATTGCCAAATGTCTTACTCCTGCAGGTGGTGCTATAAACATCATCTTTGGGAATAAGTTTTTGTGTCTGTCAATGAGCTCAGAGAAATGGGTTTTACATTTAAGTAACAATTATTTTTTTTTTATTTTTTTTCTATCACTGTTTGCAATGCAAGTTGATTTCAAATTTTTTTTTTTTTTTATTTTTTTTTTTTTATTATTTTTTTTTTTTTTTTTATTTAGATTTCACATTTCTGGAGGATGAGAAGTTTGACTTTGACGTATCCCTGTCTCCTTCAAGGTAACCTATCTGGTAACAGTTTGACAAAGGGCATGCAGCAGGTACTATAGTGTTCAGTTAACTGCACTGCCATGCACATAGTCTAAGAACTATAAGATGCCAAAGTGAAAACTGACCCCTGGTGTCAATCCAATTTTATATTATAAGTTTTGTAAAAAAAAAAAAAATAGAACACATTTCCCAAAACAACTTGATACTACAAAAAATGCCTAGTAGCACCAGGCTTTTGTGTGGGCTACATTTCCTGATCCAGGAAGCTGCTGGATCCTTCTGATTCAATCATTGAATTCCCCCCTGAACTGCTGATGTCCCTGACGCACTGGTGAAAGCAGGGGCTTGTAGTGCACTTCGGTTTTTTTTTCCTCTATGCATAATAAAATTGTATAAATGCAGACGCCAAGGACCTGCTCCCAAGGTGTGCGTATTCTATGCACATCTACTTTGTGTGACATCCTACTCAGGCCAGTTACCAGAGCGAGGTGTCAGAACTTGTTGTGGCTCTGGGATTCAGCCCAAGTGCCCTTATAGTCGGTGTGGCCCTGGTTGGGGCCCGAGTCTCCTACATCAGTATGGGCTGTACCCCCTGATGGTGGCCCTGTGTGTGGGAGGCAAGAGGTAGGGTGCTTTTTTAAACCCTGGCACTGCTAATTTCCACTCCTTACAAATGCTCCTAAACAAGTACAGTGTACTCGGCATGCATTTCTGTCCCTCATTGTCTGAGGGCAAGGAACGATGTGTTGGCGCTCTGCTGCTTCCATTGACTTTGCTAATTTCACTTCAGAGACCAGTATAGTGTCCTTTATGCTGTAGGCAGAAACAAAAGGATCATTGAGCTCTTCTGACTCAACCGGCTTGCAGCCTGCTCGTGACATAAGGATCTCAATATAGGAAAGTGAGAGCATAATGTGGATTACACAGACAGGACTGACCATTCTAGAGAGGATAGTTGCATAGAGTGTTGCCATCCACCTAAGTGAGATGAACATGCAAGATGCCCAGGTATCTTGAATTGCAACTAGGTAAAAAAAGTTATAATTGATGTTTTGAAACATCCTTTAAAGCTGACCATTAACCACATTTTAAGGTATCTTTAATAATTTCCCTCTCCCATAACATTAAGATGTACTGTAATAAACTATTAAATGCTTTTTTTGAGTAGTTATTTTTTCCTAGACGAGAATAACATATCCTGCAGACTCCTGGGATGCACACGTGTATACACACGTGCGTGTTCTGATTACCTTATCGCGCCAACATCCTTGGAGGTGTGAAGCTTACAAATTGTAACTGCAGCAAGGTAGAGTATCCATTTGTTGCCCCTGTTATGGCAACTAAATAGGGTTGATGTGCTAAGCATGCAGGCACATGACCTTGCTGTGCCTATTGAGAAGGGAACTGAGTGCAAATAAAATTGACATGGCACTGGATTTTGCAGAAACAAGAAGCATGTAATATGCAGCTATCCAGATGGTCCCCCCCCCCTTTTTTTCCCCCCCCTCTTTCCTCCCTCCAGATACTTAACTAATCTTTGCTTGCTGTCCTTTTTTTCCATTAGTGCTAAAGAAGACACTGAAGATTGTGACGACGAAGTGTTCATTGGGCCAGTTAAACACAAAGAAAAATGTGTTAGTGCAGCCATACAGTTGCATGAATCGGATAAAACGCCTCTTCCAGATGATCAAGTTGTCTGGAGTCCTCTAAGTGGTGATAAGTTTGTTGAAATCTTCAAAGAAGCTCACTTGCTGGCACTACAGCTGGAATGTTCTGCAAATGATGACAAAAATGGTGACAAAAAAGAACCACTGCAGACAGTCCCAAACCCAGCAGTGGAGAAATTTGTACAGGAATCAAAGTCAAAATTAAAACTTTTTGATACATTTAATGATGTCAATAAAACACCAATTGCCATTAAAAGGGAGACTTATTGTATACCAGATAGCCCACTCCACCAGCTTCCGCCATCAGTCCAACAGCAGATTGTCAAGCCTAATACGGATACTCAAAGATCTCAAAGCCTGACAACCCCAAAAGTAGTGAAATGTTTGTCGGTCTCCCCTCTTACACAGAAGGCAAAGGCTTCTCAGGTGAAAAGTACAGTTTCATCGCTAAGTATTGGTAAAATGGTTAGCAGACTGCAACCTATAAAGGCAAATGCTGCACAATCAAACAAGAACAGTCTAAATGTGGAAAAGGTATGTATTGGTTTGCTGAATGGCTGTTGCAAGTGAGTAAAGACTGCAGGTATAAAGTGACTGTCGCCACAGGGCCAAATATCTCCACCTGAAAGTAGTTGTGTGTGTGTGTGTATAGGCCATAGCCTAAGAATTACCAGGGTCACCAGAACTAGTGTCCCCTTTGGAAGATTTACCCTCTCTTCCTGTTCTGGTAACAACCCAAATTGGGGATTTCCTTTAATTTTCAGCAAGAATAGTAAACCGGGATATAGAAGGTGAATCTCCCTAATGGGGACAGAATAGCAATAAAGCAAAAGGAGGCATCAAGTCCAGTAAAACGCTTCACGTTTATTGATAAAAATGTTTTATTGGCAATTCATATTTGAGGGGGAGGGGGCCATGACAAAACTGATGCAGCCATCACATCTAATGATTGGTTATTTGCCCTATATTACATTTTTGTTTTCTTGGGTTTACTACTACTTTAAAGCTATCAAAACCAGATACAATTGAAATGGTCATGGATATATAAAATACGTTTCTAGAAAATGTGTGCATGTCTCCAAAAGGAGACCCAGAAGTACTGGGTGTTTGTGTGATTTTTTTTTTTTTTTTTTTTTTTTTTTTTTTCTGTTGAACAAATTTGTAGATTTTCTTTAAATGTAGTGATTCAAACTGCATGTTTTATATATGATTACAGGTCCTATGGGCTACGTTTTTTTGGAAAGTGTAAATATTGAACAAATTGTGTAACTGGCTTATCTTTTTACACAACCTAGTTTCCTGTTATGAGCCATAAACGGAAGTGATTTGAAAGAAGCCAGGGATGACCTGACTTGA
This sequence comes from Lithobates pipiens, assembly GCF_037356315.1. Classification (NCBI taxonomy): domain Eukaryota; kingdom Metazoa; phylum Chordata; class Amphibia; order Anura; family Ranidae; genus Lithobates; species Lithobates pipiens. The sequence goes on from NW_027507903.1 coordinate 183,179,798, forward strand.
GTATGTTTTAAATATAAAGTACATACCTTCAGAATGTACATATGCGGAAGAACTCCGAAGGAGAAAACCATGATCCTGCCTGCTGACATAGTATTAATTGAGCAGTTTAGGAGAGAAACATATTACAACGTTAAGTGATTCTATTCTAAAGGACATTTTTTTAAAATGATACAATTATACTTGTATACTATACAAGTTATACTTGCCAGCCACTTGCTATGGGGATACTTTTATAAGCTCAATCTTGAGCCAGCTCTGTGTCTCTCACGGCTCGGCCCGCCTCCCTAGTCACTGGCTGTGATTGACAGTTGCCGCCTTTCTCATGCACAGCACTGGATCATGATTGGGATCAGGTAAGTAATGCAGAGAGAAGGGGTGGTGGGGTATTTCCTGATAAAACACCGGCAACACTAATTGTGTTCTGGCAGGGAAGGCTCCCTGCCCGTGTCTTGTCATATAACGTCCTCCATCCGATAGTGTCCGCTGCGTACTGCGCATGCGCAGTACACAGCAACACAGATTCCAAAAATTGCCGAGGATGAACGGCGCCTGCGCCGTGAGTCCAGGTTCTATCCCCACTATCCAAGTGGACATAGAGTAGGAATAAAAAAGAGGCGAGGCCGAGCCCGAAGCGTGGTGAGCGACGCTTGGATGGTGGGGCTACCACCTCCACTCACGGCGCATGCGCCGTTCAGCTTCGGAGATTTTCCGAAGCTTCGTCTGCTCCATACGACCCGGACACTATTTGATGGCCGGACACTATTTGATGGCCGGACATTATACGGCAGAACATAATGGCACTGGGGACTTAATTTTGGCAGCCAGCTGAGTTTTTATCCATTTTAGTGGAGTTGCTGCTTGTGCCACAATATAGTGTGTTTATAAAACAGAGGGCTGTCTAATCCTGCTCCACTTTATCCAAATCTAGAAAAAGTTTTGCTTTAAGTGCCAAAGTACTTAAAGCGGTTCTTCACCCTAAAGGGGAAGTTCCGCTAGTATTATCCCTCCCCCCCCCTCCGGTGCCACAATCGGCACCTTTCGGGGGGGAGGGGGTGCAGTTACCTGGATAATCCAGGTAACTGCACCCACTTCCGGCCAGACCGCCGCATGGCTCCGCCCACCGCCGCATGGAACACACAGTTCCCAGAGACACAGCGGGGAACCAGCGCAGCGCGACTCGTGCATGCGCAGTAGGGAACCGGGCAGTGAAGCCCTCTTGCTTCACTTCCCGATTCCCTGACAGAGGATGGCGGCGGTGGCTGCAGCGAGACGAGCGATCGCTCGTCATCTGCCGCCGACATCGCTGGAACCTGGGACAGGTAAGTGTGATATTATTAAAAGTCAGCAGCTGCAATATTAGTAGCTGCTGGCTTTTAATAATTTTTTTTTGTGCAGCTCCTCTTTAATCCAGAACTGAGGGGCTCTGCTACACAAAACACCCCCTGTCTGACAGGGCAGGAGACCTGATTTTTCTCTGCTGCAATTTATCAACATCTATACTGTGGCTCCACACTGAAAGGAAAAGTAGCTGGGCAATGAGCACATCTTTGGCAATCTCATCTCCTATAAGCTTGTTTTTTTTTTTGTACATGAGTTTTGCAGCACGTTTGTTTGGCTTCTGTGGGTGTGCTTCCTCTCAAAATCCTGAGCTTTTCTGTACAGGGACTGCAAGAGGCCAATTCATATTTAGCCTAGGTTCACACTCTTGGAGGAGCGCATGTAAATTGAACATGTTCCTGTGCTTGCAGCTAAAACACACTGCTCTTTAGCAGATTTGTGGGGTGCCAACTGTAACCCTAAAAAAGGCTCCTGTTCCCTTTTGAGGAGATTAAACTGCACAGCAGAGTGCAGTGTCATCTGCCCCTGTCTAAGCTGTAAAAAACCTGTTCCTGTGACGTCGCACCCCCCCCCCCCCCCCCCCCCCCCCTTGTGCTGACCACAATCATGGCTGCTGGTCCTTGATTATTGTGGTCAGTTTTACGTGCCTCCATCACCTGCAGCTCTCCCTCTCCTTCCTCACGTTTCAGCTCCTATGTGTGACCTGTCAAGTGTAGTAGTAAGTGTTTTGTTAAAAATGATGCCTGTAAATACTTCTTCTTTTTTTTTTTTTTTTTTTTTTTTTTTTTTTTTTCTTCCCCAGATATCTTCTTGCCAGTTACATGACTCCCAGCCGCTCTCCTTCCCCCATCTAAGGGCTACAGCGGAACTGAGTGGTCGGCACAGCTGTCACGTGACCTCCTCCACTGACATCAGAGGGAGATCTTGGTTGCTTCCACTGTAGCCCATAGATGGAGTAGGAGGGTGGCTGGGAGTCTCGTGACTGGCCTCTAATCTGTGAAAAAAATAAAATAAAATTTACATGCTTAATTTTTTAATAAACGCGCGTTTTGTCACGATTTTTACCGCGATTTAGCTGCGTTTTACCGCGTTTGCGTCTAGAAGCGTTTAGTTAAGCTAACATCATAGACCCTCCCCAGCTCAAAAAACAGTATTAACTATTTCAGCAATTTTGTGAGACCAGAGAGTAGCAGCAGCTGTGAGAGCTGCAGTGTACTTGAATTTAGCGTGTCACTTGCCAGGGCACCTGCCACAAGTTGTGGATTGTCCACCTGCCACGTCACCTGCCACAAGTTGTGGATTGTCCACTTGCCGTGTCACTTGCCGCGTGTTGTGGATTGTCCACTTGCCGCGTGTTGTGGATTGTCCACTTGCCGCGTCACTTGCCACTTCACCTGCTGCGTCACTTGCCACCTTGCAATTGTTTAAAATATTTTTGTAATGGTTTTTCATCATTTTGCAATCATTTGAGATTTTTTAATGTCAAAAAAATAGGTCACCTTTAAAAACGCTTATAAACGAAAACACGGTAGCAGCGTTTTGCGCCTGAAACGTGGAAACTTTTGTGTCTGAACCCATTTTTTTTTTTTTTTTGCTTCTGGAAAAACTAGGTTAAACGCAACTGCATAAAAACGGCAAAAAACGAGACTGTGTACATGGACACATAGGATAACATTGAATGAGTTCAGGAGCAGTTGAGAAAAGTGTCCAACTGCCTCTGAACACGCGTTTAACAGCGTCTCGTGTGCATGAGGCCTTACACTGTGTGTTATGGCTGCATAAAAGAGGGTCTGGCAGTGATTTATTTTTTGTTACAAACCCTCTTAAAGGAATTTTAAAGGCAGAACCTTCTGTGTGTAGCAAAGTCAGTCAGCACAATCGGGGGAGAGGGGGGTTGGGGCTCCATGTCTGAATGGATACACGGAGCTCTGACTGTAGCTGGCTGAGGGGCACGCAAAGAGGGAGAAGAGGAGGGTCCAGGCTGCTCTGTGCAAATCCAATTGCAGAGGAGGAAAGTAACATGTTTGTAAAGGTGGTTTGTTTTATTCATTTTTATTATATATATATATATATATATATATATATATATATATATATATATATATATATATATATATATATATATATATATATATATATATATATATATATATATATATAAAAATTTTTTTTTTTTTTATTCTGAAATTGCAACACATTTTGGGTGTGTAATCCACATGGTGTCCCAGTGCACCATGTGGTTCCCTGGTGGTGCATTTTGGAAAAGTTTGGCAATCTTCTACACTTCCCCCCCCCCCCCTCCCTATTTCCTGTACGTACAGCAGCCCATTCAAATTGCTGGGCTGCTGTGCAAATGCACCTGCACAGAGAAACCGTGTGAATCTAGCCTAGGGTGCTTACTTTTAAACTGCATCTCTGGGTAAAGTCTTTGGAACAGGTTTTGTGTGTTTGTTTTTTTTTTTTTTTGTTTTTTAACTTTATTTTGCATAAATTGTAATGGCGCATTACTTTCTTTAAAAACTTGCAGTTTCTTTTCTTTTTAGCCAAAAGCTGTTAAAAAACCGAGTCCAGTGGGAAGGAAAAATCTGAGCAGCATGGGTTCTATAGAAGATTTGGTTTCTGGAAATTCTAGCATTGCATCTGATATCAGTGACTCTTCTTTCAACATCTCTGCAGGGCAGAGCAAAAGGACTCTGACTTATCAGAACAAGGTAAAATGTGCAGCCCTTGTCTCTCATCCTATTATCTAGAACACCATACACCTGATTTAATAATTGCACATTCTGTGATTCAAGGCACAGAAAAAATGGTGGCATTAGGTTTGGGTTTTAAAACGTAAGGGTTTTTAACTATTAGACTGCACAGCCAAAGCAGAAAAGTGAGGGGAAGTCTTTGCACTCGGTTGGATCTGTGACAGGAAATGTAGGATAATCACCCCAAGGGGTTACAGGTGGAAAAACTAGTAGTAAAGTGGTGTTAGAGCTGCACAATTCTGGCTAAAATGAGAATATTCTAAGAAGGGGGGTGGGGGAAATCGTGATTCTTGTGGCGTAACATTTCACATTTATAAAAAAAAAAAATTGGGCTAACTTTAACGAATTGGAGATAAAAACTAAACGGTAAAGTGTGGGGGTTTTTGGGTATTTTTATTTTTTTTAAATCCTCTTCGAGTACATCATGGGACACAGCCTCAAGTATTTACTTAGTGGGTTATGGGCCTACCTTCAGGTGTTGACACTGGTATAACCAATACAGGAAGTTGACTCCCCTGTATAACCCCTCTTCCTTCCAGGAGCACTCCGTTTTTGTAGCCAAGCAATATATTCTCACCCCATAAAACAGAGGGGCGGGAGCTCTGTGTCCTATGATGTACTCCAAGAAAAGGATTTTACAGGTAAGCTGTTTTAAAAAGCCTATTTTCTTTATCGTATATCATAGGACACAGAGCCTGGGATGTCCCATAGCAATGCTACTTGAGGGGAGGAAGACACAACCCATAGGGTAACCCAGACTTGAGGACTTATACTGCTGCCTGCAGCACACTGCGCCTGAAGGCGATATCCTCATTCCATCTTGCGTCCACTTGATAACATTTTTCAAATGTATGCACTGAAGACCAAGTCGTGGCCTTGAAGATTTGAGACATAAAGGCCTGGCGACGCACTGCCCAAGAAGCACCAACCACTTTGGCAGAGTGTGCCTTAACTTGAAAAGGGAGAATCTTTCCCTTTAAATCATAAGTTTGATTTGTAACTTGCCGAATCCACTTAGCGAATCTGAGCAGTTTTCTTCAAATGGATCTTCACTGTTCTCACTAGATCAAGACAATGTAGTGACTTTTCCCTGGAACGAAGGTGGGACAATATCTTCTTTCAGATGAGAGCCTGAAACCACTTTTGGAAAAAAGCCTGGACACAGGAGTAATGCCACTCTGTCCTCATGAATAAACAAATATGGCTCTTTACAAGAGAGAGCAGCCAATTCTGAAACCCTCCTTGCTGAGGATATAGCAACCAAAAATATCAGCTTCCTAGTCGGACTAAGGGAACATGCTGTAATGGTTCAAATAATGGTTTTTGTAACCCTGACAACTAAATTTGCATCCTAAGGGGTTAAAAGTGATTTAACTGGTGGATTAATCCGCATCTCCCCTTGCATAAAACCCCGGACTAAAGAATGCGTAGCAAGCGGTCTTTGAAATAAAACCGATAAGGGTGAGATTTGGCCCTTAATAGTACTTGGGGCCAACTTCATCTCTACGCCCAGTTGTAGACAGGCAAGGATTATGCCTATAATATATGCCAACCCTTGGATTCACACTAGGAAACAAGCTTTCCAGACTTTCTAATATATAGCTCTAGAAGCTGGCTTCCTAGCATTAATCAAAGTAGAGATGACTGACCTGGAAAGCCCACGTTTCTTCAGAATGTGGGTCTCAATAGCCAAGCCATTCAATTTAGCATTCGTAAAGAATGGATTATCAGCCCCTGAGATAGCAGGTCTGGCCTTGGTGGGAGGGGCCATGGACCCTCCACTGCCATCTTTATGATCTGTGTACCATGACCTTCTGGGCCATGCTGGTGCTACCAGTATTATCGACTTTCTTTCCAGCTTGATCCTGCAAAGAACTCGAGGTAGCAACTGAATTGGGGGGGGGGGGGGGGGGAATGCATAGATCAGGGAGAACTGATCCAACGGGGTCACCAATGCATCTGTTCCATATGAAAGTGGGTCCCTTGTCCTAGACACAAAGTTTGACTAGCTTTGTGTTGCATCTGGACGCTAGAAGGTCTACGTCCGGAGTCCCTCATCTTTGGCAAACAGCCCAAAACACTTTGGGGTGAAGAGACCATTCCCCCGGAAATAACTTCTGTCAACTTGGTCTGCCTGCCAATTCTGTACTCCCAGAATGAAAACTGATTGGCATGGGACATTCTCCTCTGCCCAAGTTAGAATCTGGTTCACCTCTCTCTGAGCTGAGACTTTTGGTGCTCCCTTGGTGATTTATATATGCTACAGCCGTGGCATTGTCAGATTGGATCCTGACAGGACAATTCTTTAACCTGGGGGTCCAGGTTTTTTTGAGCCAGATACACTGCCCGAATCTCTAGGATGTTGATGGGCAAGGCTCATGCATCTGTCGTTACTACCTCCAAGATAATTGGTCTGAAGGACTTTACCTTCAGCAGGTTCCAAGATAGTAACCACCAACTGAGGCTTTGGGGCACTCATGGGGACAGCCACATTGGAAAGTCCAAAGCTTGAATCGTTTTGTTCCAAGCAGACTGGATACTGTTTTGAAACAGTCTCAAATGGAATTGGGCATAGGGAACTGCTTCGAATGAAGCTACCATCTTCCCTAACAACCTCATGCAAAGGCGAATTGAAGCATTTCTCTTCGACCTGATCGTCCTCACCAGCTCCTGTATGGACCTGATCCTTGCAGGAGGCAAGAACACCCTTTTCTGGGCTGTCTATGATCAGGCCCAGATACTCCAGCCTTCTTAGTGGCTTTTAAGTAGGATTTCTTTAGGTTGAGAATCCAACCCAAACCTTCCAGGTAACTGCTTGTAATGGCTACACCTTGCTTCATGCGAGCCACTGACTGGTCTATTAACAATAGATTGTCTAAGTAAGCCAAGACAGTTATGCCCTGTGCCCTTAACCTGGCTATAGGTGGGGCTAGTACCTGTGAATACCAGAGGTGCTGTAGCAAGCCCGAAGGGCAAGGCTACAAACTGAAAATGCTTCTGCTCTACTTCGAACCGCAGAAACCTCTGGTGAGGAGGAAATATAGGGACATGCAGCTATGCATCTCTGATGTTGATGGATGCCAGAAGTTCTCCTTGCAGGATGGAAACGATTAACTCCATGCGAAAGGAGCGGATCTTCAGGAACTGATTTAGATTCCGTAAATCTAGACTTGGTCTGATATCCCCATTTGGCTTTGGCACTGTAAATAGGTTTGAGTAAAACCCCAAACCTTGCTCTTGTTTGGGAATCTGTTTTGATCACCCCTTGAGCCAATAATCGGTCTAATGCTTGCAACAGGGATTGCCTTTTTTCCCTGGATCCTTGGGAACGTTTGATCTCAAAACGAGACAGTGGAAACTCTAGCTTGTATCCTAGAGACACTGTGGAGAGGGTCCATTTGTCCTGAATCTCCCTTTGCCAGACTTCTGAGTACCTCAGAAATCTTCCCGTAGAGTCTGATGGTGGAGGTTGTCGCCCCCCTGCCTAGAGGTGGATGCTCCTGGCAAGGGGGGAAAAAACAGTTTAACCACTTGCCGACTGCCGCACGACGATATACGTCGACAGAATGGCACGGGCAGGCATAGGGGCGTATATATAAGTCCCTGCCTTCCCGCGGGTGGGGGGCCCTATCGGGGCCCCCCCCCCCCCGGTGCATGCGGCGGTCGGTATTCGTTCGGGAGCGATCCGGGATGAGGGGGCGGCCATTCATTCATGGCCACCCCCTCGCGATCGCTCCCGACGAATGGAAATCCTTTGTGACATCACTTCCTCTCCTGTAATGTAAACACAGGCAGAGGAAGTGATGTAATCTCTCCTCGTGTCGGTATTTTTCGTTCCGGCACCGAGGAGAGAGGATCGGTGAGTTGCACCAACACGACACTTCACAGTAGAACATGCCAGGCACACTCACACCCCCCCCTTTACCCCACGATCACCCCCCCAATTACCCCTGCCCCCCCCAGTCACAGTGACACCAATGCATTTTTTTTTTTTTTTTTTGCATTGGTGTCATTTGTGACTGTAATAACTTAGGGCAGTTAGGGTTAGCCCCCTTTAGTTCTAATGTACCCCCCTAACCCCCCCCAATAAAGGTTTAACCCCGTGATCACCCCCCGTCGCCAGTGTCACTAAGGCTGGGTTCACATTGCAGCGGTTTATGAGAACGGATGTGATTCGCAGTGCAAATCACATCCGATCTCTGCGATTCGAGTTCAGCCATTCGCCGCACCCGCCGCAAATTCGCACGGGACCCTTTTTTGGACCGCAGCAGAATCGGATCGCATGGGTGTTCACACCATGCGATCCGAGTTTGCAGATCGCACTGCGATATGCGAACTGATCTGGGGGTGTCATTAACATTTCACTGACACTCCCAGCAGTTCGCATAGGGCAGTGTGAACTGCCGCCGGGAGGCATGCGATGCGGGAACCCGCCGCGGATTCGTGGCGTTCCCGCATCGCTCCAGTGTGAACCCAGCCTAATAAGCGATCGTTTTTCTGATCGCTGTATTAGTGTCACAGGTGACGCTAGTTAGGCAGGTAGGTATTTAGGTTCGCCGCAGCTTTTTATAGCGCCAGGGACCCCCATATACTACCGCATAAAGCCCCCTGATTGCCCCCTAGTTAACCCTTTCACCAGTGATCACCATATAACTGTTACAGGTGACGCTGGTTGGTTAGTCATTTTTTTATAGTTTCAGGGCACTCGCCATTTATTACCTAGTCTCACTAGTGTACCCGTAAATTTAGGGGTGTCTACTTTCCAAAATGGGGTCATTTGGGGGGGGTTTGTGCCATCTTGGCATTTTATGGCCTTCAAAACTGTAACGCCCTTAGAAAGCCTGAAGGCGGTGCTTGGTTTTCGGGGCCCCGTACGCGGCTAGGCTCCCAAAAAGTCCCACATATGTGGTATCCCCGTACTCAGGAGAAGCAGCAGAATTTATTTTGGGGTGTCATTTCACATATGCCCATAGCATGTGTGAGCAATATATCATTTAGTGACAACTTTGTGTAAAAAAACCAAAAAAGTTTGTAATTTTCCCGCAACTTGTGGCAAAATATAAAATATTCCATGGACTCAACATGCCTCTCAGCAAATAGCTTGGGGTGTCTACTTTCTAAAATGGGGTCATTTGTGGGGGTTTTGTGCCATCTGGGCATTTTATGGCCTTCAAAACCTGTAATAGGTAGTGAGAAGTGAAATCAAAAATTTATGCCCTTAGAAAGCCTGAAGGCGGTGCTTGGTTTTCGGGGCCCCGTACGCGGCTAGGCTCCCAAAAAGTACCACATGTGGTATCCCCGTACTCAGAAGCAGCAGAATTTATTTTGGGGTGTCATTTCACATATGCCCATAGCATGTGTGAGCAATATATCATTTAATGACAACTTTGTGTAAAAAAAAATAAATTTTTTTTTTTTTTTTTGTCATTATTCAATCGCTTGAGGCAAAAAAATAAAATATTCAATGGGCTCAACATGCCACTTATCAATTTCCTTAGGGGGTCTACTTTCCAAAATGGGGTCATTTGGGGGGGTTTTGTACTGCCCTGCCATTTTAGCACCTCAAGAAATGAGATAGGCAGTCGTAAACTAAAAGCTGCGTAAATTCCAGAAAACGTACCTTAGTTTGTAGATGTGACAACTTTTGCGCAAACCAATAAATATACAGTTATTGACTTTTTTTTTTTTTTTTTTTTTACCAAAGACATGTGGCTGAATACATTTTGGCCTAAATGTATGACTAAAATTGAGTTTATTGGATTTTTCTAATAACAAAAAGTAGAAAATATCATTTTTTTTTTTCAAAATTTGCGGTCTTTTTACGTTTATATCGCAAAAAATAAAAATCGCAGTCAGTCAAATACCTTTTAAAAGAGCTCTATTTGTGGGAAGGAAAGGACGCAAATTTCGTTTGGGTACAACATTGCATGGCCGCGCAATTACCAGTTAAAGCAGCGCAGTGCCAAAGTGTAAAAAGACCTCTGGTTATTTACCAGCAAAATGGTCTGGTCTGAAAGTGGTTAAACGAAGGACGCTTATATATTTTCTCTTGACTGGCAAAAGAGTACTCTTTCCACTGGAAATTGTTTGAATGTATTTATGCAAACTATTGCCAAACAATTGTTCTCCCTTTTTTAAAGGGGAAACTAGTTTGGTTCTTACAAGGCGTTTCAGCTGACCAACCCTTTAACCAAAGGGTCCTTCGCATATTTACAAGCGCAAGGCGTGATGCCTGGTGAATAGAATCCTTCATAGCGTAGCATAATTCTTTAGGTTGCTCGGACAATTCCTGCTCGTTGTGCAGGGAGCTCATTTGAGGGCATTGTCCACTGGGCAAGTTCAACTTTTATTCACATTGGAAATCGCAGCGTCAACTGCTGGAACTTTCCATCTTTTAGTGAATTTTTCTTCCATAAGATAGACTTGAGAATCTCTTTGGAGGGGAAAAAATGCTTATTCGGATGATCCAATTTGGTATAAATAAGCTTTTCCAGTAATGTGTGGATGGGAAACGCATTCAAAGGCTTCAAGAAACCCAAGGAGGAGACCGGACCTTCAGCTAACTCTGTTAGGGGTAGCATGAAAGCAGAGTGAACCGTCTTTGTAAGGCTCTGTACTTCACATTATGAAGTTGGAACTTCAATTATTTCCTCCGCAGAGGAATAATCTGCTTGTCTTTCCTCCCAATCCTCTGAGGGCAATGCCCCATCCTGTCCCCATAATTCTTTTGGACCCTCCACTGACTGTAAAGAGTCTAAGGTGGGGGAGGGGGGGGGGATCTAGGATGCTTCCTAACCACTTGGATGGAGGATGTGATTAAAGCTGGTAACCTTCCTTCTAAGCCTTGCAAGGCAGAGAAAAATGCATCTTCAGTCACATACAGGGGCTGAAGTGTGTGAAGCAGTTGCACCACTGCTAGCTTCCAATGACTCACCCTGGCTTGCCATGTGACACCTTGGGTACACTTTTTTTTTTTTTTTTTTTTTTTTTTTTTTTTAAGGTCTGGAAGACAGTGCAAAGCAGAGGTGCACACAAAATATTTGCTTGACAACAATTCTAGCAAAGACAATGTCACCAAAATAACAGTTCTTTTGTTGAAAAACAATAGTTTTTCCTTTTTGGAAATGCCTGTTTACACCCTTGCGTGCCCAGCGCTCTGGTGGCTTAGTGTGACAGACTGCCTCTCTTCAGTTAGTCTTTCTGAAAATGAGTGTCCATGATATAAAGCCTCAGGTGGAACCTGATTGGCATCCTCCAGTGCTTCCCCCTCAGCTAGTGTGTGTGTGTGTGTGTGTGTGTGTGTGTGTGTGTGTGTGTGTGTGTGTGTGTGTGTGTGTGTGTTATGAATTAAATATTTGTATAGCACACAACACGAACTGAATCGCCTCAAGGTGCTGTGACGAGCTTTGATCATCAGCTAGAAGAGGAAGGTCTTGAGTTTTTTTCCTAAAAGCCAGGTGGTTTTCTTCCAGGCGGATGTTGATTGGTAGAGCATTCCATAGCCGAGGTCCTTGGACAGCGAATCTCCGATCCCCCTTCGCTTTTAACCGGGATTTGAGGAGGAGATGTTTTTTTTTTTTTTTTTTTTTTTTTTTTTTTTTTTTTACGGTTAGCCAATGTAGGCTCCTCAGGGAAGGAGAGATTCCTTCCCAGGGTTTTTTTCCTGTTATCAGCCTTGCCGCCGTGTTTTGAATCGGTTGTAATCGCGCAAGTTGATATTGTGGTAATCCTATGTAAAGCGAGTTTGCGTAGTCCAGTCGTGAATTAATGATTGTTCCAACTACCACTGCTTTGTCATTCTTTGGGATGAGTTTGCGTAGTAGATGGTGAGATCCACTGACTACTGCTCCTACTTGTGCATCCATTGACATTTGTGAATCCTAAAATAACCCCGAGACTCTTGGCCTTGGTCTTTGGGGAGATGGTCTGCCCAAAGACGGTGGGTGGTGTCCAGGAGGTTTTGGTTGGTTACAGAATTATGATTTGGGTGTAGGATAAGAAACTCTGTCTTTGATTCGTTGAGTTTGAGGGAGTTGGTGGTCATCCAGTCTTCTACTGAATTCAGGCAGTTTTCTAGTTGTTGGTGGTCTTTGTCCAGTGATATGGAAATAAAGTTGCGTCGTGTCAGTGTACGAGTGGAAGCAAAAGTCTGAACATCTGATTTGGAGGAGTGGGTCAATGTAAATGTTGAAGAGAACTGGTGACATGGGTGATCCTTGAGGGACTCCACAGGTGACTGCCTGGGATTCAGAGAAGAATTTTCCTAGTTTCACTGTCTGAACGATTTCCTAGGAAGTACATGAACCATTGGAGATCTGCGTCTTGGACTCTGGCTACTTCTATGAGGCGGACGAGTAGAGTATTGTGGTCTGCTGTATCAAGCGCTGAGGTCTAACAGTACCAGGAGACATGACTCTCCGTCATCCGCTGCTTCAAGGGCGTCGTCCCAAATCTTAAGGAGTGCTGTTTCTGTTCCATGACCTGGGTGGAAGCCTTATTGCAGCGGGTCCAGGAGTTTGTGTGTATCCAGGTGGAGTTGTAACTGTTGTACTACAGCTTTCTTCGTGATCTTGGAAATGGTGTTAAGGCTTGTAATTGGCCTACGGTTGTTTGGGTCCTGAGGGTCGAGGTTAGGTTTCTTTAGCAGAGGTTTGACGATGCCTTGTTTGAAGGTGCTAGGAACGATCCCTTCTTGGAATGATCAGTTTGAGGTGCGTTATAGTGGGAGCCACGATGTCAGAACATTCTTTCAGTAGTTTTGTGGGGATGATGTCAATTGATGTACTGTCACAAAGTTTATTGATGGTTTTTGTGGTGTCCGCAGTGGAAACTTTGGCGGTTGTGGAATGTTGGTGTAGATATCCTCACTATCCTAACTTTTTGTTTTTGATGGTGGAGGTTGGCTGTTTTCTTCTGACAAATTGTTTTCCTGATGGCTTCGACTTTATGAAAAAAAATCGGACAGTTTGTCACAGTAATCTTGGGATTCATTTGCTGTGGGTTCTAGGCATACTGGGTTCATTGAGTGACTATTTTAAACAGTTCCCACAGGCAGTTTAAGGCCGTTCTCATTGTATATGAGAAATGATCCTTTTTTAGCTTTGAAGATTGCTTTGTGATAATTCTGAGACCTTTTGTAGTTTGAGTGGTTTTCCTCGTGGGATTTCTTCATGTTTCCACTCTTCTGCGTTCTTGCTTTAGTAGAGAGAGGGAGCCATTAACCATCCAGAGTTTTTCTTCCTGATGAGAGCCCTGCGTTTTGGGGCTACCGAGTCTGCTGATTGCAGTAATGCCTTATTCAGGGAGTTGAGTGTTTGCTCCGCAGAGTGGCTTAAGTTCATTGTAGTTATAATATTGGATAGAGTTGTTTTGAAGGATTCGGAGTACAGCTTTTTTTTTTTTTTTTTTTTTTTTTTCTCTGCGATCTGGTCCAATGCATTGTCGCAGGCTTCCGTTTTTTTATTGGGTGATGTTGGAGGAGATTTTGAATTTGATGGCGGGGTGGTCCGTCCATGGCAATGTCATGTTGTCGAGTATGTTTATGTCAATGTTTTGTTTAAAAATGAGGTCCAGGGTGTCCTCACCCATGTGTGGGAGTCTTTATCAGTTGCTGGAGACCCAATTCTTCCAGTTGATTGATGCAGGTGGTCGCAATGGGGTTTTTGGGCTCGTTTGCCCAGAGGTTGAAATCTGAGTGCCAGGAAACTTTTGAATTTTAGGGTGTGTTGCGATGAATTCTGAGAGGGGTGAAAGAAGATTGCACTGTGGTCTGTAGCATAGTAGAATGAGTGGTGTCATAGGGTGTTGATTGAAGATGTAGCGTCTCCATAAAAGGCACTGGGTTCTGTGAAGATGGTTTGAGCCCCAGTTGAGATTTATTTTTCCCTTTCCGGTGCTCGGTTAGGATCCTGTAGTTTTTCAGCACCAATCCGGTGAGGATGGTGTTGCAGTTAAAGGTTAGCCAGCTTTCGGTGATGAAGAGGCAGTCTACATTGGAAGTACATGACTTCATCACTGAGCACAGTCTGTGTTTTGACTGCAGACCTGGCGTTGATCAAGGCGCAATCTAATTGTAGTGGTTGAGTAGATCTCTTCCTGTGGTTGCTTGTTCTTTTTTGAAGGATTTTTTTTTTTTGTATGGAAGATGGCAATGTTGTGTTGATGATCCTTAGTCTGTGGAGAACTTCTGAGTATTTGAAGTGGCACATGGTCCATGGATGAGGTTGATAGTACTAGGGGCCTAAGATGATGATGATCCTGATCAGGGTTTTAACCCTGGGGACGGGCTAGGTATCAAACTTGCTGCCGTGCTATGGCTATTAGTAAGCGCACAAGTTGATCAGGGGACGCCTGTGCGGAAAAGAGTTGTTGTATTGGGTTGCTGGCTGTTCCAGCTACTTTTTTTTTTTTTTTTTTTTTTTTGCTTGAGGTGAAGATCCCCGCTCAGAAATCTGGTGGTGATCTGGAATAGTCCTAAAGATGATGTGATATGGAGGCTGGAGGTAGGGGTATGCTAAACCTACGGCCCTTCCATTGATTCAGAGGAAGGCAAAAACCCCACCAGTGGGGAAAAAATTCCTTCCGGACGCTGTCCCTGGATCAATCACACTGGGGGGGGGGATGTGCGAGCTTGTTGTGGTGGCCCCAGTTGGCTGTCAGGTGGCCTGGTTGTGGTGGTCCTGGCTTGCTGTAAACCTCGCGCTTCTGGTGAGCGGTCCGGTTGCCACGTGCAGTGGAGTCTCTAATATGAAGGGGGCCCTTCGGCCTGCTGGGTGGATGGAGGTAGGATAGCCGGGAGGAGAGTTTTTTGTGAGCTGTGGCTCAGCTGCAGCCATCAGTCTGCATTGTCCGGACTAGGCCGGAGTTGCGGTGTTGCCTAAACAACCTACCCGGAGCAGGTGGCGGACAGGCCGCGGCGGAAGATTGGGAATGCACGGAGGATCGGGTGGCTAGGGGAGATTGTTTTCTAGTCACTGTCCTCACTGAGTCCAGGTGAGGATGCTGGTAGCTGCTGGAGTCCCGGGGGAGGGCTGAGGGGAGATCTGTGGCTGGAGCTAGGGACGGAGCCTCTGTCGGCATTTCTACTCTGCTCTCCATTGGATCTGCTCAGCATTTAATTGTTGTGAACGGTTTCATGATTTAAAAAAAAACAGCAAAGTTAGTGTATGTATATGTATATGTGTACATGTTACGTCAAGTAAATGGATGCCAAACATGTCACGCTTTGAAATTGCACACACTCATGGAATGACGCCAAACTTCAGTACTTGCAAATCTCCATAGGCGACGCGTTAAATTTTTTTACATGTTTAGAGTTAGTGGAGTTCTAGTGCTAGAATTGTTTGCACTCTAACACCCAGGGCAATACCTCACCTGTGGTTTGAACGGGGTTTACATGGGCGGGATTAATGTGTGCGTTCGCTTCTGAGCTATCCGGGGCGCTTTTTAAAATTTATTTTTATCACTTTTATTCCTATTACAAGGAATGTAAATATCCCTTGTAATAGGAATCCTTTGTGACAGGTCCTCTTCTCATTGAGATGCTGAGTTAAGACCCCACATCTCGCTTCTCCTTCAGGCTGGAAAGCATGAGATCGGGGGGGGGGGGGGGGGGGGGAAACCACGATCTCATGCTTGCCAGCTGTGATTGCGTTTTTTTTTTGTTTACATCTGTGGCCCGGAGGTGACGTCATAATGTCGTGCCTGGGCCTCTGATGGTCAGAGGTGACCATCTGGTCACCGGTCATCTCTATGCATGTCATCCAGGAGGTGCACAGAATCGCTGGCTAAAAACAAGGATATCTGAATGATGCCTGTAGCTGCAGCCATTATTCAGATGTTCCCACTGAAAGTCCAGGTCATCATATGATGTCCTTGGGCAGGAAGTGGTTAAACTGACCATTATTTACAGGTGGAAGTCCATTCCTTTGATCTAAAGAACTACATGTTGCATTGTATCTCTTTATCTCCAATGTTGTGACAAACTTGGCAGTGTGTGTGTGCCTTTTTTTTTTTTTTTTTTTTTTTTTTTTTCTCTTTCCCTAAGGCAGTTCATATGCCAATCTCAATCTGGACTGTTGCCACACAACATCTTGACTGTATGGCAAGAAGTCCCATAAGTAGGTTGATCTGTCCTTGTGGGCCAGTTATCTAGAGTCCAGGAAGTCCTTCCTTTCATGTGTTTGCCAGATTCTCACAACATGCCAGTCTGAGGCGCTTCATGCTGAAGCTGGCATGAATTTGCTATCCCTCAAATGCTGGACTTAGACTGCAGGGTCATTGGACCAGTATTCGGTCAGATATGCTACAGTTGTTGACTAGTCAGGCGGTGCTCAGTGCTGATTCTCTATTGGTTTGAACTTCAAATTTTCAGCAGTGGCTGTCATTGCCTCACTCCCCCATTATGGCATGTATTCAGGGGTGTGGTCTCTCCACTCCAAAGTATGCTAGACATCTGTCACAGGTAGATGCTGGATATGGTACCCTGGATGTCCAGGTTGATAAAGAAGCTGAATAGGTTTGTTGGCAGTACCTGGGTAGAGTGTGTGTCGGGGGGGGGTGTTTTTATTTTTATTTATTTATTTTTTTTTTTTTTTTTTATATCCATAGGAAAGGGGCAGAGGACACTCTGGTAATTGTCCACAAACTGTACCAGGAAAACGTGGTACTCTGGTACTCGGACATCTTCAAGGGTTTGTCTGCATCTTCTGTTTTAAGAGCTGGTCTAGCATTCTGCTTCTGTTGCTGGCTTTTGACGACATGACTGTTCGGGTCTAGGTCCCATGCGGCAGAGGCCTAGCATAATCTATCATTCCTAGTACTCTTAAAGCTAGGAAATCAACTTCTGGCAGACTTATTGCATTTAGGTCTACTTTGCTTGGTGCAATGATGGGTAGGGGGAACCTCCCTAGGATTAAAGAGCTTTTTCTATTATATTGACCTGACACGGCTCCTCTCTGTAACTAAATGGGTTGTATAGTCTGCCATTAGGAGAAACTAGGCAAAATTGTTACACAATACACAGAACTTTAATCCTGCCCCGGGGGGCAGGCCCCATGCTATCAACCCTCCCCCTGCTCCCAGCAGCTTCAGGTGTGTGTTTTTTATTTTATTTATTTATTTTTTTGGCCTAGCAAGGAGAATGACCTAGGAAACCCTGCAGGCCTCTCTGTCCATATTTATGCGCAAGATAGAAGATATCCTTGTAGTCTTCCCCAGTCTGGCCATCGAGCGTGAGCAGGCCGCAGCTAAGGCTCAGCAGGCCATGACATGCCTCAGCTCCAGAGGTGGTCGGTGAGCTTCAATGTTCCGGGGTATACATATGACCGGGCTACTGATGTCTGGATCACAGTATACCGAGGCAGACGGTTACCCTGTAACTGTGCAGGAGTAGGTCTGTGATGGAATGTCTCCAGCTCTTCAGGACTGGTAAGTATGGCTCTCCCTGCTTTGGTGGGGTGAGCAGCTGGGCATTCCCTGGGGGGGTCGATTCAGCGGCCACCTCGCCTCCCTATCACACCTTTTTCTCCTCTCTGCGACTGGAAACCTTCTAGGGACTACAGGCTCTGCTGTGGCTATCACAGAACGCCCCAGGGTGGTGAGTCTATCGCTAGGTAGCCCCCCCCCCCCCCACATGGCGGCAGCAGCAAGAGGGTGGGACCTTCACTGTCTTAAGTCCCCTTGCAGGTGGCAGACAGGCTAGGGTCAGCATGGCTTCAAAAACTGGTTTCTTCCCCCGAAATCCGCACGACCTGTACTGGCATCCATGACGCTGACTGAGTGGGCAAAACTTTTGCACCGTGAATTGGGAGAGCAGAATGCCTCCCCTGTCTGCGTGGAACTAGCAGACCAACTAGTGCATGGCCTTAAGTATGTTTGTGACGCGGCCCTGGATACTCTCCCCCTGCTATCCCAGGCCTCAGTGTCAGTCGTGGTGCCGAGGCGCCTCATTTGGCTGAAATGCTGGTCTGCTGACCAGGCATCCAAGAAAGCCCTGACGGATCTTCCCTTCCTTGGCGAACGGCTCTTTGGAGCCTCCTTGGATGACATTATTAAAAATGGCACGGGTGGTAAGAGTACACTACTCCTACAGGCCAGGAAGGCTAAGGAGCCACGCTGCAGGCAAGGGCCCTCTTTTTCAGCTCACAAGCGGCTTTTTCGTCCGCCCGGTGCTTCGGCAAAACGACCCCAGCCCGACAGAATGCCCATGGACTGTCAGAAGCATCCCTGGAATATTGGACCTAAAAGCCCTAAATCACTTTGTAAAAGTGCAGAGGTTCAGAATGGAATCGGTTCGCTCAGTAGTCGCTGCACTCCATCAAGGGGATTTCTGGCGTCATTGGACATTCAGGATGCCTACCTGCACATACCCATATGCCTTCAGCATCAAAAGTTTCTGCGTTTTAGCAGTCGGGGAAGCCCACTACCAGTTTGTGGCTCTTCCTTTTTGGCCTGGTATCAGCCCCCCCGAGTCTTAACACCAATACTGGAGCCAGTACTTTGGTAGAGACAATGCAGGATTGCGATCATGAGTTGCCTAGATTATCTCCTCCTGAGAGCTTCTTCAGAATTAGAGGAGGATGTGGCAATCACCTTGCAGTCCCTGCAAGAATTTGGGTGGCTGTTGAACCTAAGGAAGTCTGTGGTTGTACCAACTCAGCATCTGGAGTACCTGGGGTTGCTGTTGGACTTCAGGGAAGCAAGGGTTTTTCTCCCCTCTGACCACAGATCTAAGAGTCAGCAATTTATCTAACTACTGATGAACCGCAAGTGGTCATCGCTCCACTTTTATAAACAAAGAAAATGCGGCGCAAAAAATCTAAACACATTTTAAAGTAACGCATTCATGTGTAAAAGTCCAAAACGGGTACTGAAATTTCAGTGAATCCACAACAGATCTCCCTCCACCTCATTCAGCCGAGATAAGGATAGTAGGGGTCCCATCACCCAACACGACAGACCCTTACCATCAGTGCAACGATAATGCACAAATAGAAAAGCCACTTTGCTCCACTACTCCTCACAAGCAGTACACTGGAACCAGAAATCTCTCCAATCATGAACAGGTATTAAGATTCCCATGCAGGTCAGCAGTCATGTGGATATAGAAAAATAACGCTCATTGTGCACATATCTTAAAAAAAGATGCCCTATTAGGAAAAAACAATTCCACTCGCATTTAAGCTGACTAAAATAGGCAAAACAACTGAAGCGTCCAGCGCTTCAGTGATAGTCTCTGTAGTGCAGTCTGTCCAGGTCCCACGTTAAGCCAGGCTCCGCTTTTGCATACGGGTGCTGGGGCTCATGGTAGCTTCCTTCTAGGCAGTACCTTATGCCCAGTTCCAGTCCTGCAGAAGGAGATCTTGACAAAATGGGACAAATCTCTGTTGTCCCTGGATTGGCAGATCCAGGTGAGCCAGCCGGTCAGGGACTCCCCGATCTGGTGGTTGAGGTCCCTGGTGATTCAGTCCGTAAAATTGTTCCTTCCTCTGAAATGGACAGTGATCACTACGGATGCCAGTCTATCCGGCTGGGGTGGAGTGATGGGGATTCAGTCGGCTCAGGGCCTCTGGTCGACGGAAGAATCTAAGTTGCCCATCAATCTGCTCGAATTGAGAGCGATCAGGTTGTGCCTCCACACGTGGTCAATGACCCTCCAAGGGCGTCCGATCAGAATACAGTCAGACAACACCACAGCTGTGGCGTACATAAATCGCCAAGGAGGAACAAGAAGCTCAGCCTCTGCTCGGGAGGACGCTCACATACTTGGGTGAGCAGAGCGACATGTACCGGCCTTGTCGGCCATTTACATCCCAGGGGTGGAAAATTGGCAGGCGGACTAGGAGTCGACAGATGCTGGACCCAGGAGAATGGGATTTGCTTCCGGAGGTGTTCAGGCTGCTGTGCCTGAGGTGGGGCACACCAGATGTGGATCTATTGGCCTCCCTGTCTCAATTGGAAGGTACCGAGATTCGTGTCCAGGACCAGAGATCTGTGGGCAGACGCGCTGGTGGCTCCGTGGGATCAGTACCAGCTGATCTACGCCTTTCCTTCCGCTGAAACTGTTGCCACGTCTACTTCGCAGAGTGGAAGCCGAGGGGATTCCAGTAATCCTGATTGCCCCAGATTGGCCTCAGTGGGCCTGGTACACAGACCTGGTGGCAGACTCTCCCTGGCAACTTCCGTTGAGAGAGAGAGGACCTCCTATCTCAAGGTTAAATCCTTCACCCTGCTTTACCATTGCTGACTTTAATGGCCTGGCTGTTGAAAGCCAGGTATTGAGGAACTGGGGTCTGTCGGACTATGTCCTATGACTATGTTCCAACTATGCTGAGGGCGCGGAAATCTTTTTCCAGGAAGATATACCATCGTACTTGGAAGGCCTATATCTCCATGTGCATCCGCACTCCTTCTCTATATCCAGGATCCTGCTGTTTCTTCAGCAAGGTGCAGACCAGAGGTTGGCATTGAGTAGGGCTGCAACTATTTTCATAATAGATTAGTTGGCCGATTTTATTGTTTCGGTTAATAACCTTAAAAAAAAAAAAAAAAAAAAAAAAGTGGGTCAAATGGACGTTCATTTTCAACCACAGTGACGGCAAAATTTGTAAATAGAAAACTTCTTGGTCAAAGGACTTTTCAGACACTTTATGTGGTTTTTGTTCAGAAATTAAGTGAAAATTTCTAACAAAGTTCTTTCATTCAGCAAATGTACAAAGATTTTTTCATCGGAATATTCTCACCTGAAAATTGATCCGTGAGGCCAGCATAAGGCTCAGTACACATCTATGCAGTTTTTGCTTTTTTGATCCATTTCTGTAGTGCTTTTTGCTGTGCATTTGCTTTTTGCGCACGTGATTTTACTGCTATTTGTGTTTGCATAATTTTTTTTTCTTTTTGGGCAGATTAAAAAAACGCATTACTGCAAAAACGCATTACATTATTTTCTGCAGCTTCTTAATTGAAGTATATTGAACCAAAGAAGCACAGTTTTGTGTTTAAAAGTCCCTAACCCTTTCCAAATATGCAGCGGCTGAAAAAAGCACAGATATAAATGTGTCCTATAGGAAACCATGTAACTGAACTGCAGTGCGTTTCTGCAAAAAGCACCAATAAACAAAGATGTGAACCAGGCCTAAGACGTTTTAGTAACATAATGGGGTTAGAAAGACTAAAAATTAGCCCTTTTATAGTACAAAGAAAGCCGATAATCACTACTGGAAGGGGTTCATTTTTATTTTTTTTACTGTAGAACAGTGACAGTAGTGATATTTTTCTTCTACAAAGGGCTATTAATCGCTTATGAAATTAATCGATTACCATTTTCATAATCGATTAGTTGTTTCAGCCCTAGCGTTGAGCACCATCAAGGGACAAATTTCAGCTCTGGCTGTCATCCCCCCCCCCCCCCCCCCCCCACAACCCCTGGCGTCTCACTCATTAGTGAGTACCTTTGTGCAGGGGGTGCGACATGTAGTCCCTCCAGTGCGTCCTCCGTTACCTTTGTGGGATTTGATCCTGGTGTTGACGCTTCAGAAGTCGCCGTTTGAGAATATCAGGGAGATTCCTCTGCGGACCCTTTCACAGAAGGTGGTCTTTCTGGTGGCCATCACATCGGCCAGGAGGGCTTCTGAACTGGCGTCCTTGTCCTGCAAGTCCCCTTATCTGGTCATCCACAGGGATAAGGTGTTGTTGCGTCTGCAACCGTCCTTTGTACTGAAGGTGGTTTCGGCTTTTCATATCAATGAGGACATTGTATTGCCATCATTGTCTTAAGCCGAAGCACCCCAAGGAGGTGGCCCTTCACGCTCTGGATGTGGTTAGGGCTCTGAAGGTGTACTTGTCTGCCACAGCTTCCTTTCGGAAGTCAGACTCGCTGTTTGTTTCGGTGGCTGGTCCTAAGAAGGGCATGGCAGTCTCGTCGGCCACCATTTCTAGGTGGATCAGACAGATTGTAGTCCAAGCCTACGCCTTGAAGGGGCAGGTGCCTCCCTTTCCAATCACGGCCCACACTACAAAAGCAATCGGAACATCTTGGGCCTTCCGACACCAAGCATCTGTCGCTCAGGTGTGTAAGGCGGCGACCTGGTCGTCTGTCCATACGTTTACCAAGTTCTACAAGGTAGATGTCAGTGCATAGGCTGATGCTGGTTTCGGCTGCAAGGTTTTGCAGTGTAGTTGCAATTTTTATTATATTTTTTTTATTTATTTTTTTCTTCCTGGTTTTAGAGAAAAACGCAGTACTGTGTTGTTAATGCTCTGTTGCATTGTCCCGGGGCAGGATTAAAGTTCTGTGTATTGTGTAAAAATTTTGCCTAGTTTCTCCTAAATGGCAGGCTATACAACCCATTTAGTTAGAGAGGAGCTGGGTCGGTCGGTGAATTAGAGAAGGATTTTTACGGTGAGTACAAAAAATCCTATTTTTTTTTTATTTTTTTTTTATTTTTTTTCTAGTCTGCCCCGGATCAATGCTTGGCCTTGGAGACCATCAAAAGGCGGTCTGCCCCTACCAATTTGTTCAAGATGTTGCCTGCTTCTCACTCTTAAGAATGAGAAGGGTAGTGTTTCAGCTCCAGGAATGCTCTAGCCTACAAAGAGCTCCTTTGTCTATTTTGCAGTAAAAGGATGGAGAGTATTTTGATCTTGTCACACAGATGTGGTACTCCTGACCACCAGAATGTTTTTCAGGGTAACTTGTGTCCTAAGTTTAGGGGGCTAGCCAAATCCGTTCTTCCTTCACTAGGAAATCTACCTCTCCTAAGCTCTGCCATAACACTTAAGATATGGGTAAAAAGGTGTGTGTTTGTCTCCGTGTCCCTACACTGAACCCTCTTCTCTGCCCCCCCCCCCCCCTTTATTTTTTTTCATTTTTCATTTTCTTAGCTTCCTTTAGGCAAAACACAGTTTAAAAACCCATCAGCTACTCCAAGTCTCAGAACGAATACCTCATCTTCATCATCTTCCCATTCCAGTGTAAACACTAGCTTGAATTCCAGTTCATCCTCTCCACCTGCTGTCAGTGGTAAGCTACAAATCCCTGCTTGTGGTGTGCACACATCTGTTGGCTTACCCACAATTTGTACTGCTATTTACTCAGATGCTGCATGAAATATTATTTATTCTTCATCCAACCTTTTTAATTTTGTTCTTTCAGCTAAACGAAATGCATCTCTTAACACATCCCTGAGCACCTCAATAAACAGCTCAAGACTGAAGCCAAATATGAACAAACTTGCACTTGTACGTCCTCTTGGTGGGATAGGATCTACATTAAAGATGCCCAGTTCCGACGCAAACAACCGTCTAAAACCAAATGCAGTAACAAAAACAAATGGTAACAAACCCGTATCAGTGTCTTTGGCCCAACCACAGACTCCAGCTGGCAAATTTCAAAGGCAGACTTCTGCACCTAATCTACATAGACTGCCTCCTCCTGCTAAACCAGAAAGTGGAGTAAAAATGTCCACAAAGCCGCAGGCAAAAATAATGCCTACCCCAACAAGCAGACTAAAGCCACCACTAAAGTCTGAGGGTAAGATTCAATTTAAAGAATATATCTTTTTCGATATTTTTCTTCTTTTTTTTTTTTTGTTTTTTTTTTTGTTTTTTGAGCCTTCTATTGCTTCTGCCACTAATCCAGTCTCCTTCTCTTTTTGTTTTGTTTTTTGTGATACAGGGCTGTCGCCTGACAACACAAGACGATCTCTAAAGCCAACACGCTTACTTTCATGTGGGGATATTGGAAGGTAATGTGAATCGCTATCTTGTGTTGGAGGTTTCTTTTTTTTTATTTAAGAATTGATTGTTGGGTTTTCGTGTGGTTCCCCCCCAAACGAGGAGCTCGTTTGTGCAGTCACGCGGTTCAGTCTGAGCAGAGGGACCTCCGGGGGGGGTTTCAGTTTTATCTCATTTCGAGGAGAGTGCCTACTCTAGGCAGGTGTCACCCAGTTTATATACTAGTACACGGCCACCTGCGCACTGGCTCCAGTTTAAAGGCACTTTTAAGTGTGGCGTCAATAGTTGCTCATTCCGTAAAACAGGTGATCGTGTCACCTCGTTGCCCACAGGTAAATCTTTTAGGTTTAGTTCCTTTATTTACTGTAACACGTAGGGATGCACTGAAATTTCGGCCGCTGAAAATGCCCTTTTCGGCAATTTGCCTAAAGAGAAAAACGGCCGATGATGGGGCGGGGCTGGGTGTTTTGTAGCGCAGGAGAGCCGCTTCCGCCATCTGATCACAGCGCCGGGAACATCACAGCTTTCATTTCAATAGCTGCGCGCCGTCACACAGCTATTGAAATGAAAGCTGTGATGTTCCCGGTGCTGTGAGCAAACAGACAGCGGAGGTGGCTCTCCTCTCTTCCCTTCACAGGCTGCCTACAATAGGGGACACGTGCTGGCTGGCTGCGTTGATCTCCTGTACCATGTCCCCAGTCTCTGATCATCTACTGTGTGTTTTAGCAATTTGATTCGGTTTTCGGCCTAGTGTATTTTTCATTATTGGTTTCAGTGCACCCCTATTAACACGCGCTATGTGGTGTAGGTTATTACATGCACCACATGTCAGATTCAGGAATGTAGGAAGGACCACCTGACGTCTGTGGGAGTGTTTTTTATATGATCATCTATACGATATCAGAGAAAAAAACGCTCCTAACCAGACATTGGGTCTAACGGTACATCTAGCCTAGTGGATCGGGGTATGGAGAAACTAAGCATGCCCATCAGAGAATGTGACAAACTTGCTATCTTGTGCAGAAAGAAAGTTTACTGGATATTAACTTTACATACAAGATTACCGGAAGGATTAAATTATGATTGGGACGTTTCCTACTTTTATGAATAACACTTGCGGGGCGGCACAGTGGTGTAGTGGGTAGCACTCTCACCTAGCAGTAAAAAAGGGTCGCTGGTTCAAATCCCAACACGACGCTACCTGCCTGGAGTTTGCATGTTCTCCCTGTGCCTGCTTGAGTTTCCTCCCACTATCCTTCCGTCCAAAATTGGCCCTAGTATATGAATGGGGACCTTGGATTGTGGGCTCCTTGAGGGTAGGGACTGATGTGAGTGTGCAATGTACAGGGATAGGGACAATTGTAGACACTCACTCAGGTTGAACTGGATGGACTGATGTCTTTATTCAACCTTACTAACTGTGTAACTGTAGACCAAGTTATATATATTTGTACCCATTCACACTCCTATATAAATATACCTCTACATGTGCTATATTGCCCTTTTTTATGTACATGCACAGTTGTTTCATGTTCTCTACTATCTTTTCACATTATGAGTGTATGTCTGTCTATGTATTTTTTGTCATATGGTAGTTATTCTATCACATGTCTCCTTATAGTGTGTGTATTTAATATCATTATTTTTATTTATTTTTTCACACTATTCAATCATATATACATGAAGTGTAGACCTGGATGGGGTGTTTTTTGGGGTGTGTGTGTGTGTGTGTGTGTGTGTGTGTGTGTGTGTGTGTGTGTTTTTGTCTCTCTCCATCAATATCACCTCAGTTAGCACTTACTGCTGCCATCCTTTTTGTTTTTTTTTGTCCTTCAAATCGACCTCCGAAAATGTCACTCCACACTCTAGATGTGGTTCGAGGTTTTAGTCTCTGCCACAGCTTTAAAGCGGAGGTCCACCCTAAAATGGACCTCCGCTCATCGAAATCCCCCCCCCCCCCCCCCCGGCGCCACAATCGGCACCTTTCAGGGGGGGAGGGGGGTGCAGTTACCTGGATAATCCAGGTAACTGCACCCACTTCCGGGCTAGCTCTCTGCGGAACGGGCCGTACGTTGCGCCCCGTTCCGCAAGCGCCCGCCCCCTTCAGCAAGTGCCCCGCTGCCTGCTGGGAAACACACAGCTCCCAGAGGCAGCGGGGACCGTCCGGATTGCGCCGCGCGGCTCGCGCATGCGCAGTAGGGAACCGGGAAATGAAGCCGAAAGGCTCCATTTCCTGATTCCCATACCCAAGATGGCGGCGGGACCCGGCAGCCGAGCGAGCGATCGGCTTCGGGTGCCGACATCGCGGGCGCGCTGGACAGGTAAGTGTCACTATTTAAAAGTCAGCAGCTGCAGTATTTGTAGCTGCTGGCTTTTAAAAAAAAAAAAAAAAACGCGGAGTCCCGGTGGACTCCCGCTTTAATGAAGCAGTCAGTTTTGTCCTCCCAGAGGGTTCTTGCAGGGAGTTTCCCTGCATCTTTCTAACATTGCCAGATGCAATTGTGAGGTTGTGGCTCAAACCTATAAAAGATCGAATTCCTCCTTTCCCAGTAAAGGCTCTGTAACAGGAAATGGATTTTACAGGTAATTCAAACACGTTCTACTTACCTTACCTATGGATGGGAATTAACTTAGTACTTGTAGTATTTTAAGCTGATGGCTAATGCTCCTTCACTTTTTTTTTTTTTTTTTTTTTTTTTTTTTACCTGCCCCCTCCCCCAGAACTGCTTAAAAGGGTTTGTAAATGCACAATTTAATATAAAGGGGGCTTTCTATGTGCAGCAACCCCCCTCTGTCCAGTGATGGGCACGAGTGTCTCCGCCATTCCAGATTCTCCTTCCTGATTTGGCTGAGACCTAGCAGCGACATTGGCTCCCGCTGCAGTCAGTCAGCTAGCCAATCAGGGTGAGAGGGGGGTCGGGGCTCTATCTGAATGGACACAGGAAGCTGTGGCTCAGGTGCCCCCATAGCAAGCTGCTTGCTATGGGGACATGGAACAGGAGTGAGGGGGCCATCATTGCAGAAGAGGGACCTGAGAAGAGGATCCAGGCTGCTCTGTGCAAATAGACTGCAACAGAGTAGCTAAGTAGAACGTGTTTGTAAAGCCGCACCCCCCCCCCCCTCCATTAACAATCACTTTAGTACTTAAGTTTTTCATATGCAGGTCCCATAAGTAAGCACTGATGTGTACGTTGTTTTTTTTTTTTCAGTGCTACTGTACAAAGCACTCCCATGGGAGCTGCTAAAGGAATGCAGATGAACTCCAGTTTAATAGGAAGATGTATTTCGGCAACTCCCAGCTCAAAACGTACATCTGCTTTGCCTACACCAGTTAGTCGCAGAACGTCTGGAATCTTAACAACTCCAAGGACTGTCCCAAGAGCTATTCCATCTTTCCGACCTACACCAGCTTTACAGACTTCTAGCAAGTTATCCAAGAAGTCACTTGTTGAGTAAGAAAACGTCATTACTTTGTTGCAGTAAAATAAGCCCAAAAACGTGTATTGGTGCTTTTTGTGCAATCTTTGTGAGATCTAAAAATCATTTAAGATTACTAGTGCTGTACATCTTAATAGTACTTGGTTTTATATGCCTTTTTATGTCTGAAGCTAGTTAAATCCCCTTCTGCCGCTGTACATAGACAGGTTAAAAATTATTACAGCGCTGAAACCCAAAATTAGCCTGGACAGGTAGGAGCGAGTAACATTGACATTCTCAAGTGATTTAATATTGTGAATTTTTCAAAAACAGAAGCAACATCCTAGCTGGTAATGGTTGTATCAATTCCTTCTACTGGGGTCTTGGTGCCGACACTAGTGATTTACAGTATGAGACTATGATCCTTGTTGAATTTTTTTTTTTTCTATTTTGGATTGTGGGAATTTGTATAAATGTTGCCATAGAAGATTTCTGAGTAGTGGGATGCTTTTGCAACTGGATTAGGTGGTTTCCAGGTTAATGGAACATCTCGGTACCTGAAAGTTTAAAGCAAAACTATGGGAACTTGTATGCATTTCCTCCTCTTTTCCCCCCCTCCCATGCAGTGGGGCTGTGCCCACAGTGCATGGGTTAACTACTCATTTTTGTGTAGGATATAGTATTGGTGAGATATTTGCCTTATCAGCCGGCCCTTGCTATTTCTATGTCACTTGCTATGAGGGCACTCAGCCATGCTTATTCCCAAGCCCCTTGCTCCCTACAGCTGTGTGTGAACCAATGAGGGAGAGAAGCTGCTCTCATGCACATTGCTAGTTTAAAGTGGTTGTAAAATCCTATAAATCACCCTATTACAGTATTAGAGTGTGTGTTTATGTAATATTGTGCCAAATATCCTCTTTACAGCAATGCTCACCTGAGCTCTCACTGCTCTCCTCCTCCCAGCTGTCAGCGGGGGATCTCGGTCGCTCCCTCTGCAGTGCTCAGAGCAGGGAACAGCTCCGGTGGGTCACGCAAGTGCCCAGCGGCTGTGTAAGAAGGTATTTGGCACAATATTACACACTTGTACGTGATATAATGCACTAATAGAGGGAATTATAGGATTTTATGACCATTTTAACTCGGTTCACACTGGGAATTCCTAAACTCATAATGTTAATGACTTCTGAGCTCACAGGCAGGGATGGAGATGGGGAGAGAAGACGGGGCACAGGAACGGGAAAATACACATTA
This sequence comes from Lithobates pipiens, assembly GCF_037356315.1. NCBI lineage: Eukaryota > Metazoa > Chordata > Amphibia > Anura > Ranidae > Lithobates > Lithobates pipiens. The sequence goes on from NW_027507903.1 coordinate 183,208,291, forward strand.
CATAAGACCTACCCTGAAAATAAGCCCTACTACAGTGATGGCGAACCTTGGCACCCCAGATGTTTTGGAACTATATTTCCCATGATGCTCAACTACACTGCAGAGTGCACGAGCATTGTGGAAAATGTAGTTCCAAAACATCTGGGGTGCCAATGTTCGCCATCACTGTCCTACTGTGTCTCCTGTTGCCAAAATTAATGTAAGACCTGGTTTATTCGGGTAAGTATTTAGGGGCACGCTACAGTATTGGAGGCCGTACCTAGAATCCCAAGAACTTGTGAATACTGTACACATCCAAACCATGTTTTGATGTGCTCAAGTCTAAGCAAAAGCTATTCCTAATGCAGCTTTTTTTTTCCCATCTTGTAATGTCATTGCTTGAAGATGTGCATATAAAATCTTTTCATTTTGTAATATGTTTTGCATAACATCTTGTAGATCTAAGTGTGAGCAAACCAAGCCCAAGCTCTCTTGCAGTCCAATTTCTCCTACTGAAGACCATATTACTGCAGAAATCTGTTGTTCGTTAAACTTCTCTCCTGAAAATAAACCAGTGTCAGAGAAGCAACAAGCAATGACCATCCCCCAGCACACTGAGGTAATGCATTCCCAGGTACTGCTATGGTTTACAATGTAGTCAGAATAAACTGATTTTGGATGGGAGTTTATATATACTGTAAAATATATCTATGGACTTTACTTTCATTCAAAATATTGTCAAGGTATTTACACAGCCAGGTAATCACAGAAATTCCATCATTCATTTGTTTTATAGATGACCTTTTTATAGGACTGTATTATATATAAATATAATTTTCTTTTTTTTTTTTCTTTTGCCCATTGAGGGACAAAGGAGTTTAGGTATTCTTACATTCACATTAAGTTGCCACCTGCAGGATGTTGACACACTAGCAAGCAAACTGTAGTGGTTGTAAACCTCAGACCTGAAATGAGAACAAAGTGTATCCCTCTATAGTGTGTAGTTGCCTTAAGAGCACGAAGTGTAATTTGTCTGCTGCTTTGTTCCTCTGCCATCAGCATGAATCCCGGGGAACAGCGGAGGGGGAAGAGATCGGTGTCGCCAGCGATGTGGGCTGCATCTGCAGTGCCCACATCCCTGCTCACCGAAAATTAACCCCTCAATTCCCTGCCAATACTCTGCAATACCCTGCCACGCCAATACTCTGCAATACCCTGCCACGCCAATACTCTGCATTACCCTTCCATAGACACCCCCTTCCCCTCCCGCCGCCCTCCGGTGCTTCTACCGACTCGCCAATACGATCAAATCCAGAATCTTTTATTTATTTATTTATTTAAGGCTTCCCAGCTTAGAGGTGAGATGTGGGGTCTTATTGACACCATATCTCACTGTAAAGAGGACCTGTCATGCCATATTCCTATTACAAGGGATGTTTACATTCCTTGTAATGGGAATAAAAGTGATCAGAAAATTTATTTTTGGGGAAAAAAAATGTCAAACTAAAATAAGTAAAATGAACAATACATTTTTTTTTTTTTTTTTTTTTTTTTTTTTTTTAAAGTGCCCCTGTCCCCATGTGCTCGCATGCAGAAGTGAACGCATACGTAAGTCCCGCCCACATATGAAAACGGTGTTCAAACCACACATGTGAGGTATCGCTGCGAACGTTGGAGCGAGAGCAATAATTCTAGCCCTAGACCTCCTCTGTAACTCAAAACATATAACCAGTAAAAAAAAATTAAATCGTCGCCTATGGGGATTTTTAAGTAGCGACGTTTGGCGCCATTCCACGAGCCTGTGCAATTTTGAAGAGTGACATGTTGATTTACTCGGTGTAACTTCATCTTTCACAAAAATTGGGCTAACTTTACTGTTTTTTTTGTGCTTAAAAAAACAAAACAAAAAAAAACATTCAAAAAATTGCTGCACAAATACCGTGCGAGATAAAAAGTTGCAACGACCACCATTGTATTCTCCAGGGTGTTTGCTAAAAAAAACATATATAATGTTTTGGGATTCTATGTAATTTTCTAGCAAATAAATGATGATTTTTACATGTAGGAGAGAAATGTCAGAATTGTCCTGGGTGCTCCAGAACGCCTGATGGCGCTCCCTGCATGTTGGGCCTCTGTATGTGGCCACACTGTGTAAAAGTCTCACATGTGGTATCGCCGTACTCGGGAGTAATAGCAGAATGTGTTTTGGGGTGTAATTTGTGGTATGCATATGCTGTGTGAGAAATAAACTGATAATATGACAATTTTGTGAGAAAAAATAAAATAAAAATAAAAGTGAAAAAAATCTTGTCTTTGCAAAGAATTGTGGGAAAAAATGACAACTTCAAAAAAACTAATCATGCCTGTTACTAAATACCTTGGAATGTCTTCTTTCCAAAAAGGGGTCATTTGGGGGGTATTTGTACTTTTCTGGCATGTTAGGGTCTCAAGAATTCAAATCGTTCAGAATTCAGGTGTGATCAATTTTCAGATATTGGCGCCACAGCTTGTGGACTCTATAACTTTCACAAAGACCAAATAATATCCACCAATTTGTACTTATTTTTACCAAAGATATGTAGTAGTATAAATTTTGCCCAAAATTTTATGAAGAAAAAATTACTGCTAAATTTTATAACAAAGAAAAATTCATTTTTTTTACAGAATTTTCTGTATTTTTTTTCTTTTATAGCACAAAAAATAAAAAACCCAGCGGTGATTAAATACCACCAAAAGAGAGCTCCATTTGTGTGGAAAAAAGGACAAAAATTTCATATAGGTCCAGTGTTGCATGACTGAGTAATTGTCATTCAAAATGTGAGAGCACCGAAAGCTGAAAATTGGTCTGGTTATTAAGGGTGTTTAAGTGCCCAGTGGTTAAGTTGCACTGGAACACTCCCTGCAGGAGCCAACACTGCTCTAGCTTGCTTGTGCAGACAAGTGTCAGGCAAGCCTTAGACATTATTACATTATTTGAACTTCGCTATAGGAATGGATTTACTTTTTATTATTTTGTATTTTTTTACTTTATTATTTTTTACAGCACCTTGGAGAGCCCAGCTCCACCCCCTTCACGGGAAACTCTGCCATGACGACAACCCTTTAAATGCAGCTGCTTCCACCATGCTGTCGGTCTGCCATGGTGGAAGTGCTGCTGAACTACTAGTAGTAGTGCTGCACTGTCTCCAAGGGCAGGGTTGCAGTACCTTCTGGCTTCTCCTTTTTGTGTCGCCTACGACCAGCTCATCACCCCCCCCCCCCCCCCCCCACAGATCACACTCAAGGGTGCTCAGAGGCTGTGGGTGTGCTGAGTAAGCCTAAAGCTCTCAACATGTCGGCTAGAGAATAAAATGGTGGTCGTTGCAATACTGTCTGTCACACCGTATTTGCACAGCGGACTTACAAGCGCACTTTTTTTTTGGGAAAATGTATTTAACCACTACAATACAGGGCACTTTCACCCCCTTCCTTCCCAGCCCAATTTTTAGCTTTCAGCGCTCTAGCGCTTTCAGTGACAATTGCGCGGTCATGCTATACTGTACCCAAATGAAATTGTTATCATTTTGTTCGCACAAATGGAGCTTTATTTTGGTGTTATTTATTCACGACTCCGTTTTTTTTTTTTTTTTTTTTTTTTTGCGATATAAGCGCAAAAATAGCGGAAATTTGGAAAAATAACTATTTTCTTTTTTCTATTTGAAAAGAAATCCAATAAAATCAAATTTTGTCATAAATTTAAGCCAAAATGTATTCTGCTACATGTTTTTGGTAAAAAAAAATTCCGTTAAGTGTATAATAATTGGTTTGTGTGATCACGGACATATGTACGCAAATGATCATGTACATATGTGTGCAGGTGATCACGTACATATGTGTGCAGATAATCATTGGGACATGTGATTTTAGTGGGACATGTGGGGGACATGTGTTTTTATTATTAGGGACATGTGTTTTTATTATTTGGGGACATATGTGGGGACTGTGTTTGTACTGTGTGGTGTGTTGTGTGTTTACACTACACTGATGATCAGTGAGTAAAAGCTGTAAAAAGCAGCCCATACTCACTGATCATCAGCCGGCTGCAGCGTTCTGCTCTCCTCTCCTCAGCGGTGACTTCCGTGTGAGGAGAGGAGAGCCGATTGCCTAGCAACCGGCTGTTTGTTTACATCACATGACGGCCGTGATTGGACACGGCCGTCATGTGATCAGGAGGGCCAATCACAGAGCCCTCCTGCCGATCTGAGATGTGCCGTGTCCGGGTGACACGAGCACATCGGGATCGCGCCGCTGCGTGGGCGCGATCCCGCTACTCCTGAAGGACGTTCCTGAACGTCCTATCAGGAGTAGACGGCTCCCACCCGGCCGTATATATGCATTGGCCGGGTGGGAAGTGGTTAAAGGAATGTAAAAATCCCTTGTAATAGAAAAAAGCATGACAGGTCCTCTTGTATATGAGATCTGGGGTCAGAGATGCCTAACATCTCATATTTACACTAAAATGCAATTTAAAAAAAAAAATTGTCATTTTGGAGAAAAAAAAATCAGCCGACTCAGTTCCCGGGCATGACAATGGCCTGTGATTGGGCATCTTCCCCACCACATGTTCCGCCTGCCATCCAACCCGGTGTAACTCTTCATCTCGTCCACACCCATCCTAGACCGAGCCCCCCATTGGCTCAATCCCCACCACATGTTTAGCCTGCCATCCAACCCGGAGCAACCCTTCATTTCGTCCACGCCCATCCTAGACGCATCACCCATGGCCCCAGAGATTTGTGGGAGATGACGTTCTATGGGGAGGGGAGCTGTGCACGAGATACACCAGTATTTTCTCATGTGCCCACAGAGGGCTCGGGTATGCCGGTCATTGGCACGTGTGCCATAGGTTTGCCATCACTGGCCTAGGCCATCTTTATATAGAGCAACAATTTTTTTTTTTTTTTTTTTTTTTTTCCCCAGATCCTCAGTTCTTTGCCATGAGATGCCATGTTGAATTTCCAGTGATGAGTGAGTCGCATGACACAGGGGAGGGAAAATGGCTAATTGGGCCCGATTTGGACATTTTCACTTGGGGGAACTGTTATACAAGCTGTACACTCTACTTTACATTGTAGAAAAGTGTAATTTCTTCAGTGTCCCATAAAAGATATATTTACAAAAAAATGTGAGGGGGTGTACTCTTGTGATACTGTATTTTTACCAGTAAACTGAGCTTATATAGTGAAATACTGTTTTTTGATGCATTTTAAAAGCAGCCGTGTTCTGTCAGATCAGCAGGCTGGCTGCTGTTTTTGAAATTCAACATTAAAACGGTCAGACGGATTTCAAAATGCTGTATTTCACTATAAGCTATTTACTTACTGGTAAAGGAAATGCCAGACTTTGGTGGGTGTACAAGCTGTCTGCTTGGTGCCATCTCACTGTCTGTAGCCTTACTGTGGGCAACTGGGGGGTGTAAAATGATGGCTGTGATGGAACATCACTTCTGTTACAAAATTTGATGTGTTGACTAATCTGACGGAACACTGGCCACTGGAAAGCAGAGGGAAGGGGATTGGTCCTCTGGCTGGGGCTTCCTTCCAGCCCTTGAGTGAGGGGACCACGGAAGGATTCGGGCTTTAAAAAGCACAAGGTATCTGGCAGAGGACTTACTGTTTGGGCCAGCAGCAGAGCCGTGTTGGACAGAACGACTGACAAAAATAAGGTTTCTCTATTGTTTACTGACTGACACAGCTCCACTAATCTTAACTGTCGGGTTATTACACCACCTTCAGGAGAGGACTAGGCAGAACGTTATACATGTGAAAAAAATAAACAAAAAAGGAAAAAAACAGAACTTTACAGTTCCATCCAGGGGGCAGTCCCTCTGGTAATAACCCCTCAGCCTGCCTCCTGCAGCTCTTCTTTTTTTTTTTTTTTTTTGCCTTTTGCGCAAGATGTTAAGATCCTGGGATCTACTATCAACAGCCGGCTGGGTGACGGGCTGGATACATTAGAGCCTTGTAGTCTCCCCAGCCTGACCATCAAGCGTGTGCAGACCCTAGCTACGTGCTGGGTCGGCCACGACATGCCCCTCATGCTCCAAGGGTGGCTGGGGAGTGCAGTGCTCCGGGGCACACATGACGGGACTACCTATGTCCTTGTCAGTCTGCTGTGGCCAGCAGCCACCCCATACGGCTCGGAGAATGGGTCTGTGATTGGCTGTCCCCAGCTCATCTGGATGGTAAGTACAGCTCTCCCTGCCTCGGCAGGATTGAGCAGCTGGGCATTCCCTGGGAGGCCGATTAGGGGGTCCCTTTCTTTTCTCTCTGTCCCTATTTTCCCTCCTGTGGGGGATGCTGCATGATGGGCTGCTGAGTGGTGTGTACCCATAGCCAGGGGTCCCCTGGGGGGCTCTCACCTTGGATTGGGGCTGCGCTGGGTATCTGGAGGTCTGCATGTGCTGATCGCCATAGAGCTGTTCTGCCGCCATTTTCTCTTTCCTTTCACTGTGTACGGTTTGTCAGCCTGTCCTAAGTCCCCAAGGGTGGCAGACGGGGTGGGTCAGCATGGCTTCAGAAACTGATGTGTGTTCCCCCAGAACTCCCTGCAATTGCAAACAGTGCATTGCCTTTGGACCCTTTGTCGGTGGTCCTTGAAATGTTTGTTGCCAGGGTGGAGGCTGTGTGTGGGCGCAAAGGTGGTTAAAAGCGGCCTTTTGCCTGATGCAGACTCGGGCCCTGCTGAGACTGGCGGCCCCTGCTCTGTTGCTTAAGATGACACTGACCAGGACCGATCGGACAGTGAAAATGAGTCCGTCTGGGTCCGCGCTGCTTGGAGCACTTATCACAGCTGTGCGTGATACCCTGAAGATTCAGGTTACAGCAGGTTCCTCTGCTGAAGTAGCGGTCCCCTTTGGGTCCTGTAACCCAGCCCGTACACCTAAAGGTGTTTCCGTATCTGACTTATTTCAATAAGTTCATATACAAGGAATGGGGAAGTTCGCAATGGACCTTTTCAGTCCCTGAAAGAATGGAGGTGCGCTGAGGAGAGCCTTAATAAAAAAAAAAAAAAAAATGGTCGGCCCCTCCGCTTGTCGCTTCAGAAACCGCTGTTTGAGAACATCAGGGAAATTTCCTTGTTGACTTTCTCAAAGTGGTCGTCCTAGTGGCCATTACATTGGCCAGGAGGGTTTCGGAACTGGCGGCCTTGTCTTGCAAGTCGCCCTATCTGGTTATCCATAAGGATAAGGTAGTGTTGCGTCCGCAACCTTCTTTTCTGCCGAAGGTGGTATTGGAGTTTCACATCAATGACGACATTGTGTTACCATCTCGGTGTCCTAAACCATCACACCCTAAGGAGGTGGCTCTTCATTCCCTGGACGTGGTCTGGGCTCTAAGGGTGTATTTGTCTGCTACAGCTCCCTTTTGGAAGTGAGATTCTCTGTTTCGGTAGCTGGTCCAAAAAGAGGTATGGTGGTCTCGTTGGCCACCATTTCCAGGTGGATTAGACAGATTGTGGTACAGGCCTATGCCTTGAAGGGGCAGGTGCCCACCTTTTCTGACACGGCCCATTCCAACAGGTCAATTGGAACCTCTTGGGCTTTCCGACATCAATCATCAGTCGCTCAAGTGTGTAAGGCGGCGACTTGGTCGTCCGTTCACACTTTACCAAATTCTACAAAGTGGATGTAAGCGCATCGTCTGATGCCTGCTTTGGCTGCAATGTTTTGCAGGCGGCCGTGTAATGTTGCAATTCGGCACTCTTTACTCTGTTTTAAAAAGTTGAGAATTGTTGACCGCAAGTGCTGATGCGGCTAGATAAGATGGTGACTCCCCTGTTAAGGAGCACTTCTGGTTGTGGGTGAAGCTTTTTTTTTTTTTTTGTTTTTTTTGTTTTTTTTTAGCAAAGACCCTAGAGAATACAATGGCGGTCGTTGCGCAGCAATTTTCGAACACGTTTTTTTTCAGAAAAAAGTTTCATGCTTAAAAAAAAAAAAAAAAAAAGTAAAGTTAGCCCAATTTTTTTGCATAATGTGAAGGAGGATACGCCGAGTAAATACCCAACATGTCACGCTTCAAAATTGCACGCGCTCATGGAATGGTGCCAAACTTTGGTATTTAAAAATCCCCATAGGCGACACTTTAAATTTTACTGGTTACATGTTTTGGGGTACAGAGGAGGTCTAGAATTATTGCTCTCGCTCTAACATTCGTGGCGATACCTCACATGTGTGGTTTGAACACTGTTTTCATATGTGGGCGGGACTTGCGTATGCGTTCACTTCTGTGTGCAAGCTCACCGGGACAGGGACGCTTTACTTTTATTTTTTTTTTTTTTTTTAGTTTGACACTTAAACAAAAAAAAACTGACTTATTCCTATTACAAGGAATGTAAACATCCCTTGTAATAGGTATATGGCACAATCGGACATATTTACAGTGAGATATGGGGTCAATAAGACCCCATATCTCACCTCTAGGCTGGGAAGAATAAAAAAAAAAAAAAAAAAAAAAAAAAAAACCCCGATCCTGGCTTCCCTGCAAAATCTGCGCCGTTAATTTGAATACCGAGGCCGGGCGTGACGTCATAACATCGTGCTCGGCCTCCGAACGATTATAGACTCCGGGGACGATCTGGTCCGCCGGAAATCTCTATGGTAACTGGTGGGGGCCGGCGGATCCTGTCACCGACTCACCGATGGGAGTGGTGAGTCGGTACAAGCATGGGAGGGGGGGGGTCCCCTCCCGCAAGCACGATCAAGCAGCGGAACAGCCGCTATAATCGTTCTTATGGTGCAGGGAATCGCCTGCTGAAAACGCAGATATCTGAATGCCTGTGGCCTCGGGCATCATTCAGATATAACCACCGAAAGCCCATGACGTCAATAGATGTAGTATGGGTGCCAAGTGGTTAAATGCTGTTCCCACCCCTCGTTTGACACTGCTTGGGGACATCCCTACAGTCAAGATTAATGGAGCTGTCAGTCAGTGAACGATAGAGAAAATAGGATTTTTGTACTCGCTGTAAATTTTTTTTTTTTTTTTTTTTTTTTTTTTCTGAATTTCACTGACTGACACAGCACCCTCCCCTCCTATTGATTTAAGTTATACTGCTTGTTGACGTACTGAGCTGCAGGAGGCAGGCTGAGGGGTTATTACCAGAGGGACTGCCCCCTGGGAACTGTAAAGTTCTGTTTGTTTGTTTTTTCCCCACATGTATAACATGTTCTGCCTAGTCCTCTCCTGAAGGGTGGCGCAATAACCCTACAGTCAAGATTAATGGAACTGTGTCAGTCAGTGAACTTCAGAGAAAATAATTTTACGGTGCAAAAGTACTATCTATCTATCCTCTTTACAGCAGGCCCAAAAAGAGCAGGTTCGGAAGGGCACACTTCACTCCCCCAGAACAAGTTGCAAAAAATGCAATGACTATCACCTTCCAGTGGGCGGACGGCTACAGACCTTTCCTATCTGGAAGGAAGCAATGACAAGTCTATTTTGTGTTGAATATTATTAGGCAAGGTTACAACCTAGCGTTCTGACCGCACGCGCACACACATCATTTTTATATAACGGCTCTCGCAAGGGATCAAGAAAAAGCTACGTACAACGGGGGGGGGGGGGGTGTTATCATCTAAATTCCCGGGGAGGGTTTCTATCACCACATTTTTAGTCAAACCATCAGGAAAATTCCACCTGATCTTAAATTTAAAAATCCTGAACAGGTCCATAAGATACAAGATTGGGAATGGACACTTTTCCGTAAGAAGTCTGCTCACCCCCAATTGTTTTATGGCATCAAATGATTTTAAGGGATGTCTACCTGCACTTCCCAATTGCAAATTCGTCTCAAAGGTTTCTGCGTCTGACAGCTCACCTGGGAGGGGAAATGCAGTTGCAATAAAAAGTATGTGAACCCTTTGGAATGATATGGATTTCTGCATAGATTGGTCATAAAATGTGATCTGATCTTCATCTAAGTCACAACAATAGACAGTCTGCTTAAACTAATCACACACAGAATTAATTGTTACCATGTTTTTATTAAACACACCATGTAAACATTCACAGTGCAGGTGGAAAATATGTGAACCCTTGAACTGGTTGAACCTCCTTTTGGCAGCAATAATTTCAACCAAATGTTTCCTGTAGTTGCAGATCAGATGTGCACAACAGTCAGTAATTCTTGACCATTCCTCTTTACACAACTGTTTCAGTTCAGCAATATTCTTGGGATGTCTGGTATGAATCTTTCTTGAGGTCATGCCACAGCATCTCAATTGGGTTGAGGTCAGGACTCTGACTGGGCCACTCCTGAGAGCTCTTTTGTGTGAGGCATCATTCACATCAGGCAATGCTTCTTGTGAAAAGCAAGCCCAGAATATATATATATATATATATATATATATATATATATATATATATATATATATATATATATATATATATATATATATATATATATATATATATATATATATATATATATATATATATATATTCTGGGTTTGCTTTTCACAAGAAGCATTGCCTGATGTGAATGATGCCTCACACAAAAGAGCTCTCAGGAGTGGCCCAGTCAGAGTCCTGACCTCAAACCAATTGAGATGCTGTGGCATGACCTCAAGAAAGATTCATACCAGACATCCCAAGAATATTGCTGAACTGAAACAGTTCTATAAAGAGGAATGGTAAGAATTACTCCTGACTGTTGTGCACATCTGATCTGCAACTACAGGAAACATTTGGTTGAAATTATTGCTGCCAAAGGAGGTTCAACCAGTTCAAGGGTTCATATACTTTTTTCCACCTGCACTGTGAATGTTTACATGGTATGTTCACTAAAAACATGGTAACAATTAATTATTTCGTGTTTTATTCGTTTAAGCAGACTGATTGTCTATTGTTGTGACTTGGTTGAAGATCAGATCACCTTTTTTATGACCAATTTGTGCAGAAATCCATATCATTCCAAAAGGGTTCACATACTTTTTATTGCAACTGTATGTAATCTCCAGTTCATAGCTCTGCCCTTCGACCCTTTCCTCCTCACCCAGAGTGTTTACAATTTTTTTTGGCAGAGGCCTTGAGGCTGAAGAGGGTTGCCATAGTGCCCTCCCTGGACGACCTACTTTTTTGTGGAGTCCAGGGTACTAGTAGCAGCCAACCTGTAAGTAACCCAAAAGCACCTCAACAGTTTGGGCTAACTGCTGAATCAACAAAAGTCGACTCTAATCCCGGCTCAGCGAGTGAGATTCCTAGGGTACAAGATAAATTCGACACAACAGGGAATCTTTCTTTCAGGAGAAAAGGGATAGAAAATGTTAACCTTAGTGGATGTAAACCCGATTGCACATATGTGCCCAGCTCAAATTTAATTTGTCTTTTTGTTCAAAGAACTATGTCCCGTAGCTGCCTCCTACTCCGTTCTTCAGTTATCAGCCTGATAACCCTTGACCATTTCTCTGGCCACTTTTATCATATGCGACAGTTTTTTTTTTTTTTTTTTTTTGTGTTGGGAGCTTGCTATAAATTAGCATAGAGCTGAATGATTTGGAGCTGAAAGTCTCTACCTAATGAGGAGAGGTGATGTGTGCCTTTCCCTCCATCAACTGTCTTGGCTGTATGCCCAGGCTTTACTGCAGCTCTAAAGAGGAAGAGCATCTAACATGATGTGCACTTTCTAAATGGCATATAAAGATGAAGATAGCAGATATCCCTACATAAGTTATACATATGTTTCATCTGAGACTGTTTACCTCACTGTATATATGTGAGGGTTTACATCCACTTTAACGTTAGTTCAGTCCAACCTGTAAGCATCCTTAGGGAAGGTCATGTCAGTGCTGGGGCTATTCACAGCAGTAATTCCAGCGGGAGAGTGGGCCAGACTACATGCTTTTCCCACTAAAAGCGACATACTCCAGAGTTCATATTGGGAGTCCCTAGAAAAAAAAATCAAGTTTAGTGAGAGCAAAAAGGTCCATATGGTGGTGGAAGGATCGAAAGAACCTCTCAGGGGGGCCTCCCTCCCTTTTTACTAACCAAGTGTTTAACAGACACAAGCGCATGGGGAGCCCACCTCAGAGAACAAACCACGCAAGGCCAATAGTCCAAGGCAGAGGCCAGGAGATCTTCCAACTGGAGGAAACTAAAAGTGATTTACCTGAGTCTGCTGGTCTTCCAGCAGTCCTTGGGAAATCGGCATGTGCAGGTTCTATCAGACATGACGGTTGTCCTGTATCTGACAAAACTGGGTGGAACGAGGAGCAGAGCTCTAATGGAGCTGGCGCATCAGATCCCATCTTGGGCGCAATCAAATCCTAGCTTCGCTATCAGAAATTCACCTGAAGGGTACGCAAATGTTCTAGCTGAGAGTTGGCCTGCCCCAGATGGATTTATTTGCAATCCAGGGGAACGCAAAGACGCCTGCCTTTTTTTTTTTTTTTTTTTTTTTTTTGTGCTCCAAAGAGGATCAAGCAAAAGGATTGGATGTGTTGGCCCACAAATGGGACTTCCCTCTGTGCTACGCTCACTCGCATCTCCCCATTCCAGTTGATCCCTTGAGTACTAGCAAAGTTCAGAATAGAATAGACACTATTCTAATGGCACCCTGCTGGCCAAAAAGACCTTGGTTCTCAACTCTTCTAAACACATCAGTTATCCATTATGGAATGGCGAAAGGCCTAGCAGCAAGCACCCTCAAGCCGCAGGTGGCAGCACCGTCGGTGCGTGCCTTTTAAATTATTCCCAAAATAGAATTTATCTTTTAGTTCTTCAGGGTCTCACAAAGGCAGCCTTCGAACCTTTGGAAGATGCATCTTTAAAGGTTTTTCTTGCGTTTTTATAAAAACTATCCTGGTAGCGGTCACTTCAGCCTGCAGGATTAGTGAAATTCAGATCCTATCAAATGCTTAACCCTTTTTTGAGGTGCCTTCCAGACAGAATAATTAAGGACAGATCCAGGTTTCCTTCTAAAAGTATCTTCCACGTTCCACCACACGAAGGAGATTATACTGCCTACATTCTGTCCAGTCCCTATCTGGTCTGGGAGAGGAGGCCTTTCAAACCTTAGATGTCAGGTGTCTTGAGGTACCCGGAAGTAACGAAAGACCTTGGGAAATAATCTTCCCTATTCCTCCTGTTAGCAGGTGCACACGAAGGCAAAGCATTCAGGAGTACCTTTTGGGAAGATGGCTAAAGCAGGCTATGAAAGAAGCTGCCTTTGCATTAAGGTAATGATCCTCCGGAGGGTGTAGTGCCCCACTCCAAACGGGCAGTGGCAGCTTCGTGGTAAGATGCTACAGATTTGACGTGCTGTTTGCCTCGGACCAGTCCTTTTGTAATGAAGGTCTTACAAGCTGTGGTCCCACCCTGGAGTAAGTTTTCGGTCATCTCCAAGGTGCTGTCCTGAAAGGCAAAGGGAGAAAACCTGAGTTGGACGTAACGGTATGCCTATGAGCCTTCCAGGACAGCTACTTCCCTCATTGGTGTATTATGTGTTTTGATATATAATCCGTGCTGTTTTTTTGCTTCTTTCAGCATGTAGGAGGCATTATCATGTACGACTGGTGGCATGGTAAAAGCGGCTGCATTTAAAAGCGGGTTGTCACTGCAGTGTTTCCAGTGAAGGGGTGGAGCTCTCCAGTGCTGTCCTGAGAAGCTCCTAGAAATACCGGTAAGCCTAACTAAGGTAAGGGGTGTTTTTTGTTTATAGATTTATTTTTATTTTGTCTCCCCCCCCTCTGTTCATTTTTGGCCTTTATTCCTTTTTTAGATGCCCTTTGTAGCATTATCTCCACATTCACACAAGAACTCCCAAATTCCTATGTCCTTCAAGGTATAAAAAAAACTAAGATTACTTAAAATAAGAAAGTAATAAAATAAATCTTTTTCTCTTGCAATTCATTGCGTAATGAAGTACAAATCCTATTTTTGACACTGGAAGATATTTAATTTTCTTTTAATAGGTTTTATTAATTGATATTGAGGTGGAAAAAGCGAATACTAAAATACGGAAGCAAGCATCGATTGAAAATGATAGTCAACCTCTAATTGATCTTTCAAATACCCCTGAACTGAACAAGCAACCTATTCTACTGAAACCAACATATGTTAACCAGGTAAGTTGTTTTTATTAGCAATACACTGATGTACAATGAGAAAAGGGGAAAGTTTGTAATATATCCCCCTAACAATGTATTGGTCACTGGAGAAAATATACAAACGGCCATCAGATTTGAAAGGAAGTCTTGACATGCATACAGGGGTCAAAACAAATGTATCCAAGGCTTGTTTCATCTCCTTGCATAGCTGTTACACCAGGCCAGCTTAGTTCTCAACTGCCTTTTTTATAACTTGGTTTCTTGAACACCTTTTTGTCCCTAAGCCTTCCAAAGGCCAACTCTAATACAGAAAATGCTTTTATATGAAGACCTATCCCTCCAAACCAGCCTGGTTTCAAGGCCCCTTCACAATGATGGGGGCATCCCCAGTTCTTAATATGTTTAATGCCCCCAATCGCGACCTTGCTTTTTTTTTTTTTTCTTGTTCCAAAACATCCACATGAGTTTTCTCTCCCCTGTCTTAAACCTGGTTCACATCTATGCAGTTTGCATATTCCAGGTGAATTTTGTGTTTAACACTCTTTTGATCCATTGAAGTCTATGGGCCCAGAAAAAAAGTCCCCGACCCTTTCCATAAAATGCAGACTTGAGCATGACCCATAAGAAACCATGTTAAGTGGACTGTAGTCTTTCTGCAAAACTTAAAATGCATAGGTGTGAACCAAGCCTTAATGTGATGTGTAAAAGACTGCGCTGTATCCTAAACGTAGCCGCAGCTCAAATGTTAGATGGATACATACATGATAAAATGGCAGCTGTGCTCTAATATAGTGAAAAAATGTAACAATTGCATGGTGACACAAGGGATATAAATCAACAAATTGTACAGTGACACAATTAGGGAGTGGCAATATGTGTCAAGTCCCAATGATGGTATATATGCGAAAGCAAGGGCGCTCTCAGTGGATCAGAAGATTCTAGTGTGGTGGTCTCATCCCTGATACATTTTGAACAAAAAAATCCCTCTATATAAATGGGATTATAAGTGACCACCAACACCACACACAAATCAAAAACATGAATATTAACAAATGCAGAACAAAAGATACACATAAATACATTAAAACCAGAGGGACTACTAAGCAAACAGTGTCCCAATGGTGTAACAAAATATTATAAACACATAATTACATTAAAACCAATAAATATTAATCATACTCTAAGCTGATGACCCCACACCCAAAGTAAAGTATTACTAAACCCACAACAGTAAAATCTGTTTTTATATGCAGTAAAGCATGCTTGTTATACTCGCTGTGGAACCTAAGGGGTTATTACTCTGCAGTGTGTGAGAAGGCGCCTCTCTGATCCTCCCCTTCCACTGTCCCAATATATTTCCTGATGGTAAGGAGCTAGGGGACAAGCTGCAGATGCTCAGTTTAGTGTGTATTGCTACAGGGGTTTTTTTGTTTTAATGTTTTCTCCCACAAGCTTTAACCAGATGCGAATGGTCACAAGACAGACCTATCTGCTGATTAAGTATTTAGAAGATTATATTCACTAAAATTGTATTTCCATGTACTGTGGGAGACCAGATATAGTGAATGCAGGGTCTGGGGTTTAGTAACAGGAAGTTGTGGCAAAGTGGCTAAAAGAATAAATACTTTACATTAACTTGCATTCTTTAAATTGTTACTAGACCCTGCATTTATTATATCTGGTATCCCACAATGCACAACATGGAAATGCAATTATTTTAGTAAACTTAAACTGCCAAATAACTTTTCTCATCAGCAGTATGTAGCAGTTTTTTAGTTCTCATGAACCTTGTTCGGTCGAGCACTGGCTAAAGCAGACTGTCTTATGAGGCTGCATGACCCCTGACTTTGTCTGGACAGTACTGGCCCTGTGCTGATCACATGCACCCTCCCAAGAAATAAAAACCTCTACCAATACATACCAAACTCAGCATGTGCAGAGTGCCTCCAAGACTTTGTACTAACAGCAGATGGATTGGGGACAAAGTGGAGGATCAGAAGACTCTATCAAACAGCCTTTTTACATATTGCAGATTAACCCCTTAGGTTCCAGTGAGTGTAACAAGCATGCTTTACTGCATATACAGACTGTTGTGGGTTTAGTAACCCTTTAAAGTATAGCTGATGGGTTAGATCCAGGTAGTGCAAGTGTTTCAGGATAAAACTCTTCCGTCGCTAATGTACTGCTTGTACTGTGTCCATTCTCACTCTCATAAAGCACAGATAAAATATGAAAACCAAGGCTAGTAGTTGGGGACAAGTAAAGTAAATTTGTTTAAAATGTGCTTCGCTTATGACCGAGTACTATGTGCTTTCCAGGAAAGTATGCTTCTTACAGAAACAATACTTGCAGAGGGGGTGTGTACGCATATAGTTAAGAAAATATTCAGCGAACCAATGGTATTCTAAAAGTCACATTGTGAATTTTGTGTTTTTTTCCCCCCTCCTTCAATAATTTATTCCCCCCCCCCCCCTCCATTTCAGTTAATTGACTTCGGCTCGCCTCTTATAATGTTGAGCCCTGCAACCAACAAAGAGAACATGGACTCGCCCCTCCTGAAATTTTGAATCTTGAAATATGACTTGAGGATCATGGACCATTTCGCACAATAAAGACTTTGCTTTGTACAGCTCTGCACTACTTGAAAGTAATCTACAAAAATGTGCACAATATGTACTCCGTTCCTTTTTCCTAAACCATAAACATGGAGTCTGAACCTTTTTGTGATACTGACAAGCTGATTTTGGAGGAGACCATCTATGCAACCTCTACAGTTCTGCTACCTGGATCACCTAGGTCAGATACTTAAGTTTTAACGCTACTGGTAGTGTTGGGAGCTGGCTACATGTTTCTACAGGGCTACTATGATGAGTGTTGACGCTCGCATGTAACAGGAGCCCAAAATTTGGGGGCTCTATGGCGATTTAGAGGAAATCTAAAGTGCTTTGTAGATATTGCTAGACTATGTACATTACTGTTATGGATTTACTTTAGACTGTGATGACCTAAATGATATTCATTCAGTGCTGGATATTTTGTCCTATCTTTCATAATCTACAACCTGTCTATCAAAGTGGTGTAATATTGGTCTGTATTTAATAACATAGCCACCTGGAACTGATGCTTAAATGTATTGTCCCTTTTTAAAAATAAGGTACATTGTTGTGTATGTTTAAGTAAATGTCAAAAGAGCTATAAACATATTGAGGGATCAATATTTGATTTTATGTTGTACATTTTCACTTTGAATTGTGTATAATTGAAAAAATTAAAAGATATTTGGTAAGTTTCTCTGTATTTGGATATATAGTTTTAATCTACGTGTGTGTCTGTCTCTCCCTTCCCTTTTTTTGTAACTAAGGTCAGTACAAATGAAACTGATATTTTGAGACTTGCACCTGATCACATACTGTAGCCAGGTGCATGATACATTGGTATCCTCTTTCCAGCCCCAACCTGCTGACTGTAAGGCAAGGTCCACACTATTGCCAGCTGCACGGCCCGCGTTTGCTCAGGCATGGCAGCCCATTAATTTGAATGTGTTGCTTTACCTACGTTTACCACAGGAAAAAGGTGCATGCACCTTTTTAAAAACTTGGCCACAGGGAACCCGCATGGTCTTTCTCTTGTATTCACCGACTGACACAGCTCCTCTCTTAGACCATTGGGTTTGTTACGCCACCTTCAGGAGAGGACTAGGCATGACATGTTAACATGTAATACAAAAACTAGAATTTTCTAGTAACGCCCAAGGGGCGGTCCCTTCCCACAGCTTCAGGTTTTTTTTTGTTTTTTTTCTGCCTAGTGAAGGAGGACTTAGGAACCCTGCAAGCCCATTGGTCCATGAATTTTTTTTGCAGAAGCTTTGCTTTTTGTGAAAGATTAAAGATCCTGTATCTGCTATCAACAGCCGGCTGGGTGACAGGCTGGATACTCTTATCCTTGTAGTCTCCCCAGCCTGGCCAGCGAGTGTGTGCAGACCAGAGCTTCGCGCTGGGTCAGCCACGACATGCCTCAGCTCCAGAGGTGGTCGGTGAGCATAAATGCTCCGGGGCACATATATGACTGGGCTACTGATGTCTGCGTCAGTGTGCCGGGCCAGCAGCCACCCCTGTACTGATCAGAGAGTGGGACTGTGATGGAATTTCTCACAGCTCTTCAGGACTGGTTAGTACAGCTCTCCCTGTTGGTGGGGTTGAGCAGCTGGGCATTTGCTGGGAGGTCGATTCAGGGGTCCCTCACCTTCCTCTCTTCTCTCCCTGTCCCTTTCTTCCCTCCCCTGTGGGGGATGCTGCTGAGTGGTGTGTGTCATAGACGGGGACTCTCACCTGTGGGGACTGCGCTGGCTGTGTAAATGGCCCCTGTCCTCCGAGGAGAGCTCTGACGCGCACTCTGGCCCTGCTGAGGCTGGTGACCCCTGCTCTGTCCTTTTCAGATGACGCTGACCAAAACAGTGAGGATGAGTCCCCGTCCGTGTCTGTCCGTGACAAAGCGCTTGATGGAGCCCTTATCACAGCTGTGCATGACCCCCTGAAGATTCAGCAGTCAGCAGATCCCTCTGCTGATGTAGCGGTACCTTTTGGGTCCCGTAAGCCAGCCCGTTCACCTAAGGTGTTCCTGTATCTGACTTATTTTGATAAGTTCATTTTCAAGGAATGGGTCGACTGCAATGGACCTTTTCGGTCCCCAAATACATGGTACGTTACCCCTTTGAGGAGAGCCTTCTCAAAGTGGTTGGCTCCTCCTGGTCGTGGACCCCCCCCCCCCAGTATCCAGGTTAAACAAAGTAACCACAATCCCGATAGAGGGGACTCCTGCATTCAAGGATGCCACAGACAAGAAGGCCGAGGCAGTGGCTCGTTCCTTGTTTTTACAGTTGTGGGGTCAACCATGCGACCAGTACTGGCATCCGCACTTGTGTCTCAGACACTAACCAAGTGGGCAAAACTTTTGCACCGTGAATTGGGAGAGCAACAGGCTTATCCTGTCTGCGTGGAACTAGCACGCCAACTAGTGCAAGGCCTGAAGTACATTTGTGACGCAGCCCTGGATACTCTTCCTCTGTTATCCAGGGCTTCAGTGTCAGCAGTGGTGCTGAGGTGCCTGATTTGGCAAAAATGCTGGTCTACTGACCAGGCATCCAAAAAAGCCCTGACGGATCTTTCCTTCCTTGGCGACCAGCTCTTTGGAGCCTCATTGGATGACATTATTAAAAATGCCACAGTCCAGGAAGGCTAAGGAGCCACGCCGTAGGGCCCACATTCTCCGCTAACAAATGGCTTTTTTTTGTCCACCCGGGGCTTTGACCAAGCGTTCCCAGCCCGACAGGACAACCATTGAAGGACAAAAGCGTCCATGGAACCGCAAGCCTGTGAGCAAAAGTGCTACCGCATGAAGGGGGGGGTCGCCTTCGGGAGTTGGCAGCCCGGTGGACCTCTCGGCTGTCCAACCAATGGGTCTGCGATCCGATTTCCTCAGGCTACAAGATAGTTCCTCTCTTGGCTGCAAAACAGATTCTTCCCCTCCGGCATAACCATACTCCCGGCTCGCTGGGAGGCCCTTTTGGGGGTGGTAAGGGACCTGCTGAGTCATGGTGATAGTACCTGTTCCGGAATCGTAACGTTTCCAGGGGTTCTACTCAAACCTGTTTGGACGTACCCCTTCCTTTTTGGGGACTACAATCTTGGACCTGAAAGCCCTCCATTATTTTGTAAAAGTACAGAGGTTCAGAATGGAATCAGTTCGCTCAGTAGTTGCTGCGCTCCATCAAGGGGACTCCCTGGCTTCCTTGGACATCCAGGCTGCGTACCTGCACATACCCATATGCCTGTGGCATCGGAGGTTTCTGTGATTTGCAGTCGGAAGCCCACTACCAGTTTGTGGCTCTCCCTTTTTTGGTCTGGCACTGCTGCGGCAGCGCGGGATCGCGATTGTGGGATACCTAGACGATCTCCTCCTGAGTGCATCTTCTGCCTCAGAGGATGTGGAGATTACCACGCAGACCCTGCAGGAATTTGGGTGGCTGTTGAACCTAAAAGTCTGTGATGGTACCGACTCAGCGTTTTGGAGTTCCTAGGCTTACTGCTGGACTCCATGGAAGCGAGTGTTTGTTTCTCCCTTCAGACAAGCTACAGACTCTCAGAGCCACAGTAAAACTGTTGATGAACCGCAGGTGGTCGCCGCTTCGCTTCTGCATGCGCGTTCTGGGACTCGTGGTGGCCTCCTTCGAGGCACATTTTGACAAAATGGGACAAATCTCCATTGTCCCTGAATCTGCAGATTCAGGTGAGCCAGTTAGTCAGGGATTCCCTGCTCTGGTGGCTGAGGTCCCCGGCACTTCAGTCTGGGAAGTCGTTCCTACCTCCAGAATTGGACAGTGATGACAACGGACGCCAGCCTAACCGGCTGGGGTGGAGTAATGGGAGTTCAGTCAATCCAGGGCCTCTGGTCGGTGGAGGAATCAAAGTTGACTATCAATCTGCTCGAGCTGAGAGCGATCAGGCTATGCCTTTCCACATGGTCAATAAGACTTGGAGGACGTCCAGTCAGACAACGCCACGGTGGTGGCATACGTCAATCGCCAAGGAGGCACAAGAAGTTCGGCCACCGCACTGGAGGTCGCTCACATCCTTCAGTGGGCAGAGCGACATGTACCGGCCCTGTCGGACATTTACATCCCGGGAGTGGAACTGGCAGGCGGACTACCTAAGTCACCAGATGCTGGACCCAGGAAAATGGGCGTTGCATCCGTAGGTGTTCAGGCTACTGTGCTGGGGCACACCAGACGTGGATATTCTGGCCTCCCGTCTCAATCGGAAGGTGCTGAGATCCTTGGGCAGACAGACTTCAGATGCGCTGGTGGCTCCGTGGGATCAGTACCAGCTGATCTATGCCTTTCCTCCGCTGAAACTGTTGCCACGTCTGCTCTGCAGAGTGGGGACTGAGTGGATCCCAGTAATAGCGATTGCCCCAGATTGGCCTCAGCGTCCTTGGTGTGGCAGATGCCCCCTGGCGACTGTCGTTACAAGAAGACCTTCTGTCTCAAGGTCCGATTCTCCATCCTGCTTTACCATCGCTGGTTTTAACAGCATGGCTATTGAGAGCCAGGTGTTTAGGAACTGGGGTCTTTCAGACTCTGTGATTCCAACCATGCTAAGAGCATGGAAATCTTCTCGGAAGATATATCCTCTCACACATGGAGATGTAGGCCTTCCAGGTACGGAGACAGGATGGTGTCCATGCTCCTTTTTTCTATATCTGGGATCCTATTTTCTACATCAAGGAATAGACCAGAAATTGGCCTTAAGCACCATTAAAGAACCAATATCGGCTGTGTGTGTGTTTTTGGTTTGTTTGTTTGGTTTGTTTGTTTTGGTTTTTTTTTTTCTCTTCTCAGCGACCCCTGGTGTCTCGCTCTCTAGTGAGCACTTTTTGTTCAAGGGGTCCAACATGTAGTTCCTCCGGTGCGTCCACTGTTACCCTCGTGGGATCTGAACCTGGTGTTATCAGCGCTTCAGAAACCGCCATTTGAGAATATCGGAGATCCCTCTATTGACCCTTTCCCAGAAAGTGGTCTTTTTAGTGACCATTGCTTCGGCCAGGAGGGTTACGGAACTGGCGGCCTTGTCCTGCAAGTTGCCCTATCTGGTTATCCACAAGGATAAGGTGGTGTTGCGTCCGCAACCTTCTTTTCTGCCGAAGGTTGTTTTTGGCGTTCCACATCAATGAAGACATTTGTTACCATCTCTGTGTCGAAAGCCGACACATCCTCAGGAGGTGGCCCTTCACTTCCTGGAAGTGGCTCGGGCTCTGAGGGTGTATTTGTCTATGGCTCCCTTTTGGAAGTCAGACTCCTTGTTTCGGTGGCTGGTCTGAAAAAAGGCATAGTGGTCTCGTCGGCCACCATTTCCAGGTGGCTCAGACAGATTGTAGTACAGGCCTACGCCTTAATGGGGCAGGTGTCCCCTTTCTGGTCACGGCCCACTCCGCAAGGGCAATCGGAAAGTCTTGGGCCTACTGATGCCTGTGTGTGTGTTTTTTTTTTTTTTTTTTGTTGTACTCACCATAAAATCCATTTCTCTGTTATTCACCGCCTGACACAGCACCCGCCTCTCCTATTTTTCTCTACGTTATACTGCTTGTTGACGTACTGAAGCTGAAAGGCAGGGTGTGGGGTTGTTACCTAAGTGACGGCCCTTGGGCGGAACGAGAAAATTCAAGTTTTTGTATTGCATGTTAACATGTCATGCCTACTTCTCTCCTGAATGTGGTGTAACAAACCCAATGGTCTAAGAGGAGCTTTGTCAGTCAGTGAATTACAGAGAGGATTTTATGGTGAGTACAAAACAAATTATATATAACTTTTTTTTTTTTTTGACCATGTGATTACCCTGCGCTTCCCACATAAGCATAGAGCTCTGCGGGCTGAGATGTATTGGGGTGCAATTTAGAATGAATGGCAGCTCTGTGTCTCGTAAGAGCAGTGCAATTTGGCTGCAGGTGCTGGAACAATTCCTACAACCAGCCCTCAGACTGGGCAATTGTGAACCAAGCCTAAAAACTGAATACTAATGAGGTTCTCCCTCATCTTGCTTTTCTCATCAGCATGTTCTTTGTCAATGCATTTGCATGCAACACAACTGCTTGGTCCCCAGTCCTACCTCAGCCCTCTCTCATGCATGTTGAGTGTTGCTGTACAGGGGATTCCAAGAGGCTGCTGCCAAGTCAAATTCAGGAATTCCCTTTTGGCTGGATTCACACCTATGCATTTTGCAGATTTGCACTACAGAATGTGTTCCACAGGAACCAATGTTAAATGGACTGTAGTGCAAATCTGCAAAATGCACTAAAACTGTATAGGTGTGAATCAAGCCTTGGCTGTTTTTGTTAAAAACAAAACAAACAAACTGGCTTTACAACTATGCCTTGTGGTGATGTGTATGTTGTAGAACCACCCTGATCTCCCATCTTGTTATTAGACAATAACCTCAGCATTTTAACGGTGACTGGATCAAGGTGCCAATGTTACCCATGTGGATACAAATGCTGGGGCTTGTACTCAACCTGCTGAAACTCAAAGTGGCTTGGATAAGCTACGAGCCATCGTCAGCATGACAGAAGTCAAGTTGACTATGACTAACTGCTACTAGATAGAACTAAGGTTAGTTCCACTTTGATATAAAAAAAAGTGTCTGCAACTCCGAATAAAAGGGAATTGTGTGGGCTGCTGCCTGCTCTTGTCTTTGCCCAAAAAAGTCTTTGTAATACCAGTTGAATGGTGTCAATGCTGTCCCAATCACAGATCTACACATTTTTTATTTTGGTCAGTTTCTATATACCATCTTTTTTTTCCAAAAAAAGGCAACTTATTTTGTTCTTTTCTTTTTTTTTTTTTTTTTTTTTTTTTTTTTTTTTTTAATCCTTCACATGGCCAATCTTCCTCTAAAATACAAAGGGGTTTGGCAATTTTGGCTTCCAGAGCAGGATGAACACCAATTTGTAACGGGTTCCCTTTTTAAAGAGAGCCCACTACATAAACAAAGCTGCATAGAGTGTTATATTCTTCATGTACTTGGAAAATCATAATCCCCATGTCTAGTGGGATGGCTGTAACAGATACTTGCATCCTAGTTGGACACTAATGTTGCAGTTACTGTCGCTGGCATTCAGCCTCACTGCCCTAGAACCAGCATTTTGCCAACAATTGTGTATGTTGCCTGTATTTGCATGGGGCAGGCTGGTATTTTATAGCCTGTTTACAACCATCTGGCACAAACATCCCTCTAGCCACGGGGGATTATGGACAAAGTAACGGTTTACTGAAAAAAAAAAAAAACTGAATAAATTTGATTTTTAAAGTGGTACGTGACTGTTCCTATCCTTTACAGCCCAGGAATCTGCCATCTTAGTCTGCAATTGTCATGGTACTGCACATCTGATCCATTATGACACCAGCCATTTTATGTGTTGACAGGTTCTTTTGAGAGCTCAAGCAACTGTGACGCTTGCTTCCGTCCCTGTTCTACGGCGAGGTGGAGCAGGGGTGGCGGTTGCTATGCAAAACCTGCTGGTGTGAAGGTAACCTGGAGCGGTTCGTAGCTGAAAGGGAAGCCGCCTGATGAGGATGGAGAACCACTGGTTGGCGCCAAGGGAGGGGACTCTGGCCTGGATCGGGGCAGCTTTATCTCCGGTCAGTTTTTCGGGAGGGAACGTTGGTTCCCCTTTCTCCAACCGGGGAAATGGCCAGTACTTCCTGAATGTAATTAGGTAGGAGTGATGGCAAAGGGCTCTCACTAAGCTCCTGGATCTCCATGCCTGTCTGGCTGGGGTGGGGGATTGGGATGCTTTTGTTGAAAAGCCTATGGTGATGTGCCCCTGAAGTGGCAGTTCAGGGGTGCCTTACTTTCACTGTGATGTTTGGCACCTTGGTCACGTCACTATAACACGTCTTTTCACACCTGCCTCTAGGGTCGGGCCTTTTGGCTAGGACCAGAGGAATTTTTGATTCCTGGCCGGAGGTCCTGGTCATTGTATTCACAATGGCCACCTTTTCACTCTCCTCCTTCACTATCCCTTCCCCACTTTATTTATTTTATTGATTGTTGTGTGGCACGTTTTATGTTTGTCACTTGCACGTTTGAGTAGGGTGTCAGTCCTCGGGCAAACCCTGAAAGTCTTGTGGGAGGGTGGACATAGGCCTTCTGGCTTGGTTTTCCCTCTTTGTGAGGTCTTCCTTCGGGGGAGATAAAGGAGTGCTATGAATAGATCTGGCGCTATACCTGTGTATCAGAAACTTAATTAATGTGCTGAATTAAATTTGAAATTGTTACATTAATCCGGTGTGTAAGAGTTGGTGTGCAATATATTAGTGTTGGGATAAAGTATAAAATATAAACTGTGGGTGGGAAGTAAAAACTCAAAAATATATGTGTATAAATTGTTAAAAATTTACCAGCATGCTGGCTGGAAAATAAAGTATTGTCTCAGGTGCGATAAACCTAAATGGGTGATTACCTTATGCACTCTTAATCACATGAGTACCTTAAATATGTGAACTACTTAATAATTCAGGTAAAAATATTACATGTAAATATGAACCATAAACATAATACAATTGTGCACAAATGTGACAAATAAAATCTATGCGTGCAATAATACAATTGTGCACAAATGTGACAAATAAAATCTATGCGTGCAATACTAAAATGTACAATAAATCCGTGATAAATATCAATACCCCACGTGAAACATGCCAAATATTACGAGTGAAAAAAGAAAATAAATTTAAAAGGAGGTGAAAAAATTCCAGAAATAGAATAAAATAAAATAAAATAAAAATGAAAAATAAAAAATATTAAAAATAAAAATAAAGGATTTTTTTAGGTATTTGTCCCAAGTAATAAAAATATAAAAATGTGTACAAAGAGAAAAAAAAGGGGGAGTAAAAAAGAAGCAAAAAAGCACAGTCTCTGATGCAGTGTAGTTAATGGGGGATTTCCCGTAGATACAGGAGGGGATGTGATGGATCCAAACAACTAATCTTCATGCATTGTGGGCACTTATAGGATGTACTCTCACCAGAAAAATAACCCCATCCGGGGTGGATCAGCCTTCACAGTATAAGCTACCGTGTCGCTCTCTGGCTTGCTTCAGATAGGCTGTTGAGGATCCCTCGTTATTTCCAGGTGGAGTGTGCCTCAGTATATATATTGAAAGAGAGGACCATACATAGTGTGATACTGTATAAATCACTTTATTAAGAAGATACTAAAAATTACTCACACTTTTGGAAGAAGAAAATGGCTTGAATAAATGCAGTATAAAGGTGCAGTGTGAAAGGTATGGAAGCTGCTGAGAGCGTTCCGTTCGTCTTCCACGCCGTAGTGTAAAGGTACAGTGTTAAAGGTAGGAAAGCTGCTGAGAGCGTTCCGTTCGTCTTCCACGCCGACTGTATTGGAAGTGTGTATTCGATAGGCCACGCCCTACGCGTTTCGTCACTGGGACGTCATCCGGAGCCGCTCCGGATGACGTCCCAGTGACGAAACGCGTAGGGCGTGGCCTATCGAATACACACTTCCAATACAGTCGGCGTGGAAGACGAACGGAACGCTCTCAGCAGCTTTCCTACCTTTAACACTGTACCTTTACACTACGGCGTGGAAGACGAACGGAACGCTCTCAGCAGCTTCCATACCTTTCACACTGCACCTTTATACTGCATTTATTCAAGCCATTTTCTTCTTTCAAAAGTGTGAGTAATTTTTAGTATCTTCTTAATAAAGTGATTTATACAGTATCACACTATGTATGGTCCTCTCTTTCAATATATATACTGAGGCACACTCCACCTGGAAATAACGAGGGATCCTCAACAGCCTATCTGAAGCAAGCCAGAGAGCGACACGGTAGCTTATACTGTGAAGGCTGATCCACCCCGGATGGGGTTATTTTTCTGGTGAGAGTACATCCTATAAGTGCCCACAATGCATGAAGATTAGTTGTTTGGATCCATCACATCCCCTCCTGTATCTACGGGAAATCCCCCATTAACTACACTGCATCAGAGACTGTGCTTTTTTGCTTCTTTTTTACTCCCCCTTTTTTTTCTCTTTGTACACATTTTTATATTTTTATTACTTGGGACAAATACCTAAAAAAATCCTTTATTTTTATTTTTAATATTTTTTATTTTTCATTTTTATTTTATTTTATTTTATTCTATTTCTGGAATTTTTTCACCTCCTTTTAAATTTATTTTCTTTTTTCACTCGTAATATTTGGCATGTTTCACGTGGGGTATTGATATTTATCACGGATTTATTGTACATTTTAGTATTGCACGCATAGATTTTATTTGTCACATTTGTGCACAATTGTATTATTGCACGCATAGATTTTATTTGTCACATTTGTGCACAATTGTATTATGTTTATGGTTCATATTTACATGTAATATTTTTACCTGAATTATTAAGTAGTTCACATATTTAAGGTACTCATGTGATTAAGAGTGCATAAGGTAATCACCCATTTAGGTTTATCGCACCTGAGACAATACTTTATTTTCCAGCCAGCATGCTGGTAAATTTTTAACAATTTATACACATATATTTTTGAGTTTTTACTTCCCACCCACAGTTTATATTTTATACTTTATCCCAACACTAATATATTGCACACCAACTCTTACACACCGGATTAATGTAACAATTTCAAATTTAATTCAGCACATTAATTAAGTTTCTGATACACAGGTATAGCGCCAGATCTATTCATAGCACTCCTTTATCTAACATTTTCCACCCCACCAGGTGGATAGTAATAGAGGCAGCTCTTACCTACTTTCCTTTTTTATATTTTATGTGGATTCGCTCATAAGTTCCTTAGCGCAACCTACCCCTTTTATTTTTATTCCTTCGGGGGAGCCCCTACCCAAGTCCCTGGGTGGGTCTGTTTCGGCAGACCTTCCAGAGAAAGGTGGTCGTCTGGCTTCGGCTAGATGGGCCATGTATTGGTACCTCAGTCCCCGTCTGGAGCCTAACTCCCCAGGGGATCAGGGTAAGGTCCTTCCTTGTGGAGGACAGTAGACACCCGTTGAATGTTTTTGTGTTCACTCTTGATGTGTGTGCACTTTTTTTGGGTGTGTTTTGCATGCCGTTAAAAAAAAAAAAAAAAAAAAAAAAAAAAAATTGTTACTGGGGTGGGTCTACACATGCCCAGTGTGGTCAGGGCTCTCTTTACTGTATTGATTTTGAAGTGGTTCTTCAGGCAGAAATTAGACTGTGACCTACAAGGTTTTCCTAGACACTACGGCCTCATGCCCACCCCGCTCTTAGTCCCTGTGCATTAAAACCTGGAATTTTTGTGTGCCCGCAAGCCACAGGTGCAGGATCCAGCCCTGCTGTCTGCAGCCTACTATCTATGGCAGGCTGAAATACCCAGTGATTGGGCACTGTATTCAGTGGTATTCGTGTTTTAGGGCCGCGTGCAGACTGATTTTACTTTTGTTTTACTTTAACCACTTGACCTCTGGAAGATTTTATCCCTGGACATTTCTTTGCTATTCAGCACTGCGCTACTTTAACTGGCAGTTGTGTGGTCATGCAATGCTGTACGTCAATTAACTTTATATAATTTTGTTCAAACAAACAGTGCTTTCTTTTGGTGGT
Organism: Lithobates pipiens; assembly: GCF_037356315.1. Classification (NCBI taxonomy): domain Eukaryota; kingdom Metazoa; phylum Chordata; class Amphibia; order Anura; family Ranidae; genus Lithobates; species Lithobates pipiens. The sequence continues at coordinate 183,236,524 of NW_027507903.1, forward strand.
ATTTGATCACCACTGCGTTTTTTTTTTTTTTAAACAGAAAAAAAAACACCCTTTTCTATTTGTTGTACAACATAACCAATAAAAATTTCTTTATAGATTTAGACCAAAATGTCTTTGGTGTAAAAAAATAAAAGATAATCTCAAGTGTATATTAATTGGTTTGTATGAAAATAACATCTATACAATGGTATATTAGAATTGACGCAGCTATAGGTTCTATACTATAATGGCCCTGATCAGCGACTTCTAGTTTTAATCTGATAGGGTGGCGGGAAATCTGGTGCTAACAGACACTGATGTTGCTAGTGATACTAATACAGTGATCAATGATAAAACTGTACACTGACACTGTACTAATGACGCTGGCTAGGAAGGGATTAACATCTAGGGGCAGTCAGAGGGTCAAAGGTGTGCCTAACAAGTGTAATGATGTGCCATTTTTACATACTGATCTGGCAGTTTCCCCCCCCACCCCCCCCCCCCCCCTGCTTTTCAGGGACAAGAAACAGTCAGATTGCTGTTCTCTGTACACAGAGCTTTGCATGTTTGTAAACATAGAACTCTGTGTGTGAGATTTGACACAGCCGATCAGCAGGTTTCAGCCGAAATCATTGGCTGACAAACTCATGCTGTGTCCAATCACAGCACGGGCCGGCAGGAGCGCACGCTCACCAGCCCCTGCCCTCGACCTAAACCTGGAAGCAAGCTGACAAGGTTTTCTGTGAGCGGTCTGCAGGAGGTTAAAGTGCTCCTGTGGGTGGAAATAGCGATGGGGCACCATTATTGGTATGCTGCCAGGAAATGTAACTTTGGAGTCCCATAAACTGTTGTTGTCGCCTCAGTTTTGCCTAAGGTCTAATTTTTATTGTTTCACTTCTAACGGCACCTGCATGTTTAGCTAATATACAAAAAAAAAAAAGTGTAAAACCTGCGCTAGGATAAATTCACAAAAATGTAGCAGCTGTGCACTGTGTCTTGATCAGTGGGGGCTAGTGCTCTTTTTTTTTTTTTTTTTTTATAAATTGGAGGGGTGCAAACTCACACTAACCCAACTTAGCTGGCAATCTGGGCAGCCTCCTTTTGCTGTGGGAGAGGTGCAGGATGGGGTCGTTGCTTTTCCTACTGGTCGAACAGGAAGAGGGTCCTGAGACCCGATTGGCTGGGAGTGCCAAGACTCCCTGGCCAGTCGGGTCTCAGGTCCCACTTCCTGATTGGCCAGGAGGAGAAGCAGGAAGACATTAGTAAATATTAATTCGCTAATGTCACACAAGTGGGTGGGCTCGGGGGGCAAAGTGCTCTGCATTTCCACCATTTTTGAAGCCAATTAGAGCCTTAAGCCCCATACACACTATCAGATTTTCTTTCCTTCAAATTTACCAAAACCATGTAATATGAGGTCAAACCTTAGGAGTTTCAATTTGTGTGCAATCACACAGGTCCTTCCACTACATGGTTTTGGTAAATCTGAAGGAAAAATGCGGCAGAAAACTGATAGTGTGTATGGGGCTTTAGGCTCTAATCGGGTGCTTAAAAAAAAAAAAAAAAAAAAAAAAAAAAACCCTATTGGAATCCATGTGCCCGACATCCTGCATGTAGATTCGGGGCCAGGTGCATGAATTAGGGGGTCGGCTTAATAACACTTATTACATAATAAAAAAATAGTGCAGTGCTCAAACAGTACATGCAATTACACATCAATAGTCCATAAAGTGCAAGTGAGCCAAAGAAAAGTCCAGAAAAAACAAGAAAAGCATAATCTTCAGGTGATCTCACAGCAATGATGCAAATAAGAGTCTCCAAGAAAGCCCGGTAAACACCCTTTACTCTCATGCTCTGCTTGCCGGAAAGATTGTAACCCCCTGCTAAGAGTGGTAAACATGCTCTTTTTAACATAGCCAATTCAGCATCTCACAGGCAGGAGGGTCCATTTCAGAGTGGCGCTCAAACAACTCCAGCACCCTGGCAGCAGCACAAAAAAAAAAAAAAAGCGCATACACACCTGGTACAGAGAGGTACCAAACCGAATATAAAATGAAAACACTCCAATAGTGTAATATTGCCAGAACAATATTACTTTAACCACTTAAGGACCGCCGTATTGCCAATGTACGTCAGCACAATGGCACAGGCAGGCACAATCACGTACATCTACGTGATTGCCTTCCAGCGGGTGGGGGGTCCGATCGGACCCCCTCCCGCTGTTTACGGCGGTCCGATTCGGTCCAGGAGCGCTCCGTGATGAGGGGATGGCCGTTGGTTTTCGGCCACCCCCTCTGGATCGCTCCTTGCCAATGAGAAGCTTCCTCCCCTGTGTATTGTTTACACAGGAAGGAGGAAGTGATGTCATTCTCCTCGGGGCGGTCTTTTTGACCGGACTACGAGGAGAAGAGTAAAAGTAAGTGTGCACCAACACTACACTGACATGTAGGTACACACAGGCACACAAACCCCCCCCGGTCCCCCCCCCGATCCCGCCCCCCCTCCCCCCCCAGTCACAGTGTCACTGATTGCATTGATCATTTCTTTACTGATCAATGCATTCAGTGTCAGTTGTGACAGTAAAAACTGTCAGGACAGTTAGTGTTAGGTCCAGGGTAGCCCCCTATCACCCCCCAATAAAGATTTAACCCCCTGATTGCCCCTAGAGTTAACCCTTTCACCCCCTTTTGCCAGTGTCACTAAGCGATCATTTTTCTGATCGCTGCATGTGTCGCTAGGTAGCTAGTTATTTTTTTAGGTTCACCGCCAGGTTTTTATATCGCTAGGTACCCCGATATACTACCCAATAATGGTTTTAACCCCCAGATTGCCGCTAGTTAACCCTTTCACCCCCTTTTGCCAGTGTCACTAAGCGATCGTTTTTCTGATCGCTGCATTAGTGTCGCTACAGTCGCTAGGTAGCTAGTTATTTTTTTAGGTTCACCGCCAGGTTTTTATAGCGCTAGGTACCCCGATATACTACCCAATAATGGTTTTAACCCCCTGATTGCCGCTAGTTAACCCTTTCACCCCCTTTTGCCACTGTCACTAAGCGATCATTTTTCTGATCGCTGCATGTGTCGCTAGGTAGCTAGTTATTTTTTTAGGTTCACCGCCAGGTTTTTATATCGCTAGGTACCCCGATATACTACCCAATAATGGTTTTAACCCCCTGATTGCCGCTAGTTAACCCTTTCACCCCCTTTTGCCAGTGTCACTAAGCGATCGTTTTTCTGATCGCTGCATTAGTGTCGCTACAGTCGCTAGTTATTTTTTTAGGTTCACCGCCAGGTTTTTATAGCGCTAGGTACCCCGATATACTACCCAATAATGGTTTTAACCCCCTGATTTCCGCTAGTTAACCCTTTCACCCCCTTTTGCCAGTGTCACTAAGCGATAATTTTTCTGAACGCTGCATCAGTGTCGCTAGGTAGCTAGTTATTTTTTTAGGTTCACCGCCAGGTTTTTATAGCGCTAGGTACCCCGATATACTACCCAATAATGGTTTTAACCCCCTGATTGCTGCTAGTTAACCCTTTCACCCCCTTTCACCAGCGATCACAGTATAAGTGTCACTGGTGACGCTGGTTAGCCAGTTAGTTATTTAGGTTCCCCGTCAGGTTTTTATATAGCGCCAGGGACCCCCATATACTACCTAATAAAAATTTGAACCCCCTGATTGCCCCTAGTTAACCCTTTCACCACTGATCACCGTATAAGTGTTACGGGTGACTCTGGTTAGTTTGTTTTTTATAGCATTTTATATTCAAATCCGGTAGGCAGTGCTTGGTTTTCGGGGTCCCGTACGTGGCTAGGCTCCCAAAAAGTCCCCCACATGTGGTATCCCCGTACTCGGGAGAAGCAGCAGAATTTATTTTGGGGTGTAATTTGACTTCTGCCCATAGCATGTGTGAGCAATATATCATTTAGTGACAACTTTGTGCAAAAAAAAAAAAAGTTTGTAATATTCCCGCAACTTGTGGCAAAATATAAAATATTCCATGGACTCAACATGCCTCTCAGTAAATAGCTTGGGGTGTCTACTTTCCAAAATGGGGTCATTTTGGGGGGTTTTGTGCTATTTTGGCATTTTATGGCCTTCGAAACTGTGATAGGTAGTGAGAAATTAAATCAAAAATTTGCACCCTTAGAAATCCTGAAGGTGGTGATTGGTTTTCGGGGTGCCGTGCGCGACTAGACTCCCAAAAAGTCCCACACACGTGGTATCCCCATACTCGGGAGAAGTAGCGGAATATATTTTGGCGTGCAATTCCACATATAACCATGGCATGCGTGAGCAATATATCATTTAGTGACAACTTTTTGTAAAAAAAAATTTTTTTTTTTTTTTTTGTCATTATTCAATCCCTTAGGACAAAAAAAATAAATATTCAATGGGCTCAACATACCCATCAGCAATTTCCTTGGGGTGTCTACTTTCCAAAATGGGGTCATTTGGGGGGGATTTGTACTGCCCTGCCATTTTAGCACCTCAAGAAATGAGATCGGCAGTCATAAATTAAAAGCTGTGTAAATTCCAGAAAATGTACTCTAGTTTGTAGACGCTATAACTTTTGCGCAAACCAAAAAATATACGCTTATTGACATTTTTTTTACTAAAGACATGTGGCTGAATAAATTTTGCCCTCAATGTATGACTAAAATTTAGTTTATTCGATTTTTCTTATAACAAAAAGAAGAAAATATATTTTTTTTCAAAATTTTCGCTCTTTTTCCATTTATATCGCAAAAAAAAAAAAATCGCAGAGGCAATCAAATACCATCAAAAGAAAGCTCTATTTGTGGGAAGAAAAGGACGCAAATTTCGTTTGGGTGCAATATTGCATGACCGGGCAATTACCAGTTAAAGCAGCGCAGTGCGAAATTGCAAAAAGACCTCTGGTCCTTAAGGTGTTTATTGGTCCGGAGCTGAAGTGGTTAAGGCCTCATGCACACTGAACATTTCTGGACGTTTTTACAGCTGCTGTTTTTTGGCTTCAGGTGTTTTTTTTCCACAGTCAATAAACTCACCATCATGTTACCCATGTGTCCACGCACACATAGGCTGTTATCAGCAGTTTTTGGCTGCGGCGTTTTTTGGCTTTCAACTAGTGGGTTCCGAGAGGAATTTTTCAGCTGTAAAAACACTCTAACATCAAAAAAATGCTCAAAAACGTGGCTCACCAGCGTTTTTGATCCATAAAAAAAAAAAAAAAAAAAAAAGAAGAAGATACGAAACAAACAAAAAGCAAACAAAGTTAACGCGGGAAAATGCCGTTGCAAAAACTTTGAAAAACTCACTGCAAAGCTACTGGCATTTTTATAATGTTATTTTAATGTCTTGTTTGTCTGGCCAACAGCGGAGTTAATTCTTCCCAACACCCAAAACAGGTTGAGACTTTGTGCTGAGCTGCACCTGTTTGGCTCAGTGTTAGGAAGAATTAGCTAGCAGGCGAGGAAGAGGAGACATACAGGGGTTACTAAAACTGAGAGTGCAAAATTGGGTACAGCTCTGCATAGAAACCAATCAGCTTCCATGTTGTTAAAGCTTAACTGAACAAGGTGAAGTTAGAAACTGATTGGCTACCATACACAGCTGCACCAAGTTTTGAACTCTACTTTTAGTAAAACAACCTCACAGAATCTGCATTTTGTACATCTTAGTTCCACTTTAACTAAAGCGCCTTGCCCAGTGGAGTAACACTAGCTGCCCACCTGGCTGCTATGGGACCTGGGCCTGGAAGTGAACCCCCAGTTGGGAGGATCTTGAGGACAATTATACATGAAATGCCTCTGTGAATGTGAAGCTACCACAAATCCAGCCTCCATAAAAATATATGTAGCTTTTGTGTCACTTTGCAAACCTGTGTGGCAAAAAAATTAAGGTATATGTCATGGCTGGGAGAAATTGGAGATTGTCAACTCCTTTAATTCACAGCTGAGGTAACGTGGTGTGAACACGTCTGTATCAGTGTGATAACACAAACGTTTCGCAAATGTTAATTAGATATCGGTGAGGTTGAAGGCGGAATATCAGTGATGTGCCTTAGGAGCACTTTACCCACTTTCATGGGTAAAAAAAATAGTCATATTGTAATTGAATGTTATTAAAAATGACCTATCGTTTTCAATCTGCAGTACTGTAATTTTCTGTAAAGTGCAATGCAATATGGCTCCCCCCCCCCCCCCCCCCTCAAAACATAATTTCCTGCTTGTGTGATTGGCTCACTGATTTTCTCAGAAGTCCTCACTAAGATACAATTCGTACACACGATCGCCGATGCTGTGTCAATAGAACTTCTTTAATATAACTTAACGTGTTACTAAACCCAGGACAATGCATTCACTATATCTGGTCTCCCACAGTACATAAAATATGGAAATACAATTATTTTTAGTAAATATAAACTGCTAAATACATTTACTCATCGCAGTATATAGCAGTCTTATGACTATGACATTGGTGAAAGCTTGCAGGAGGAGTCTCCATTCTCCTCTGACTATCCTATGAGGCTGCATGACCCCTGCACTCTGGACAATGCTAAATGACTCTGCGCTGATCACATGCACCCCCCCCCCCAAAAAAAAACTCTTTAGCAAAACATACCAAACTGAGCATGTGCAGAGTACCCTCAAGGCTCTGTACTAAAAGGATATGGATTGGGAACTGTGGAAGAATGAGGAGGATGAGAGGAAACAAGATCAAACAGCCTTTTTACATAATGCAGAGGATTAACCCCTTAGGTTCCACACTGATTATAACAAGCATGCTTTACTGCATATATAGACTCATTTTACTGATGTGGGTTTAGTAACACTGTAACGCCTGGGGAAATAAGTATGTCAGTAAAAGTCTACACCTCCCACAGTAATCACCCATGATATTTCAGGTGCAGTGTGAAATGAAAGATAAAATCTATATATCTGCTATTGCTGTTGACTCTATGGAGAAATGTATTAAAACTGGTGCACACAGAATCTGGTGCAGCTGTGCATGGTAGCCAATCAGCTTCTAGGTTTGTCAAAGCTAAAATTTACCAATCTAAAGTAAGAAGCTGATTGGTTACTGTGCACAACTGCACCTGATTCTGTGTGCTCCAGTTTTAGTAACTCCCCCCCCCCATTTGGGTCAGTTTTTTTCCCAGCATCAATGATAAATACAGCTCAATGCACACAAAGTAACATGGAGATAAGGGGCAGAATGTCTTCTTCTGCTTACTTTTTATGAAAGTATGATTATGTACCAATAAACATCCATCCCTTTTACAACTATTTTTATGTACATTAAATAAACCCAAGAGTCCTTTAGTTTAAAGATAAGTGACCTAGCTGCAGTACTAAATAGCAATGGCATGCTTCCATCCCGGGTACATTATGTAAAAAGAAAAGGGGAACAAGTGGGACTTTAAACGAAGCATGTCAATTGAAAATAACAATATATGAATACATGTGAATAAAATGATTTAGATTTAATTTATAATCAATAGCCACTAGGGGTTGTCCAAGATCGGAATGCATACAATAGTAGTACAGTAATATAAATATGGATATACACTCAATATATTTTCATAATAGTAATCAGAGAATCTCGAAGTATAGACAAATCAATGGACATACATGGATGCAGTTCATAACAGAAATGCATAAATCAAAAATCATAAAATCACATGAACGAGTACAAACTCAATAAGACAAAAGTTGATATTATCAAGGATTAAAATAAGCTTAGGTAGGCATCCTTAGTTTGAGAACCCGACGCGTTTCTTGGCTTCTTGCCAGTCATCAGGGGTGGGATGCATGTTTTTACTAAAAAAGCAAATAAATATGACAAATGTTAATATAGGCGGAACCTCAGTTAAATAGAGAAAGTATCAAATTGGTCCACTTGATTGATAAAGTGACTTACAAAGTAGCCCAAAGATTGGGCAGAACTTCCAGCAATGGGAACTGTTAGAGCTGGGATAAAACCGTCTCATCCGGGGTTGAGGCAGGGTTCAGACCATCCCCCAACAATGTCAGGGGGCACCGAAACAGACATCCTCAACACAGGTCCACTAGGTACTAAATGTATATGTGTGTTACCCAAATCTGTGAAAGAGAAAAGTGTGATGGGTCACAAAAAAACAAAAAAAAAAAAACAAAAAACAAAAAAAAAACCCAAAAGCAGGACACTGAGTGTTGGATTGAACGTGTTGAATGAATATAGCTGATTGCTAAAAAATGTGTGTGAATGAGATATACATGAATGATTGGGAAATAGGAGAAGACTAAATGTGTGTTAAATAAGTGGAAATGGATGATGGGGAAATACAAAATCATCCAATCCAAATGTGTAAAAAAGTATGTGCAGTGCTCTGAATGAAACAATGTATTTGCAAAAAGGAGAAAAAAAAAAAAAACATGCATAAAGCTATTACCCATATGTAGAGTTAAGGAGTGATCTCTTCCTAGTGGAGCACAGTGGAGGAGTGAACTGTCTGTCTGTCCCAGCTCATATACCCCAGGCCCTGGGCGGATCCCCGCCAGCGTCATGCATGATGTCTTTTGCAGCTGTGAAGAGATGAGGGAACACTCACAGCTGAGGATAATCCATACCTCAGTGGGTGCCCCTCCATCTTGGCTGCAGCATCAGGTGGAAAGACAGAGAAAAAAAAAAAAAAAAAAAAAAAAATACAAAAACAAACAATAGACTCCCACCTTGCAGTGTCTATTGACACCACTCGAGGGGCCCCTTTATGCATGGCGCCGATGCACTGAGATTGAACCCCACAAGAGTCCTTTAGTGAAATCAATTGGCCAAGAGTGAAGCTCTAGAGATCTCCTTCCATTTACTGACACACTTTTGACCAGGAGATTCCAAGCCTGCCCACCACGGCAAGGTAGACTATTCTAGGGCAGGACCTACACTAAACTACACTAAGCTACCCTACTCGATGCTAGTCATCGTTTTTCTAATGTAAGATGTATGTTTGCAGGAGGCCTTCTAATTTGGTTGTGTGTCTGTGTGCATCTCTCTAACGTATGATGTACCAGTCAGTTTATGTACATCTGGATGTCCTCTGTTAGTTTAGATCAGTGTATGTCAGTCAATGTATGTTGACCAGTGTGTGTCAGTAAATAAATGTAAATCCTCTTTTCCTTGGAACATAGCCAGGTTCCCCTGCAGTTTGGAGCTCATTGTGTCTTCTGTCAAAAAATCTTGGTCCTCCCAATCTGACAATGAAGGAATCACAGATTCTGTCCACCTGTGCACGGATCCTTAGCCTAAAGATCTCATCCTTCATCTCAGGTGAAAATGGGTTTGAAATCTCATTGTTGGTTGATTTTTTGCCTTTACGTGAAGGAGGCTTGAAATAAAAAATCCCACTTTAGTATTGGTGCACAAAATATAATACCCAACATGTCAAACAAAAATAAAAAGCTTCAGTACCCTAAACTTCCCATAGATGGCATTTTAAAAGCCCCTACAGGTCATCAGTTTAACATTAAGGTGCTATTAAAGGCAAATGTTTACAATTAAATAAATAAAAATGTTTACCTGCTTTGTTTATCAATATTCGTTTTTTTACCTCCTTTTTGGCAGTCCCTCACTGACGCTGTCTGCTCCTTTTTCCTCTGAGTGCCCCCTTAGCAAGTAGTGTACTATGGGGGCACCCATGCGGGCATGCTTCTGACTCGGGCTGTATGCATCCATAGACGCACACAGTGCTGGTAAGCCATGCCCCAGCTCAGGGCCATCTTTAATATTGATTGGGCCCTGGGCAAAAATTTGCTTAGGGCCCCCCTCCCCCCATGCAATTTGGCTCTCCACATTCTCTGAGACATACAATAAATAGCAGCTAGACTTAAAATCAGTTTACTGTATCAGATCAGGCTGCGATTGGTTGCCAGAGGTTACAGCATATCATTACTGCTTACTGACTGGTTGCTAGAGGTTACAGCATTCCTTAAGGCTCACTGATTAGTTGCTAGAGGTTACAGCACATGATTTCGGCTTGTTGATTGGCTGCTAGAGATTACTGTACAGTAATACTGCTCACTGGTTGCTGTAGGTTACAGCACATCATCTTCTCACTGCAGAGGGCATGATATACATATGAATGCTGCCTTATTTACATATCAATGCCTTTGGCCTCAGCTATTTACATATGCATGTCACTGCTATTTACATATGAATGCTGGTTATTTACATGTAAACACAGGGTCTGCAGGTGAGTCGTCTGTACACAACAACAGGACTAAAACCTCAAGGGACATGTTGGCAAGTATGAGGCAGCTGCTTTGGGCCCCACAATAATGACAGGGCCCAGGGCAGCTGCCCCTTTTGCCCTGCCTTAAAGATGGCCCTGCCCCAGCTCCCTCCTCAAAGAAGTTTGACTGACAGCAACTCCTGTGAGGTCTGGAATTGAAAGGAGCGGTGCTGCAGACAGAACAGAGCTGGAGTGGTGACAAAAAGCAGGTAAGTGTTCAAGGATGGGGGGGGGGGGGGGGGTCTGACAGATATAATGAACATAAAAAAGTGGTTATATTTGCAATATATTCAGCAGGTTTCCTATCATAAAGGAAAAGTGAGGACATACCAGTAAACCTGTAGAAAGCCTCTATATCTCTGGGAGCCGCAGAAGAGCTTGAAGGGTCGGACATTCTCCATTGGTGACTTCTTTGCTTCACTTTGCTGGTCTCTCTTCCCTCCGGTCTTTCTTTTCATCATCTTTCCTGTCCTAGTAGGGAGAACCGTGTCTGTAATTGGGGGATGTACAGCAAGTGTATGTTGCGGCTTCAAGAGATTGTATGTTAAAATATTGACGCCCCCCCCCACAAAATATGACCTTAAATGTTAAAACGACTTTATTTTATAGACATATACAGCTAGTCCCCCACCCTCAAACTCCCCAAAATCTAAACTTTATCAATAAATACTTTTATTTCAATATATATTATGAAAAAATAACTTGAAATCACATCACCTCACCCCAGGTGCAGCTAGTTGCTAAGCAATGTTTTCTTAGGGATCCCATATCTGGACCTAATATCGAAATAAAAATAGATACATACATCTCAATTCACTAAGAGATAAATACCGCACATTTTTGTGTTAATATGACCCGTGGTATTTTTCTCCAATGTAGTCAGTTCACTAAAAAAAAAATATGCGTTATTTACCAAAGGCATTCAAATTTTGTTCTAGGATATTTATCACTTAAATTTTGTTTTGTTTTTACATTCTACAAGGTGTTGTCTTTTCACAATTGTTTTTTATACATGCTAACACTGCACCAGAGGTGAAAATGTTAAATATGTATTTACATTCCAGGCTTCACTGCTATAGGAAGCTGCCATACTTGACGAGGATCCAAGAACGCTGGAGACATCGCTGAAGGCAGGAGCACCACACCAAGTGGTAACCTGAAGAGCTTCCCTCTCGCAAAGATCGATGAGATACGCGTTTTAGGAGTCGGGACACCCCCTTCATCAGTCTAACCTATTTGATACCTTTCGGGGATTATATAAGCAATGCACATGATGGGAATTAACCCTTAGTAAACAGAAATGTAAGGAATCAGCATATAATATCACTAAATAAAATATAGAAAAATCATCCTGACTGAATTTAAAATGAATAATGAAAATAAATTAAATGGAGGTAATAATAGAAATGTAACAAAAAACAAAAAAAAAAAAAAAAAGTATAAAAGACAAGCTAATCATATCCAATAAAAACAAGAGAGCAATATGCTGTTAATTGCTGGATTTTAATTGCTGGATTGAGGAAAACCTTAAATAAGAGGCAAATAAGCTGATAAATATTAATAAGAACCATAGCCCTGTGATCACTGTCTCCTTGGACTAACCATAGTGATCAAAAAAGTAAACACAGGCTGCATGTGACAGCCACCGCTCTGTTTCCTCTCACCAATGACTGTGAGAAGAAACAGAGCGTTTCCTACTGTGGAAGAATCATTTATTTATTTTTTCCCATTTACATGGTCCCTGATCTCTAGCCACACCAGTACAGTGTCATTAAACCAGTTCAGTCAGCAACAATGTCCTTGATAGCTAGCCACACCAGTACAGTGTGCAGAAGCCACAGTGTCCATGATTGGTAGCCACACCAGTGTAAGCCAGGCCTAGTGTTCCTGATTGCTGGCAGTATGTTCAGACTGGTGCAGCCAGCAACAGTCTCTCTAATTGTTAGCCCCACTAGTCACAGTGTTAACAGATCGTTGCAGCCAGACAGCGTTCCTGATCACGGTCAAACTAGTATCAGTGATACCATGCCAGTGTAACCCAGCAACATTGTTTCCCGATCTCTGCCACCCCAGTGTCAGTAACACCAGACCCAGTGGTGGCTGCTCCATTAGGGGTGCAGGGGATCCATTTGTCCGGCCCCTAATCTACATGCAGGGCACCGGTCGCATGGGTTTCAAAGGTTTTTTTTTTTTTTTAAGCACATGATTTTTAGCCTGAGGCTCTAACTGGTTTAAGAAAGGGCAAAGGCCTTCTCCAAGAAGAGACGCGACGGTATCGCCCGGGAGCAGAAGCAGGGGGGAAGCTGCTGAAGATGCCTGTGACCTGGAAGGGATAAGTGAGGAGCTGGTGGGCGGATGGGTGGAGGGTTTGATCACGTGACCGAACGGGGTGGGGGGGTCACTTGGTTTGTTTGCCCCCCCCCCCAAAATGGAACACCACCTGCCTCTGACCAATGTACATCAGCAACAATGTCAGTGTCACCAGACCAGTGTGAGTCATAAAGTGTTCCTAATCCCTAGCCACACCAGTCACAGTGTTGCCAGACCAGCATTAGCCAGCAACAGTGTTCTGGATCATTAGCCACACCAGATCTAGTATCACCAGACCCGTGAAGTGGCAAGCACAAGTAGTGGGGTGTTACAATATCAGTCATTAGGATTAGGGCCTCAGAGGCACTTTCAAATCTTTTGTGGCTACTCTCTGCCCCTGTACTTCAGTACTTCAGCAAGACCATATCCATACCTCCCAACTTTCTGAGATGAGAGTGAGGGGCACCTATTAGCAAAATTATGCAGGCATAAGGCACACCCCCTGCCATGCCTCCCCCCCCCTCCTTAAAAGGACAATTGCACAATCAAATGATTGGTTAGACCCACAAGTTTTTTTTTTTTACCACTACTACTACACTAATACTATTCATTTATATTGGCTTTTGGAATTAAAAAAATGCAGCAATTTAGAATTTGGATGAAAGGATTAGTACTGAGAAACACTATTTAAAAGATACATTGTGCATTTTATATACAACTATATATAGATCAGAACAAAATGAGGGACACATGAGGAGGAATGAGGGACAGTCCCTTGAAATCAGGGATACTTCAGAGATATGCCTTATCCCTTTTAAAGTCCAAGCAGGAATTCAGGTGGAACAAAAGGTTTTTCACCTGTTTATTTTTTTATTTGTTTTTCACCTAAGAATTATTCAAATGAATTGTGAGGCAATGTAACCTGTATGTCCAAAAGTACATTGCCAGTAATCCCTATTTCTTTTTAAACCTTTCTTGGCCTTATTGTAAACATGGGAATAACAAAAAGAATTGAGTACACTTGTAAATATGTTATTACATCTTTTCATGTGACAACACTGAAGAAATGACACTTTGCTACAATGTAAAGTAGTGAGTGTACAGCTTGTATAACAGTGTAAATTTGCTGTCCCCTCAAAATAACTCAACACACAGCCATTAATGTCTAAACCACTGGCAACAAAAGTGAGTACGCTCCTAAGTGAAAATGTCCAAATTGGGCCCAATTAGCCATTTTCCCTGCCCGGTGTCATATGACTCATCAGTGTTACAAGGTCTCATGTGTGAATGGGGAGCAGGTATGTTAAATTTGGTGTTATCGCTCTCATACTGGTCACTGGAAGTTTAACATGGTAACTTATGGCAAAGAACTCTCTGAGGATCTGGAAAGAAGGACTTTTGCTTTACATAAAGATGGCCTAGACCAGTGATGGTGAACCTTGGCACCCCAGATGTTTTGGAACTACATATCCCATGATGTTCAACTACATTGCAGAGTGCATGAGCATCATGGGAAATGTAGTTCCAAAACATCTGGGGTGCCAAGGTTCGCCATCACTGGCCTAGACTATAAGAAGATTGCCAAGAACCTGAAACTGAGCTGCATCATGGTGGCCAAGACTATACAGCGGTATAACAGGACAGGTTCCACTCAGAACAGGCCTTGCCATGGTCCACCAAAGAAGTTGAGTGCACGTGCTCAACATCATATCCAGAGGTTGTCTTTGGGAAATAGATGTATGATTGCTGCCAGCATTGCTGCAGAGGTTGAAGGGGTGGGGGTCAGCCTGTCAGTGCTCAGACCATACACCGCACCCTGCATCAAATTGGTCTGCAAGGCTATCGTCCCAGAAGGAAGCCTCTTCTAAAGATGATGTACAAGAAAGCCTGCAGTTTGCTAAAGACAAGCAGACTAAGAAAATGGATTACTGGAACCATGTCCTGTGGTCTGAGGAGACCAAGATAAACGTATTGGTTCAGATGGTATCAAGCATGTGTGGCAGCAACCAGGTGAGGACTGGAGTACAAAGACAAGTGTTTCTTGCCTACAGTCAAGCATGGTGGTGGGAGTGTCATGGTCTGGGGCTGCATGAGTGCTGCCGGCACTGGGGAGCTACAGTTCATTGAGGAAACCATGAATGGCAACATGTACTGTGATATACTGAAGCAGAGCATGATCCCCTCCCTTCAGAGACTGGGTCACAGGGCAGAATTCCAACATGATAACGACCCCAAACACACCTCCAAGGCGACCACTGGCTTACTAAAAAAGCTGAGGGTAAAGGTGATGGACTGGCCAAGCATGTCTCCAAACCTATACCCTATTTAGCATCTGTTGGGCACCCTCAAATGGAAGGCGGAGGAGTGCAAGGTCTCTAACATCTACCAGATCCGTGATGTCATCATGGAGGTGTGGAAGAGGATTCCAGTGGAAACCTGTGAAGCTCTGGTGAACTCTATACCCAGGAGGGTTAAGGCAGTGCTGGAAAATAATGGTGGCCACAAAAAATATTGGCACTTTGGGCCCAATTTGGACATTTTCACTTAGGGGTGTACTCACTTTTGTTGTCAACGGTTTAGACATTAATGGTTGTGTGTTGAGTTATTTTGAGGGGACAGCAAATTGACACTGTTATACAAGCTGTACACGCAATACTTTACATTGTAGCAAAGTTTAATTTCTGCAATGTTGTCACATTAAAAGATAGAATAAAATATTTACAAAAATGTGAGAGGTGTACTCACTTTTGTGAGCTACTATAATTAGACCACTTATCAATTTTTTCACAAAAATTTCTTACATTTATACTCCCCACAAAAATATCTGCATTGATGGGTTCCTCATACATTTCACAGGCAGACTTACCATCAAACAGTAGCTCCCCTGTAAACATGCCAGATATGGGGTGAAGTTATATAAATTTTGTGAGGGCCACTGGGTAGACATATGACTTCCACGTTTATGAAGGGAGAGAAAGCCATCTGGAGCCCCCTGCATACCCATCTTATATGGGCGGTCACTTTTCAGACACCTTTTTGTGCAACTATAACTTGTACAATGCGACCAAATTGCAAAAGATTTTTGCTTTTCAAATTGTTCTCTAAATACCTATACATGCAGATCTGACAGCGCTGGTGTAAATGAGGCCTAAGTCTAAACATTTGTGGTTCTGGTGGAACACATATCCACCTGGAATGGAAATAATTAGCCTGCTGGAATGCACACAGAGTTGCTGACTTGTCCACAGCAGGCCTGTCTATACAGTCTATAGCCACTGAGCACGCTACAATATAGCCACATGGGAGCAAGTTTAGAGGGCCCCTACAATTTTCCTGTTTTCCTGTCGTTCGCTTTCAGACCGTTTTTCTTCTGATATAACATCTGATATTACAGATGCTAATATTTACATTAACCACTTTCAGACCGGACCAATTTGCTGGTCAAAGACCAGACCACTTTTTGCGATTCGGCACTGCGTCGCTTTAACTGACAATTGCGCGGTCGTGCGACGTGGCTCCCAAACAAAATTAACGTCCTTTTTTTCCCACAAATAGAGCTTTCTTTTGGTGGTATTTGATCACCCCTGCGGTTTTTATTTTTTACGCTATAAACAAAAATAGAGCGATAATTTTGAAAAAAACGCATTATTTTTTACTTTTTGTAATAATAAATATCCCCCAAAAATATATAAAAAAACATTTTTTTCCCTCAGTTTAGGCCGATACGTATTCTTCTACATATTTTTGGTAAAAAAAATCGCAATAAGCGATTATTGATTGGTTTGCGCAAAAGTTATAGCGTTTACAAAATAGGGATAGTTTTATAGCATTTTTATTAATAATTTTTTATTATTTTTTTTTTTACTAGTAATGGCGGCGATCTGCGATTTTTATTGTGACTGCGACATTGTGGGGGACCCATCGGACATTTTTGACACATTTTTGGGACCATTGTCATTTATACAGTAATCACTGCTATATAAATGCAGTGATTCCTGTGTAAATGACACTGGCAGTGAAAGGGTTAACCAGTGGGTGGCAGTGTAGGGGTTAAGTGTTCCTAGGGGTGTGTTACTAACTGTGGGGGGTTGGGCTTTCATTTAGTGTACACTGATCTCTGCTCCAATCACATGGAGCAGAGATCAGCGTCACTAGTTGCTAGGCAGAATGGAAAAATGTTGTTTATACAGCATTTCCTCCATTCGGCCGCTCCGTGAGACGATCGCGGGGATGCCCGCGGCGATCGAGTCTGCGGGTCCCGCGACCGGACTCACGCGCGACCGGACTCACGGCGGCGCGCTCCCGATGGCACGGCGGCAACGAATATTGGACGTACATGTACGCCAATATGCCTGCCCGTGCCATTCTGTCGACGTACATCGTCGTGCGCTGGTCGGGAAGTGGTTAATTATGTTTTTATATATACTCCTTCCTCCTTCAGTTTGTACAATGGTACACATGCTCATTTGCAATTCTTATCCCTCCATTATAATAACTACAAGCCAATTTGTCTTTCTTTTCTTACATCAGGGGACACAGAGCCATAGTAGTTACTATGTGGGTTATATCGGATCCACAGGTGATGGACACTGGCACGCCCCTTAGGCAAGGCATGTACTCCCCTATATAACCCCTCCCATTACTGGAAGTCCTCAGTTTTTTCGCCATGTCTAAGGTGTTGGTCACGAGTAAAGATGTGCTGTGCTGAGCTCTACTGGAAGCAATCCTTGCTGGGCCTAGCCATGCTGACCGGATCCGTTCTGATGTCTTTTCATGGGCTAAATGAATGGTACCCAGGCCTCGTGTCCGAAGAAACAAGGTTTTGCTTGCAAACGCTTCTCTTTAGAGAGCTCTGGGCCCTGGGATCCAGTACTTTTTGGTAGTAAGGCCATAAAGTTTTTACAGGCAGGGTGCTGGTCCAGGATTGTGGGTAACCCGAGGTTCCCCGGTTCTTGAAGGTTTCCTAAAAGGTCTCGGAGCCCACTGTGAAGGGTGAAGATTGGGTCTTTATCTCTAAAAAAACCCCTGCTGCGAGGATAAGGTAAGGGAGATTTTCTCAGGAATTTCTTCTTCTATGTATAATGTTGTCATGCCTATGTGTCACCAATGGGGGCTGTATTGAGCACTCACTGTCCTGATGCTGCAAACAACAGAAGCCTTCATCGTCCTCTCCTCCAGCCGGCAGCAGACCCTCCAGTAAGAAGGGGGGGTCTGGTCTCCTCCTGTGCCCCTAGATGGGCTTTATTCCCCTTCGGGGGACAGGATGCCAAGATAGTTGCCTTTTTAAAATAAATAAATAAATAAAAGGGCAGACCGCGGCTGCTCAGCAGAGGATTTACCCCCGCCATGCTGCAGATGCCGCTCGCGTGGGAAAGTGCTTTCCTTTGAAAAGGAAAAGGGGGGCCGTATTCAGCGTGGGGGGTGTGACTAATGGCGCCAGACGCCGGCCACATATTCATGAAGTGATTTAAGCGCTGTGTGTGTGTGTGTGAAGCTGCTGCCTGGCGGTGGAGGGACAGAGCAAAGAGGTTGGCTGGATCAGGTTTGGTGACACAGGCATTTCCCTTTGACACATTGTACTGTAAAGAAGCTGGGATTAATAGCAGCTATTGCGCTGTAATATAGCCTAGCAGTTTACATTCTTTTGCTGGTAGTGCCTCTGCTTTGTGCTTTTAAGGTATGAGTGGCAAAGCGACCAGGAACTCCTCTAAGGGGTCAAAGGTTACATAACAAACTAAAGCCATTTCCAAAAGAATGTCATCCTCCTCTGAGAGTGTTGCGGCCGGTCAGATTGAGCCGTCAGGGAAAACTGCTTGCAGTCGCACAAGATGCTTCAGCCCCTGAGTATGTCACACGTGAGGTTTTGTCTTCTACCATTGCTAATTTGGAAAAGAAGATTGATGCTATTTTATCCCTCCATAGTGGGGTTTAAGGTAGCAGATCCCCATCTAGTGCTCAAGACCCTCCTTTAGAGGTTCAGGATGCTGGGGATCAGGTAGATCTTCCCAAAGATTTGGAAGATACTGGTTTATCCTCTTCTGAGGATCCTAATATAGAAGGTGTAACATCACAAGACAGGTTGCTTGTGCATTCTCTTACTAAGTGGGTTTGTTTAACCTTTTTGCTGCCTGCAGAGCAGGCTCTTGATGATCCCATCTCTAAGTTGGGATCATTAAAACCTCCTCCATCTGGTATTGCCTTTCCTATTCATGCATGGCTAAGGAAGCTTATGTATGCTGAATGGGAACATCCAGGTAA
Source organism: Lithobates pipiens (assembly GCF_037356315.1). Taxonomy (NCBI): domain Eukaryota; kingdom Metazoa; phylum Chordata; class Amphibia; order Anura; family Ranidae; genus Lithobates; species Lithobates pipiens. The sequence continues at coordinate 183,255,321 of NW_027507903.1, forward strand.
ACAATATTATCCGCCTAAGAGATTCTCCACACTTTACCCTATGGAAGAAGAAAATGGGGGGTTCCAGCGGTTGATGCTGCGATTGCCTCAGTGAATAAGAATCTCACATGTCAGGTGGATAATCCGCTCATGTTAAAGGATCCAGCAGATAAAAAGTTGGAGCTTCTTTCTAAAATCCATATGGCTTTAGCAAGTTCAGTAGCGCAGCCAGTTCTTGCCGCATCCCAGTCCATTAAATAACAGTTTGAGGAGATGCTTAAAGTTCTGCCTGATGAACAGGCCCAACATTGCGCTGATTTATCAGACGCACTGTGTTTCACAGTAGACGCTATGACAGATGCTGTCATTCAAATCTCACAGCTTATGCTTGGATTAGTGTATTCTCACAGAATTCTTTGGCTGAAAAATTGGTCAGCAGTAAATGGTTTGTCAGGTCACCTTGAGGCGAGGTGACAGGTGCACACCGTAGGGATCAGGAGTGCACCGCAAGGTTGTGGACCCTACGGCTGACTGCTGCAGACGGGGGACAGATCCCACTGGGGTTAGAGCGTAAGATTCCCTGGGGCGTGGAGTCTAAGAGCCAGCAGGTGTTCACCAGCGCCTCTGGTGGTGAGGATGGACTTGGCTGCAACTGGCTCCAGGTCGCGACCCCCAGGGTCCCCCAGCTCACACCCACAGAAGGCAACAGGAGGATAGGGATGGTGAGGGACAAAGCCAAGGTCGGGACCACAAGCAGACAAGAATAGTCGGGTACACGCCAAAAGGTCAGGATCACAGGCAAACAAGGATAGTCAAGACACGCCAAAGTCAGTAACGGAAAACAGTAGCAGAGCACACGGCAGGAACAGGAAGCTAACACACAAAGGAATACACAATGGTTGATCAGCCCTGATGGCCTGCAGTGCACAGGTTAATATAGGGCTCCCTGATAGGGCCTGGGGTGGAGCCATGCTTAGAGGAGAGGTTATAAAAACCACCAGGTGGAAGTGGCTGGCCTCTTAGTCTGAAGACATGAGGGGAGGAAAGCAAACACAGGAAGATCACTGCATAACCATGAGATGGTTATTTGGAGATGATTTGGATAAATACCTACAAAAGATCTCTAATGGCAAAAGCTCTCTTTTAACAGTAAAAAATAAATTCAGGCATTTCTCCTTTAAGCGGGCTTCTTCTCCTGTACCAGGGGCATCAGCCTCTAGGCAGTCTCGACAGTCTCAACCATCAGGTTTAAGGGGAAAACCCCAAGGGCAGCACCAAGGTCAGAAGAGATCATGGGGCAGAAAGCCCACAAAACAGAGTGCTAAAACCTCCTTATGAAGGGGCGCCCCCGCTCGCTCGGGTGGGGGAAAGGCTCCTGCAATTCTCAAGGATCTGGCAGGTACAATGTCAAGACAGATGGGTGGCTTCTGCCGTTTCTCTAGGTTACAAACTAGAGTTACGAGTTTTTCTGTCTCCTCGGTTTCTAAGGTCAAATGTTCTCAAGGACCCAGAGAAGAAGGCTCTCCTTCTAGCACTGGATCATCTATTATCCAAGTCAATGATATAAGAAGTTCCCTTAGAGGAACAAGGCACAGGTTTTTATTCAAACCTCTTTACGGTTTCAAAACCAAACGGAGAAGTAAGACCTATTCTAGATCTCAAAGATCTGAATCGGCACCTGAACATCCGATCCTTTTGCATGGAGTCAATCTGGACGGTTGTTGCCATCCTCCAAGGAGGAGAATTTTTGGCTTCTATCAATATCAAAGATGCATATCTCCACGTGCCAATATTTCCCGTTCACCAGAAATTTCTGCTCTTCGAAACAGAAAATCATCATTTTCAGTTTGTGGCCCTGACATTCGGTCTAGCCACAGTATCACGGGTGTTCTAAAAAATTCTGGCACCTCCTTTAGCCAGATTAATGACTCAAGGCATAACAATCCTAGCCTACTTAGATGATCTGCTTTTAATAGATCATTTAGTTTCAGGGCTAAACCACAGTCTGGTCACAACAGTAAACTACCTGGAATCTCTAGGCTGGATTCTCAACCTAGAAAAGTCCTCCTTAAAACCATCAAGGAGATTACAGTACCTGGGTCTGGTCATAGATACCATACAGAAAAAAGGTATTTCTACCCCAGAAAAGAATCAGTTCCATTGTAGAACTAATTCAGTTCATCAAAGCAAAGAAAAAGCCTTCCATTCAGTTGTGCATGAGACTATGGGGGAAATGGTGGCCTCCTTCGAGTTTGCAGTTTCATTCAAGATTGCTACAAAACACAATCCTGTCAGCCTTGAACAAGAGGGTTCAGGCCTTAGATTTTCCAATTCGCCTGGCTCCTGATGTGCGTCAGAGCCTAAATTGGTGGTTGATATCCAGCAACCTTCAAAAGGGAAAATCATTTCTACCAGTCTCCTGGAAAGTGGTGACTACGGATTCCAGTCTTCTATGCTGGGGAGCAGTCCTGGAAGAGGATTCTGTCCAGGGGAAGTGGTCCAAGTTGGAAAGGACCTTGCCTATCAACATTTTGGAGATTCGGGCAGTTCGTCTGGCTCTAAAGTCCTGGAAGGTCAGACTGAGGGACTGTCCTGTCAGGATTCAGTCCGACAATGCCACGTACCCCCCTGGTGATTACATCAATCACCAGGGGGGTACGAGGAGTCGTGCAGCCCAAAAAGAGGTGAATCATGTTTTGTCTTGGGCAGAACACAATGTCCTTTGCCTATCGGCAATTTTCATTCCAGGGATAGAGAATTGGCAGGCGGACTACTTGAGTGGCCAACAACTATTTCCGGGAGAATGGTCTCTTCAACCAGACATCTTCCTACCGATATGTCAGAGATGGGGTACTCTGTACATGGACCTGTTCGCATACAAATTCAACAACAAGGTCGACAACTTTGTGTCGAGAACAAAGGACCCATTAGCTTGCGGAACAGACGCATTAGACTTACCATGGGATCAGTTTTCTCTGATCTATTTCCTCCAGTTCTGCTACTTCCACGTCTTCTTTGCAGGATCAAGCAGGAACAAAAGGAGGTCATTCTGGTGGCCCCAGCGTGGCCCAGAAGACCTGGGTTTGCCGAGATCATAAACATAACAGTAGTAGTCACTTGGACTGTGCCATTACGGCCAGACCTTCTCGTGCAAGGTCTGGTATTCCATCCTACCTTACAGTCGCATTCTAAAGGATCGTGGGTTGTCTCCTTCGGTAGAGTCTACCTTGATTAATGCTAGGAAGCCGGCTTCCAGGGTCATTTACTATAGAGTCTGGAAGGCATATGTTTCCTGGTGTGGATCCAGGGGTTGGCACCCCAGGAAATATGTCATAGGTAGGATTCTTGATTTCCTGCAAATGGGATTAGAAATTAAGCTGGCCTTGAATACTATCAAGGGCCAGATCTCGGCCTTGTCAATATTTTTTCAATGGCCTCTGGCTTCTCACTCTTTAGTGCATATGTTTGTTCAGGGTAAAACGGATCAATCCCCCTATCAAGGCACCTCTAAATCCTTGGGATTTAAACTTGGTCTTATCGGCTTTGCAGAAACAGACTTGTGAACCTTTACGTGAAATTACCTTGGTTCTTTTGACTAGACAGATAGTCTTTCTGGTTACCATTTCTTCTGCTAGAAGAGTATCAGAACTAGTGGCTCTGTCTTGTAAAGAGCCATATCTGATCATGCATAAGGATAAGGTGGTGTTACGTCCTCATCCTGAATTCCTACCAAAGGTGGTGACAGGTTTTCACTTAAACCAAGATATTGTTCTTCCTTCTTTCTTCCCAGAGCCTCGATCTAGGGAAGAAAAGGCACTACATTTCCTTGATGTATTGAGAGCGGTCAGAGTGTATTTAAAGGCAACCTCTCAGGTTCGTAAAACAGATGGTTTATTCGTACTGCCAGATGGTCCAAAGAGAGGACAGGCAGCGTCAAAATCCACTATTTGCAAGTGGATTCGTCAAGTCAATATTCAGGCTTATGGTTTAAAGAAAAATCCTCATATGTTTACCAGAATTTATCAAATTTGATGTTAAAGGTCATGAGGATATTGCCTTTGGGTGCAGTGTGCTACAGGCTGCAGTATGAGTTCTCTGGCTTTCTTTATTTTTGTTGTGTCTCCCCCCCTTCAGTTGCCATTGCTATGGGACATCCCACATATTAACTACTATGGCTCTGTGTCCCCTGATGTAAGAAAATAAATTAGGATTTTTAAAACAGCTTACCTGTAAAATCCTTTTCTTTGGTGTACATCAGGGGACACAGAGGTCCCTCCCTTCTTGGTATACACTTGTATTGCTTGGCTACAAAACTGAGGACTCCCAGTAATGGGAGGGGTTATATAGAGGAGTACACGCCTTGCCTTAGAGGCATGCCAGTGTCCATCACCTAACAGTCCGATATAACCCACATAGTAACTACTATGGCTCTGTGTCCCCGATGTACATCAAAGAAAAGGCATTTACAGGTAAGCTGCTTTAAAAATCTTATTTTATTGTATTGGCATTTGTGTGACATTTTTTCGTTAAGTTTACCACCAATCGCAGACATTTTTTGCTCCCCCTGACGCCAGACATTTTTCCTTCTCTTGACAATTCATTTTTCCCACCTGTTGATCAGCAATATAGGAAACACTACGCCACATACTGCTGACCAGCAATATAGGGGACACTATGACACATACTGCTGACCAGCAATATAGGGGACACGATGACATATACTGCTGAATAGCAATATAGGGGACACTATGACATATACTGCTCATCAGCAATATAGGAAACACTATGGGGGTTATTTATGAAAGGAAAAATCCACTTTGCACTGCAAGTGCACTTGAAAGTGCAGTAAAAGTGCACTTGGAAGTGCAGTCACTCTAAATCTAAGGGGTAGATCTGAAATGAGTAGAAGCTCTGCTGATTTTATCATCCAATCATGTGCAAGCTAAAATGCTGTTTTTAATTCTCCTTGTATGTCCCCCTCGGATCTACAGAGACTTTAATTCCAAGTGCACTTTCAGTGCAATTTCAAGTGCACTTGTAGTGCAAAATGGATTTTCCATTAGTAAATAACCCCCTATGACACATACTGCTGACCAGCAATATAGGGGGCACTATGACATATACTGCTGATCAGCAAAATAGGGGACACTATGACATATACTGCTGACCAGCAGTGTAGGAGACACTATGACATATACGGCTGATCAGTACTATAGGGAACACTATGACACATGCTGCTAACCGCCAATATAGGGGACACTATGACTGCAGACACTATGACATATACTACTGGCCGGTAATATAGGAGACACTATGACATACTACCGGCCAGTAATATAGGGGACACTATGACACATACTGCTGACCAGCAATATAAGGGACACTATGATACATAATGCTGACCAGCAATATAGGGGACACTATGACATATACTACTGACCAGCAATATAGGGGACACTATGACACATACTGCTGACCAGCAATATAGGGAACACTATGACACATACTGCTTATTGGCAATATGGGGGACACTATGACATATACTGCTTATTGGCAATATAGGAGACACTATGACACATACTGCTGACCAGCAATATAGGGAACACTATGATGCATACTGCTGACCAGCAGTATGTATCGGACACTATGACATATACTGCTTATCGGCAATACAGGGGACACTATGACACCTACTGCTGACCAGAAATATAGGGGACACTATGACATATACTGCTGACCAGCAATATATGGGACACTATGACATATACTGCTGACCAGCGATATAGAGTACACTATGACATATACTGCTTATCGGTAATATAGGGGACACTATGATACATACTGCTAACCAGCAACATAGGGGACACTATGACACATAATGCTGACCAGCAAAATAAGGGACACTATGACATACAGTGCTGACCAACAATATAGGGGACACTGTGACACATACAGCTGACCAGCAATATAAGGGACACTATGACATACAGTGCTGACCAGCAATATAGGGGACACTATGACATATACTGCTTATTGGCAATATAGTAAACATTATGACACATACTGCTTATCAGCAATATAGGGAAAATTATGACACATACTGCTGGCCAGCAATATAAGGGACACTATCACACATACTGCTGACCAGCAATATAGGGCACACTATGACATATACTGCTGACCAGCAATTTAGGGGACACTATCACACATACTGCTTATTGGCAATATAGGGAACACTAGGGCACATACTGCTTATCGGCAATATAGGGGACACTATCACACATACTGCTGACCAGCAATATAGGGAACACTCTAACGCATACTGCTGACCAGCAATATAATGCCGCGTACAAACGTAGCAGACTATCTGGCGGACTTAGTCTGGCGGACTTTCCGCCGGACTGTCCGCCGGACTTTCCGAACGAGCTACCTGCCCACACATGGTACTTTTGCGGCGGACTTATACAGCGTACTGAGTCCGCCGGACTATCCGCCGTACTTTTGAAACGGACGGACTCGCCCACACACGCGGAGGAAAGTCTGCTCATTTTGAGTGCGTCTCCAGGTAGCCGGGGCCAGCAAAAGGAGGCGTCGCTGGCCCCGTCACCTGGTATTGACTTAAAGGGGAATCCCTATGCTGAAAAATCGGTGTGGGGGTCCCCCCCCTAGATCCATATCAGACCCTTATCCGAGCACGCTACCCGGCCCGCCAGGAAAGGGGGTGGGGACGAGTGATTCTTCACAAAAAATTTAATTTTTATATCTTTATGTTTGAAGCCTGAAATGTGGCAAAAGGTTGAAAAGTTCAAGGGGGCCGAATACTTTCGCAAGGCACTGTACCTTTCTCTACAGCCTCAGCTGCACTGAACAGTGAATGAATGGGAAGTACTCTGTGCTAAATGTTTATTCACAAATGGAAGCATAATACACACAGTTTACTATGTTTCTGTTATGAATGAACACAGTGAACGAGTGTGCTCACTGTGTTCATTTAGAAAAGGAAGGGGCTGGTAAACTACGTATTTACTAGTCCCTTCCCCCTGCTCTCCATCCTGAAACATACCCCTCAGTAGCCAGGGTCATAGGGGAGGAGGGAAACCAGCAGCATTGTGGGGTGTGGGGCCAACAAGGGGGAGAGAAGCTTGGGCAGTAGGGGAAATCGGCACCACACATAGCCATTAGGGTGTTCCCAGGTACACCTGGCAAACCCCCTGCGCACGCTTATGCCAGCAATATAGGGGACACTATCACACATATTGCTGACCAGCAGTATAGGAGACTCTGACATATACTGCTGACCAGCAATATAGGGAACACTATGACACATACTGCTGACCAGCAATGTAGGTGACACTATGACACACACTGCTTTTCGGCAATATAGGGGACACTATGACACATACTGCTTATCGGCAATATAGGGGACACTATGACACATACTGCTTATCGGCAATATAGGGGACACTATGACACATACTGCCTATCGGCAATATAGGGGACACTATGACACATACTGCTTATCGGCAATATAGAGGACACACTGATACATACTGCTTATCTGCAATATAGGGAACACTATGACACATACTGCTTATCGGCAATATAGGGGACACACTGACACATACTGCTTATCACCAATATAGGGGACACATACTGCTTATCTGTAATATAGGGAACACTATGACACATACTGCTTATCGGCAATATAGGGGACACACTGACACATACTGCTTATCAGCAATATAGGGGACACTATGGGGTAGATTTACTAAAGCTAGAGCACTCAGACTCTGGTGCAGCTGTGCATGGTAGCCAATCAGCTTCTAACTTCAGCTTGTTCAATTAAGCTTTGGCAATAAAACCTGGAAGCTGATTGGTTTTTATGCAGAAGTGAGCCTGATTTTGCACTCCCTAGCTTTAGTAAATAAACCTCTATGACACTGCTTATCTGCAATATTTGGGACACTATGACACATGCTGCTTATCGGGAATATAGGGGACACTATGACACATACTGTTGACCAGCAATCATAGGTGTACGCAGCCTATTAGAGTAGGGTGTGCACCCCAAAGCCCAAACACACATACCTTTCTCGACAGCCTCAGATGCACTGGACAGTGAATGCATGGGAAGTGCTCTGTGCTGAATGGCGTCCTGTTTATTCACAAATGGAAGCATAATAAACACAGTTTACAATACTTCAGTTATGAAAGGACACAGTGAGCGAGTGTGTTCACAGAGGAGGGAAACCAGCAGCACTGTGGGGTGGGAGGTCAACCAGGGGGAGGGAAGCTTGGGACGTAAGGGGAATCGGCACCACACATAGTCATTAGGGTGCAATATAGGAGACACTATGACACATACTGCTGACCAGCAGTGTAGGAGACACTATGACATATACTGCTGATCAGTACTATAGGGAACACTATGACATATACTGCTGACCAGCAATATAGGTAACACTATGGCACATACTACTAACCGCCAATATAGGGGACACTATGACTGCAGACACTATGACATATACTACTGGCCAGTAATATAGGGGACAATGACACATACAGCCTATATATAGTACTGTACATAACAACATTAATGCACCACTATACATTACTAATGCCTGACCAAAGTGTCCCACAGTGCCAGAAGTGAGTGCCCACCAGTGCCAGCAGTGAGTGCCCACAAGAGCCAGTAATCAGTACCCATTAGTGATGCCAGTCAGTGCTGGCTATCAATGCCACCCATCAGTGCCACCTATCCGTGTTGCCTATCTGTGCCCACCAGTGCCGCCCATCAGTGCCACCCATCAGTGCCCATAAGTTTGGCATATTCGTGCCTCCTCATCAGAGCCACCTAATCAGTGCCCATAAGTGCCATCTCACCAGTGCTCATCAGCGCCGCCTCATCAGCGCCCATCAGTGAAGGAGAAAAATGACTTACCGTATTTATCGGGGTATAACACGCAACGGCGTATAACATGCACCCCAAGTTTAGGAGGGCATTTTAAGGAAAAAAGTTTTAGGAGGGAAGTTTAAGGAAAAAAAAAAAAACTTACATTTAAATGCCAGTCAATGCAGCCTTATCAGTGTCCATCTGCAGCCTTGTCCATCATTGCAGAATGATCAGTGTCATTTGCAGCTTGCCCAGCGCTGTTTGCAGCTTTGCAGTGTCATTTGCAGCTTGGCCAGTGCCGTTTGCAGCCTTGCCCATGTTTAAATTTCCCGCCGCTGAGACAGACCGAGCGAGCGCCGCCGAAAAAGACAGAGCCGACTTGCTCGGCTCCGCTCGTAGTCCCGCCTCCCTGCTGTTTCTCTAGCGAGCACTGCCGAAAAAGACCGAGCCGACTGTACTGTGTACTCGGCTCGGCTCGGCTTGCAGTCCCGCCCATACTGGGCGGGACTGCGAGTGGAGCCCAGCCGAATACACAGTACAGATGGCTCGGTCTTTTTCGGCAGTGCTCGCTAGAGAAACAGCAGGGAGGCGGGACTACGAGCGGAGCCGAGCAATCGGCTCGGTATTGTTTGGCAGCGCTCTGTATTTTTGACTCGCAGACAGTGGGGATCACCGTATAACACGCACCCACGACTTTCCCCCGATTTTAAGGGGGAAAAAGTGCGTGTTATACGCCGATAAATACGGTATTTACTAAATTTACTGACAGAAACTAAGAAAAACTTTAATTTTTTTCTAAATTTTTCAGTCTTGTTTTTTTTTGGAAAAGATAAAAAACCCAGAAGTGATTAAATACCACCAAAAGAAAGCTCTATTTGTGTGAAGAAAATGCTAACAATCTCACATGGTTATAGTGTAGCATGACTGCGCAATTGTCATTCAAAGTGTGACAGCGCTGAAAGCTGAAAAATAGCCTGGGCAGGAAGGGGGGTGTAAGTGCCCTGTATTGAAGTAGTTAAAATCCAGTATTACACTGTCTCACTCTGCTCTGCACATGCTCGGCTGCTCTCTATTTATAATTTTTAGGCACTGGCGACAGCCTTAAAGCAGAATTAAATCCTCCTGCCAAGGAGCGTGCTTCAGTTTGATCTGCAACTGCCATGGTGCTGCACATGTGATCAGTTATGACATCAGCCATTTAAAGGTTTGACAGTTTGGTTGAGAACACAAGCAAATGTGACAGTTAGCAATCGTGGGATTTCCGAAATGTCAGCCCTGGTTCACATACACTATATTACCAAAAGTATTGGGACACCCACCTTAAGACCCCTTTCACACCACACCGCCCTTTGCGTCGGCGTTTTACCACCGGATTTGCGGCGCATTTCTGCGATTTTACCCCCCGCTAGCGGCCGCGAAAGGGTTAAAACCGCCGGCAATACGCCGCAATAGCGCCCCATTGATTTCAATGGGGAGCAGCAGTGGAGGAGCGGTAATCACACCGCTCCTTCACCGCTCCAAAGAAGTTGCTGGCAGGACTTTTTTCTGACGTCCTGCCAGCCCACCGCTGTAGTGTGAAAGCCCTCGGGGCTTTCACACTACACACAATGGTGCAGCTTCTTTAGGGCGGATTGCAGGCGCTATTTCTAACGCTATAGTGCCTGCAAAACGCCCTGGTGTGAAAGGGGTGTTACACGCACATGAACTTTAATGGCATCCCAGTCTTAGTCTGTAGAGTTCAATATTGAGTTGGCCCACCCTTTGCAGCTATAACAGCTTCAACTCTTCTGGGAAGGCTGTCCACAAGGTTTAGGAGTGTGTCTATGGGAATGTTTGACCATTCTTCCAGAAGTGCATTTGTAAGGTCAGGCACTGATGTTGGATGAGAAGGCCTGACTCGCAGTCTCCACTCTAATTCATCCCAAAGGTGTTCTATCGGGTCGAGGTCAGGACTCTGTGCAGGCCAGTCCCTCCTCCTCAAATGTGCTCATCCATGTCTTTATGGACCTTGCTTTGTGCACTGGTACAAATCATTTGGTGGAGGGGGGATTATGATGTGGGGTTGTTTTTCAGGAGTTGGGCTTGGCCTTTTAGCTCCAGTGAAGGGAAAACTTAAGGCATCAGCATACCAAGACATTTTGGACAATTTCATTCTCCCAGCTTTGTGGGAACAGTTTGGGGATGGTCCATTCCTGTTCCAACATGACTGCGCACCTGTGTACAAAGCAAGGTCCATAAAGACATGGGTGAGCGAGTTTGGAGTGGAGGAACTTGACTGGTCTGCACAGAGTCCTGACCTCTGGAAGAAAGGTCAAACATTCCCAATAAGGATGAGCTCAAGCATGTTCACAACTCCATGCGCCTGCCAGGAAGCTGACACTCCGCATCACTATTAACAGGTAGTGAGACATTTCCCGATCCGCGGCTGCACAGATAAGGAAATGACTCACTGCCTGTGATTAGCGCTGCAGAGTGTCAGCTTCCTGGCGGGTGCCAACATTTGGAGTTGTGAACATGCTTGAGCTTATCCTTAATTCCCATAGACACACTCCTAAACCTTGTCTAATGGTTAAGTGTGAAACGCGTCAGTTTGTTTGCCCCATTATTTTTGCTGTGGCTTGTATCTGTTGGACTTTTTACAAATAATGGCTGTATTCAAGAGTGTGGCTGTCCAGAACTTCCTTTTTGCCTCATGTTGCTATATGCTTAGCCAGCACCTGGTGTTGCAGTTCCAAGGAGAGTTCTAGACCCGCATTTCCACCTGGAGCGGTGATCCCTTTCCATCCCTTATTTACACATATACTTTTATAATATATATATATATATATATATATATATATATATATATATATATATATATATATATATATATATATATATATATATATATATATATATATATATATATATATATATATATATATAAAAGAAATTATTATATAAAATATAATTCATTCAACTCATGTAGATATAACCTGTCCGCTCCATAAACATGCAATAAACATTCTTCTCTGGGCCAGCAGTTTGGTGCTTTGTGGTGTATTACTTCCTGTACATGCGAGTCTCGTCACATCAAAGCTCCTCCCCCCATGCTGACTGATACTGACAGATCATTATATCACCCAGAAAGCACGCGGGTGACCTCCGTGTTTTCTAGGACAGTTCTGACACCTAGCGGCCGCTGATGACATTACCATAAAGGAGACGTGGGAACTGCCGGTCGCGGTGGAAGTTTCTGGCCGGTGATTTGTGTGTCTTGCACCTCCTATGAATTGTGCCGGTTGTCCTTGAGGGGGGTGGAGGTGTGTGTGAGGAACATGCAGGCGGTACAGCGGGTGGTGTGTGCCATGTCCGGAGGGGTGGACAGTGCTGTGGCGGCTCTGCTGCTGAAGAGGAGAGGTGAGGACAGACAGGATACGGCGCCGTTGATTCTTATTAGGAGGTGTACACGGGGGTCCCAGCAGAGGGCTTCACCTCATCCTGCAGCTAGGGGGAGCTCGTGACCCAGGCGGTGTATGGAGGGCTGTGTGCAGGAACCATAGGAATCTTCCCATATGGGTAGTATAGAGGGACCCCATAGAGGACTGGGCATCCAGTGCCCATTCATCAGATCTATGATCACTGCACCCTATAGGTCACCTCTCCTACACATCACATATCTCACATTGTTCCATCTGATCATTTGTTATGAATGACCTCTGGGGAAAGGAGAAATCATCCCTTCTAATGGGGCTGTCCTGAACTGCAATGGCTAAAGCACATGTCACACACAAGAGTGACAAATCTTGGCTACTGGGCCTTGTCATGTGGCCCTCTCACCCAGTTTTTGCAGCCAGATTGTGGTGGAACTCTATTCTACCACCTCCAGCTGTCACCCTCCCCGCTGTCAAGCCTTTGGTGTTTACAACGGGAAACTTTTTGTTTTCATTGGCTTCCGGATGTCACCTATCCCACTGGATGGGGATGGCTCTCCTGAAGTGAGAACAATCTCACTCCCCCGCCATGCGGCGCCACCTACACAGGGAGATAGATCAAAGCCAAATACATGGGTAGTAGGGAGAGGTAGCAGTGACTAGAGCTACAACAATGATTTGGCAGCTTGCACATTGTGCATAGCACACCTGCCGAGCCCTGCGGTCTGTACGCGGCGCACCCCCTCGAACTCTGCGGTCTGTACGCGGCGCACCCCCTCGAACCCTGCGGTCTGTACGCGGCGCACCCCCTCGAACCCTGCGGTCTGTACGCGGCGCACCCCCTCGAACCCTGCGGTCTGTACGCGGCGCACCCCCTCGAACCCTGCGGTCTGTACGCGGCGCACCCCCTCGAACCCTGCGGTCTGTACGCGGCGCACCCCCTCGAACCCTGCGGTCTGTACGCGGCGCACCCCCTCGAACCCTGCGGTCTGTACGCGGCGCACCCCCTCGAACCCTGCGGTCTGTACGCGGCGCACCCCCTCGAACCCTGCGGTCTGTACGCGGCGCACCCCCTCGAACCCTGCGGTCTGTACGCGGCGCACCCCCTCGAACCCTGCGGTCTGTACGCGGCGCACCCCCTCGAACCCTGTAGGTAGCGCACCCCAGTGCTATAGAAGTACCTGTAATAAATATGTTACTATGCAGCAGCCAGCCTCTCCTCCCAAGAATTTCCCAGAACACTTACCAGCTAGCCTGCAAACAAACCAAATTGATTCTGTCCAACGATTCACATTAAATTGATTGTAAAGTCTCATAAAAAAAAAAAAAAGAAAAAGTTAAATAACAAACATGTTATATTTACCTGTTCTGTGCAGTGGTTTTACACAGAGCAGCCCGCATCCTCTTCTTCTCGGGTCCCTCTTCACTGCTCTTGGCCCTTCCCTCCTGTCGAGTGCCCCCACAGCAAGCAGCTTGCTATAGGGTACCCCGAGTCGAGTCCCAGCTCCCTGTGTCTATTCAGACACTGAGACCCGCCCCCACCCCCTCTCTCCCTTGATTGGCTAACTGACTTTGACAGCCGCAGGAGCCAGTGGCACCACTGCTGCGTCTCAGCAATCAGGAGAAGAGTCCCTGACAGCCAAGACATTCGTGGACATCGCTGGAGAGAGAAGGGGCTCAGGTAAGTTTTAGGGTGGTGCTGGGGAAGCTGCTACACACAGAAGGTTTTTATTTTAATGCATAGAATGCTTTAAGATAAAAAAAAAAAAACCTTCTGCCTTTACAACTGCTTTTAAAAACGGAGGGTTTGCACATATTTGCAAAACTATGTGGAAGCCACAGTGCCCATAGCTTCTCTGCCTATTAATCTTCCCAATGAGGGATGGAAATCTGTCTGGGTCCGCAGGGATGATCAATATATGGACACAGAGCGTCTTCTGTACAACCACAATCTAAAGCAATACCACAGTTCAAGAACTTAATTTGTGAAACGACTTTGGTCGCAAACCGAATTGCTCATGAACCGAGTCGGAGACAAATTTTCCCATAGGGTGCAATGTAAATCAGGTTAATCCGTTCTAAACTCGTTTTGTTTTTGAACCACAAAAGTATGAAACAAAGTACAGTTCAGTATGAAGAGAGAACACTAACCTTGCTTGAGACGGCTTCTGGCATGGAGGAAAGCAGGTGGGAGGTGGTTATTGTTCAGAGGGGGGGAGTCCCCCCTCCATACGGACATTGGGGAGATCTTCAGGGGTTTCCTCTCTTTGTCTCTTAGCTGCAGTCTCAGTGAAAAATCTGTCCATTGTCGCTTGTCTTTTCCTTGGCTGTATAACCCTCTGGAGATGAGACCACATTATTGTTCATGAGATTTAACACCCGGCTCATTACAGTTATGTTGGGGTGGTGCTTCTCAAAAAAAATGGCACTCATTCCATTTTTCTATAATGGATTTTAGGGCATCACTGCTAACCTCCTCCCCATCTTCCTCAGTGGAATGCTTCTCAATAAGAGCCTTCTGCTGCTCACTGTGGAGTGCAGAAAGTTCTTCCATGGTCCGCTCCTCATGTTCCTCAACAAGCGCCTCTATGTCTGCACCATCGATGTCCAGACCAATACTGTTGCCCATAAACACAAACTCCTCCACTGCCTCTGCATCAGACCCTTCCAAATTTCCACAGTTTCCTCCAGGCTGAGTTTAAGGTTTGGTGAGTGACATCTTCCCAGGCTTTATCAATGAGTTTAATGCAGTGGAGAACATTGAAATGTTTCTTACAGAATTCTTTCAGACTCGAGGACATCTCTTCAGTAACATTAAAACACCTAGTGAAGAGGGCCTTTGTGTACAGCTTTTTGAAGTTGCACATCACTTGCTAGTTTCATAGTTTAAGTTGAATAAAGACACCAGTCCATCCAGTTCAACCTGAGTGAGTGTCTACAATTGTCCCTATCCCTGTACATTGCACACTCACGTCAGTCCCTACCCTCAAGGAGCCCACAATCCAAGGTCCCCATTCATATACTAGGGCCAATTTTGGACAGAAGCCAATTAACCTACCTGCATGTCTTTGGATTGCAAAATTTGACTTGCTAATCCATGGGTTGTGAAAGAAGTGTCATGTTGGGTGGGGGTGGGGTTAACTTGACTACTCAGCCTCCATATCATCCACCAAGGCCGGGGCACTGTCCATCAGAAGAAGGCACCTTTCAGGCAGTTGGTTGTCAGATTTGTTCTTCTGGTGGGTGCAAACATCTCGTGCAACCATTCCATGAACAATTGCCTTGTGACCCAAGCTTTCGCATTGGCCCTTGGCATTGGCAGTCTGGCCTTGTTCCCATTCTGTTCCCTTAACCACTTCCCACCCGGCCAATGCGTATATACGGCCGGGTGGGAGCCGCCTGCTCCTGATAGGACGTTTGGGAACGTCATTCAGGAGCAGCGGGATCGCGCGCGCGCCCGCGCAGCGGCGCGATCCCGATGTGCTCGTGTCACCCGGACACGGCACATCTCAGATCGGCAGGAGGGCTCTGTGATTGGCCCTCCTGATCACATGACGGCCGTGTCCAATCACGGCCGTCATGTGATGTAAACAAACAGCCGGTTGCTAGGCAATCGGCTCTCCTCTCCTCACACGGAAGTCACCGCTGAGGAGAAGAGAGCAGATCGCTGCAGCCGGCTGATGATCAGTGAGTATGGGCTGCTTTTTACAGCTTTTTACTCACTGATCATCAGTGTAGTGTACACACACAACACACCACACAGTACAAACACAGTCCCCACATATGTCCCCAAAACACACATGTCCCCAAAACATACATGTCCCCAAATAATAAAAACACATGTCCCTAATAATAAAAACATGTCCCCCACATATGTCCCACTAAAATCACATGTCCCAATGATTATCTGCACACATATGTACGTGATCACCTGCACACATATGTACATGATCATTTGCGTACATATGTCCGTGATCACACAAACCAATTATTATACACTTAACGGAATTTTTTTTACCAAAAACATGTAGCAGAATACATTTTGGCTTAAATTTATGACAAAATTTGATTTTATTGGATTTCTTTTCAAATAGAAAAAAGAAAATATAGTTTTTTTTCCAAATTTCCGCTATTTTTGCGCTTATATCGCAAAAAAAAAAAACGGAGTCGTGAATAAATAACACCAAAATAAAGCTCTATTTGTGCGAAAAAAATGATAACAATTTCATTTGGGTACAGTGTAGCATGACCGCGCAATTGTCACTGAAAGAGCGAGAGCGCTGAAAGCTGAAAATTGGGCTGGGAAGGAAGGGGGTGAAAGTGCCCTGTATTGTAGTGGTTAATGCATGAGGAGTCTGGGAATGGTACACCAGTAGTGGCGTAATCTTCAGATCAGCGCTTGCATTTTGCACACAGCAAAAGGGGACAATCTGCCCTTCATGGGCTTGTGCTCCGGCAGTGCCTTTTTTGCCTGAATGATATAGGTTCTGTTTGGAATGATTTTCTAAAAGAGCCCTTTTTCATCACAGGTAAATACTTGAGCGAAGTACCCTTCTGTCTTCATGAATTTCGCAAACTCTTCCTTGTAGGCTTCTGCACCATCCTTGTCAGAACTGGAAGCCTCACCATGTCTTGTCACACTGTGGATGCTACTTCTCTTGTGGAATTTTTCAAACCATCTTCTACTGGCTTTAAGTTCCTTACTTGCTGCCCTTGTAGAGGGTTGTTTTTGTAGTAAATCGCTGTGCAATTTCTTGGCTTTTTCACAGATCATAGCGTTGGTGAAGCTATCACCTGTCAGTTGTTTCTCATTCCTCCACACTAACAAAAAGTTTTTCCCACCTCTCCAACACTTGCGTCCTCTGCTTGGGTAACATCATTACTCCTTTTGCCACGTCAGCTCCTTTTTAATGGCAGCTTTCTTCTTCAAAATAGTCAAGATTGTCGACTTTGCCATCTTGTCACCTGCATTTCTGCTCTGCACTTTCTTCTTACCACCATGCTTGCTCTGAATTTTCTTTGGAGCCATACTGAATGTCCGGTACAGTATGTGTTAAGAAGCTTTTTGGTGTGCTTTTTAACACTGTAATTGTCTTCGCCGTACACTTTCAGTGTGTCTCTGTGACCGCAATCTCACCTACAGGAAGTCACGACCACGCGTCCGAGCAGGGAAGATGGCCGCAGTTTCGTGAACCGAAGCGGAGTTCACGTACCAAAGCAGTTTTTTGTGAACTCTTCTGTTCGCTAACAGTTGTTCGTGAACAAAAGCATTTGTGAACCGAGATATCACTGCACTTTTGTTCAACTGTCCTGCTGCAAAATCTGCAGCCTATATATGAAGTCCCCCTGCTGTCAGAATAAAAGACCCAGCGAGGAGGATTCCCACCTCGAATGCATGGATATGGGAATCGAGGTCTGCTTCCCCCCCCCTGCCTGGGACTCTTCTTCTCATTGGCTGAGACAGCAGTGCTGCACCATTGGCTCCCACTGCTGTCAATCAAACTCAGTCAGCTAATGAGGAGAGAGGGGCGGGCTGGGCTGGGGCTCCATGTCTATGGAGCTGTGACTCAGCTTGGGTGCCCCCATATCAAGCTGCTTGCTCTGGGGGCACTCAACAGGAGGGAAGGGCCAGGAGCACCAAAGAGGGGCCCGATAAGAGGAGGCTCTGGACTGCTATGTGCAAAACCACTACACAGAGCAGGTAAGTATAACATGTTTGTTATTTTTTTTAACAAAAAATAAATAAATTAGACTTTTCCAATCACTTTAAGTCATGTAATCTGTTGTGAGCTCTGAATAAATCGGAATAGCATTGACTTCTTACATCAGGGTGCAGGTGTATGTGAACTTGGAATTCAGCTTTGCCTCCATTGTGCTTGCGTGCACATTGCATGTTGCACGCGTTGACATGTAATGTGCAGTTCTGACCCACGTGTATTAGTGCACCACAACGCACAGCACTGTATTACCATGCATTGTGGTGTGCTGTGTCAGAGAAAATGCTGCTTGTAGGAGTTATGGCTGCCTAAGTTTAAATGACATGAAGTGTTGAGCTTGTAATGACTCAGATTAGGTAGCACATTGGACATGAGAACATTTCTTGATTCTGTATAATGTTTTATTTTTCTTTCAGGTTATCAGGTGACAGGTGTGTTTATGAACAACTGGGACGTTGTAGATGAGCATGGAGTCTGCACTGCGGAAAGTGACTGTGAAGATGCCTATAAAGTCTGTGAGAAACTGGATATACCTTTCCACCGCATCTCATATGTGAAGGAATATTGGCATGATGTGTTCAGGTAACTTGTGCTATGCACACTTATGTAAAGGAATATATCTATCATGAACATTTACAGCCAGAACTTTGCTGATGGTGATAGTTTGGTGGCTTGCTCATGCACTGTGATATTATTATTATTATTATATATATATTTTTTTTGTTTAGCTCTTTCCTGAATGAGTATGAGAAAGGAAGAACCCCAAACCCAGATATAATGTGCAACAAGCATATTAAGTTTAATTCTTTTCTCACTTATGCAATTGAAAACTTAGGTGAGTCCTTTTTATATATGTGTCGGTTAAATTCACTGCTTGTCTAATAACCTATATTATCCTCTACAACATCCAGTCTGATATTCAAAATATGCACCAGTCAAGCAAAAACGTTAAGAAAATAGTTCCTGAAAAAATGGTATAACTAAAAAGTGTACTTCTTAAAAATCTGATGTAGCCTTTGTCATGGTATAAAGTTGGTGTCAAGAAGGTGTGTTAAAAAAAATAAAAATTGGGCAACCTGCCTTGTCAGCCTGCAGGAGATTCACTACCATGTTGAATCATAATAATGGTCATAGCAGTGTAGTTGATGTGAAACCTACACTTGGCATTATTGTTATTATATTATACAGGATTTATATAGCGCCAACAGTTTGCGCAGCGCTTTACAACATGAGGGAAGACAGTACACTTACAATACAAATCAATACAGGAGGGACTAGAGGGCCCTGCTCGTTGGAGCTTACAAGCTAGAAGGGAGGGTCAAGTTGAAACAAAAGGTAATAACTGGGGGATGAGCTGATAGAGAAAATGAAAATACAGTTGTTAGGTGTGGGTAGGATAGGCTTCTCTGTTACTATCTGTCACTATTAGAGTCTCTAGTCAGTAAAAGCCTGCTCTGTATGTTGAAATCGAACTATAGTCAAAACTTTTTTTTTTTTTTTTTTTATTTTGCATAGAGTAAGGGATGGTTATATCCCCCCTGTGAGATTTTTATTTTTATTTTTTTTGTGGCCACCTGTGTCCCATTTGTGGAGATTTTCCTTCAATTCCTGTCCCATAGACAAAACAGGAAGTGAGAGGAAGTCTCTACAAATTAAGAGAATACCTTGAGGACCTCCAGGTCACCAGAACTATTGTTCCCATTGGATGTTTTCCTTCTATTATTTTTCTCGGGACAACCCAAAATGTGGGATTTTCTTTTACTTTCGTTTTTAATGATAATGGTAAACAGGACAAATAGAGAGGTGCATATCCCTAATGGGGCAGGGACAGCAATAAATCCCTAATGTGTGTTCTAATCCCTCTCCACTCTATCCAAAGTTAAAAAAATACACTAAGTCCTTGTACACACGGTCGGACGTTCCGACAACCAAATCCAATGGATTTTGGCCGAAACTGGTTGGACAAAGTTGTCGGAAAATCCGATTCTTCAGAACGTGATGACGTTATTTCATTACGACGGGACTGCGTTCAGGCTAGTAGCCAATAGCTTTGGTCTAGGAATTTGATTTGAGCATGCGTGGCACTTTGTCTGATCGGAATTCTCTACAAACGATCGGACAAAGTCCGATCGGATCATGTTGTCAGAAAATTTTACAGCCCAGCTCTAAAACTTTGTCGGTCGCATATTCCGACGGAAACGGTCGGATTATCCGACAACACGGCCCGATCAGACATTTTCTGTCGGAATGTCCGACCCCGTGTACAAGGGCTTATACCTTGGTTTGCAAGCATAATTCGTTCCAGAAGTATGTTTGTAATCCAGAGCACGGCCTTTTTTTTTTTTTTTTTTTTTTTTTTTATCTTAAGCTAATTTTCTCATAAGAAATAATGGAAACAAAGATGATTTGTTCCACAACCATTTATTCTTATAAAAATGATCAAAATATTAGCAAAAGCTCATAATACTGTACTATACCTCTGTGTTTGGGGGGGGGGGGGGTGTTTTAATGTAAAAAATAAATAATTGCTCACAATGTTAAGGAGTCTGGAGTCTCATGTAAAGCCGCTGTGTGTATGTGCAGTAAACAGTTGAATGTAAACTCTGCCCTCGGTGTAAATAAGGAAAATAGCAGTCGCTTAGCAAACCCTGATACCAGTTAATAAATTATAAGGTTGGGGAGAGAGCAGCTCCTAAAATAGTTCAACAATATAAAACATTCAATTGTACATAAGAAGTGAAAAGGTGTCTGTGCAAAATAGAGCTCCATCTTAATGCAACACAAAAATTCAAAAGTGGTGCTTAAGTGCAAAACAATCCGATGAAGGAATGATCTGTGTTGAGTGAAAATAAAGGGTCCGTCCCCAGCAGCTCCCTCAGGGCCGGTTCACACAGCGAGCCGCGGCGAGGCGTCTCCGACTTACCTCGCCGCGACTTGCGGGGAGCTCAGCGGCGACTTGCAGAGGACTTCTGCATAGAAGTCAATGCAAGTCGCCCCCGAAGTCGCCCCGAAGTAGTACAGGAACCTTTTTTCTGAGTCGGAGCGACTCGAGTCGCTCCTCTCAGAACGGTTCCATAGTACTGAATGGGGGCGACTTGCGGGAGCGAGGCGAGGCGAGCCGTGTCGCCTCGCCTCGCGTCGCAGTGTGAACCGGCCCTCACACTCAGGCTTCTTACCAGATGTCCAGGATCATAAATTATAATGAAATAATAACAGGCAGCGGCAATTTTATCCAGGAGGGTAATCGTCATATGGATCACAGATCGTATAGGAGAGCCTCGCAATGATTAAAAAAAAAAAAAAAAAAAGGAAAACTCCCATAGTGAAGACCATCAAAGCAATGTATTTTAAAAGATGACTACAATTGCCTTCATACAAAAGGTTAAATGCATTTGTTTTGTTTAACAGAAGAGCAGCAGGCTGTTGGCTTCAAACACTGGTAAGCGATCAGGCGTGCGTGATGTCACTGGTAGACCATTCTCTGATCATTTCGTCATTAACAAGACATCTTCAGAGGATGGGCCGAGTAACAAACATCATGCATTGAGGAATATGTATGTATGTATGTATGCCTATGCCTTCTGAAACAATCATAATGGTCATAGCAGCATAGCCTTTATGTTTTGTATGAAGGTAATTGTAGTCATCTTTCAAAACAAATCCTTTTTATATCACGATGGGTTCCACTAGGGGAATTTTCTCTCCCCCCCCCCCCCCCTTTTTTTTTTATTTTTTAATCGTGGAGTCTCTCCTATATGATCTGTGATCCATATCCTGCTGGTTAAACTTGCCGCAGCCTGTTTGCTGCTGGGGACAGATCCCTTTTACTTTCACTCTGCACAGATCATTCCTTCATTGGATTGTTTTGCACTAATGGACTGTTTTTGAATTCTTATGTTGCATTATTTAGATTGAGTTCTATTTTGCACATAGACACCTTTTCACTTTTTATGTACAATTGATATTGTTGAACGATTTGGAGTGCTCCCCCCCCCCCCCTTTTTATATGTACAGTAAAGTTGCTGGTGTACAGTATACAGCGCTGTATGTGGCCAGAGGTTTGGGAGCGATGGTGGATGGTGACCGTGCTTCCTGGAGAAACTCGAGAACAGTTGACATCACTTCTGGGTGCTCTGAACGCATGTTACGCCTGCCCTACCCAGCTGGGGGTCACTCAGGAAGCGCTGGGAGCCACCATCGCCCCTGAACCTCTGGACACATACAACACTATACTGTACACCAGAGACTTTACTGTACATACAATGGCTTTACATGGATGAGCACCAGACTCCTTAGCATTGTGAGTGTAGTTCTTTTGTTTTTACATTTAAACTACTGCTCATATATCAAGACGGCGCTCAACATATCCAGTCAAAAATGTTTAAAAAATATTGCTCGTCTTTCAAAACGCTCGTACACTGTGTTACTCACAAACCAAGGTATTACTGTAAAGTTCAACTTTCTTAAAAGCTCGCAATACTGAATATTTTGGTGTTACAATAAACCTATGAAGGTGTTTTTGGCAAACTTTGTCCATTTTATGGCCATTAAAACTTTAGAGATCTGTCCTTTTTTTTTGTGTTGAAGCAATCTATTTATTTGTGCTAGGAGCTGATGCTATAGCCACTGGGCATTACGCCAGGATATCCCACGAGGATGAAGAAATATTTCAACATCCATTTATTAAAAGTCCTCAAAGTCTTTTCAGGAATAGATTTGAAGTTAGAAATGGTAAGAGTTCTTTCCACATCTTTCTGACAAGTATATACCTTATCAGTCATTGGACAGCTTCCAGTTTGTGATGTCATTTTGCTTTGATACTGATTAGATAGGGCACTGCTGATTTATTTGGCTTCTTCGTGAGTTCTTCTAATATTGTACATTTTGAATACAAAATAATGTTTGATAAAGGGTAGTTGGGCTAACTACTTTTAGGCTCCGTTCACGTATATGCGAATTGGATGCATTTTGAACTGGATCCTATTCACATGTCCTGTGACTCAAATTGGCTTTCTGTGGGGCCAGTTCACATATATGCGGTGCAGCGGCAGTCCAAATTTGCTTCAAATTTAAAGCGAGTCCTGTGCGTTTTATGAGCACTGCAGGGGGTGTCAGATGCATATTCCAGACACATTGCCTTCTATAGAAGAACATCTGAATCGCACATCCGATCAGTTTTGAGCATGAATTTGATCCAAAAAAACAATTTAAATAGAAAATGGCATGGGGTCTCCCCCAAATCCATACCAGACCCTTATCCAAGCATGTTGGAGGGGGGGGGGGGGGTGGACAAGTGAGTGCTCCCAGACCACTCCCTCCTGAACTATACCAGGCCACGTGCCCTCAACATGGGGTGATGCTTTGGGGCAGGAGGGGCTCTGCCCTCCCCCACCCCAAAGCACCTTGTCCCCTATGTTGATGCCAGGGGTTGTGGGGGCTGGGGGGGTCCCCACATCCCACCCTCCCCATATGTAAATGAGTAGGCACAGGGGTGTCAAACTGGTGACTCCAGCTGTTGCAGAACTACAAGTCCTATTATGCAGCTGCCTGTGAGAGTCATGCTTGTAACTGCCAGCCTTGCAATACCTCATATGACTTGACAGTTTGACACCTGTGGTAGGGTATACATGGTACCCCCTACTCATTCACCAAAAAAGTGGCAAAAAGAAATGAAAACACAGACCATTTTTGTGAATTCCTTTTATTAAAAAACTGTCAGAACACAATAGCTCAGCGGGGGAGATGGCTATACTAACGTCTGATTGTTAGTATAGCAGCTCTTACCGGAGCTGACAGTCCCCCCAACCCCTTCCCTTTTTTTTTTTTTTTTTTTTGTCTCCAACCTGCTGGGTTGAACAGCAAAAAACTAATAGTGTGCACCAGGCTTAATGGTGTCCCTTTAGAGAGGAATGCAATCGGAGAAGGCTCTATTGTTCGGTTTTTCCAATGGCTGCTGCAGTTAGGCAAAATTAAAAATTCTTTACTTTATCCTTGGAGCTTTAGGGTCCTTTCACACGGGGCGGATCAGTGGTGATCCGCCCCGTGGATATCCGCTTGCTCAGCTGGGATCGCCAGAGCGATCTCCGCTGAGCAGGAAGAGGACAGGTCTGTCTCTGCGCAGGGACAGACCTGTCACAGCGCCGCTCTCCCCTATGGGAGATCGGGTGACGACGGACCGCAGTGTCCGTCGTCACCCGATCCGATGACGGATGGAAAAATAGCTTTTTCCTCCGTCACACTTTTTCAGATTGGAGCGGGTCGGATGGAGCATCCGTTCAGGTTTTTCAGGCGGATCTGAACGGATCGTCAGTGTGAAAGGGGCCTTAGAGAGATCATTTTATAATAAACGTAAAACCACGTGAGCTATAACCAGCTAGCGGTCGCTCTGTAGTCAAGTTCTAATTTTTGGTCGATTTGGACTTTCAGTTACATTTGCTTCTGTTCTGCAACAGATGTGAAACTTCTCCAGGCTGTTGACCAATTGAAAGACCAGACTTTCTTCCTTAGTCAAATACCACAGTATGCACTGAGAAAAACCTTATTTCCACTGGGAGGATTGACAAAAGACTTTGTAAAGAAAATTGCCACAGAAGCTGGATTTCATCATGTTTTAAAGAGAAAAGAGGCAAGAACTTTCTTTATTGTATTATATCTGTTTTTTCTTTTAATCTTTTCATCTAGTGAAAGAGTTATGAAATAATGAGCGTTACGTTTTATGTGTAAATTACACTGCCACCAACAGATAATGTACATCTTTTTCATGTAGAGCATGGGAATATGCTTCATTGGTGAGAGAAACTTTGACAAATTCATACTTGAGGTACGTTTTCTTAAATACTGAGTTTCGGTAAATCATTTTGTCTCAAGCAATGTTCACTGCTCATTTTATTATTTTTTTATTTTAAGTATTTAGAGCCACAGCCTGGGAACTTTGTTTCTATTGAAGATGGGAAAATTATGGGAAAACACAATGGTAAGCAGAACATTTTCATCCTGTTGTCCTTATGTGACTTCTGACATTTGACCTAAAAACATGTTGATTATAGTAGGGCTGCAAATAACTTATTTTCATAATCAATTAGTTGATCGATCGTATAAAAACCTCAGTGTGGTGTACAATTATTTTTATTTTTTTTAAATGGACAATTTATTCTCAAATACCGTATTTATCGGCGTATAACACGCGCCGGCGTATAACACGCACCCCAAGTTTAGGAGGGAATTTTAAGGAAAATAACTTTTAGGAGGGAAGTTTAAAAAACCTTACATTTCTATGCCCATCAGTGTCATCTGCGGCCTTGTCCACCAGTGCGGCCTTGTCCACCAGTGCGGCCTTGTCCACCAGTGCGGCCTTGTCCACCAGTGCGGCCTTGTCCACCAGTGCGGCCTTGTCCACCAGTGCGGCCTTGTCCACCAGTGCGGCCTTGTCCACCAGTGCGGCCTTGTCCACCAGTGCGGCCTTGTCCACCAGTGCGGCCTTGTCCACCAGTGCGGCCTTGTCCACCAGTGCGGCCTTGTCCACCAGTGCGGCCTTATGCAGTCTTGTCCCCATTGCAGTCTTGTCCCCCATTGCAGCCGTGTCTATTTTATTTTTTAAAAATGCCGCCGCCGAGATACAGAGCCGGATGTGTATCTCGGCGGCGTGCGGTAGTTCTCGGCGGGCCTTCGGCTCTTCTTGGGCAGCTTTCGGCTGCCGAGAAGAGCCGAAGGCGGCCGGAAGTTCTCGGCCGCCGAGAACGGCCGAAGGCGGCTGAAAGTCGCCTTGAAAGGCAAAGGCTGCTGAAAGCCGCCCAGAGGCTCAGAATTTGGGGGGATCGGCGTATAACACGCACCCACGATTTTATACGCCGATAAATACGGTATCTGTATGCAGTGGTAAATCTAAAAACAAGCTATATGGTTGGGGAACACAATATGTAATCTACTCCCAGATACCACAAGAGATATCGATAGACTTTGTGTGTACATACACACATCGTATTGGGATGCCTGCATTTACACCACGCACATGAGCTTTATTGGCATCCCAGTCTTAGTCCATAGGGTTCAATATAGAGTTGGCCCACCCTTTGCAGCTATAACAGCTTTAACTCTGGTGTGCAGCCTTGTTGAAACAGGGGCCATCCCCAAAATGTTCCCACAAAGTTGGGTGCATTAAATTGTCCACAATGCCTTGACATGCTGAGGCCTTAAGAGTGTCCTTCACTGGAACGAAGGGGCCAACATCAGTGCCTGACCTCACAAATGCGCTTCTGGAAGAAAGGTCAAACATTCCCATAGACCCACTCCTAAACCTTGTGGACAGCCTTCCCAGAAGAGTTGAAGTTGTTATAGATGCAAAGGGTGGGCCAACTCAATATTGAACCCTACGGACTAAGACTGGGATGCCATTAAAGTTCATGTGCGTGTAAAGGCAGATGTCCCAATACTTTTGACACTATATTGTATACAGTATCTCACAAAAGGAGGTACACCTGCACATTTTTGTAAATATTATATCTCCATGTGACAACACTGAAGATGACACTTTGCTACAATGTAAAGTAGTGAGTGTACATCTTGTATAACAGTGTCTCAAAATAACTCAACACACAGCCATTAATGTCTAAACTGCTGGCAACAAAAGTGAGTACACCCCTAAGTGAAAATGTCCAAATTGGGCCCAATGGGCCATTTTCCCTCCCCAGAGTCATGTGAATTATTAGTATTACAAGGTTTCAGGTGTGAATGGGGAGCAGGTGTGTTAAATTTGGTGTTGTCGCTCTCCCTCTCTCATACTGGTCACTGGAAGTTCAACATGGCACCTCGTGGCAAAGAACTCTCTGAGAATCTGAAAAAAAGAGATGTTGCGCTACATAAAGATGGCCTAGGCTATAAAAAGATTGCCAAGACCCTGAAACTGTGCTGCAGCACGGTGGCCAAGACCATACGGTGGTATAACAGGACAGGTTCCACTCAGAACAGGCCTCACCATGGTCAACCAAAGAAGTTGAGTGCACGTGCTCAGCGTCATATCCAGAGGTTCTCTTTGGGAAATAGACGTATGAGTGCTGCCAGCATTGCTGCAGCGGTTGAAGGGGTGGGGGGTCAGCCTGTCAGTGCTCAGACCATACGCCACACACTGCATGAGACCTGGGATTCCTTCTGGAATTTATAAGCAGTTCCTGTTTAAAATGACAGTGACCATCCTTTACAGGGTCGTTTTTGGATCAAACTGCACAGTGTGTAGTAAATGGGCTTCATGTTCTTCAACAGGTTTAAAATATTGCAGATATTTGTTTTTCTCTCAAACGAACAGCAGACATTCAGAATACAGTCTCCTATATTGTTTCTACTGAATGCTTTGCTTTGCCAAGTCCTCCAATAATTTTTCTAATTGGTTCATAAAATTTAAATAAATAACTGTAAAACAAAAGGCCAAATTGGCTGATCTAAAAATGTCAGCTATCTGTAATAATTCAGTGACCCCCCCCCCCCCCCCCCCAAAAAAAGGTAATTTGCAGTGGAATGGTCTTGCCAATGACATGTTCATGGAACAGAGAACACCAAAAAGTAATTGAAATGGTGACTTGTGGTTATCTTTCCAAAAGGACTCCTTTTTTATGTTGCATAGTAAAAATGATCATACCCCCTCATTGAAAAATCCCCCCCCCCCCTTCTTCTTTTATTTATTATTATTTTTTTTTTTTATAATTTTCTCCTGTTTGAAAGCATCATTGTGATAACTAACTAGTGGTGTGGGTTTTTATTTTATTTATTTTTATTTTTTATTTTTTTCGGTGATTAGGATGGTTTCTCTTCACACTGGGCCAAAGAGCAAGAATTGGTGGTCTGCGAGATGCTTGGTTTGTCGTTGATAAAGATGTGACCACAGCAGAAGTTTTTGTGGTAAGTGAAGCTTTTATGACCATGTGTGAAGGAAGACCTGTGATGTGATACTAAGGCCCCTTTCACACTGAGGCGGCTCCTTTCACTCCAGTGTGAAAGCTGGAGGGCTTTCACACTGGAGCGGTGCGCTAACAGGACTGTAAAAAAAAAAGTCCTGCTAGCAGCATCTTTGGAGCGGTGTATTCACCACCCCTAAACCGCTCCTACCCATTGAAATCAGTGGGGCATCGCGGCTATACCACTGGAAAAGCGCCGCTTTGCAGGCGGTTTTAACCCTTTTTCGGCCGCTAGCAGGGGTTAAAACCGAATAGCGCAGCTAAAACGACGGTAAAGTGGTGCTAAAATTGGTGCCGCTTTATTGCCGACACCCGCACTGCCCCAGTGTGAAAGGGGCCTAATTGTTTTGATTGTAGCCCAGTATATTTTGGTGCCATTATTTTCAATTGTCTTAACTGTTGATAAATAGTGTTGCTTTATTGCTTTAGTCACCATAATGCTTTTTTCTCTTTCGTTCATTGATGGACACAGCTCCTTAATTCTTGACCTGTGGGTTATCACGCCACCTTCAGGAGAGGACTAGGCAGAACATGTAAAACGGGCATGTCCAAAGTCTGGCCCTTGGGCCAATCACGTCTGCGGTCTGGTTTTGAATGGCCCGTCTGGCTATCTAAACCAGCCTTTCATAACTAGTGTGCCGTGGGATAAGGGCTGTCAGATGAGCCTGATCCCCAGCACTGTGAGAAGCTCCGTTGGCTTCAAAATCCCACAATTTTTTTATTTATTTTTTTTGTATGTTGCACCCATGCTTAAAACCCTTGTAATGTTCAAAAGCGATCCCTTTTATTTAAAATAAATATATATACATACACACACACACACACACACACACACACACACACACACACACACACACACACACACACACACACACACACACACACACACACACACACACACACACACACACACACTGCCTTGCGAAATTATTCGGCCCCCTTGAACTTTTCAACCTTTTGCCACATTTCAGGCTTTAAAGATATAAAATTAGAATTTTTTTTGTGAAGAATTTTTATTTTTTTCCAGCAAAATTGAAGTAAGTTCTTTAAACTTTTTGCTGCCAGGCCTGTACACCGTATGGATAATGCTTCCAGCAGGCCAGGTCTGCACACTCTATGGTTCCATATTGCTCCTCTGCTGGAAGCTTATGTTCACTATAGTGACCATGAACTTATATAAGAAATGTTCAGCAGACTCTGCTGAACAAAACAATAGCTCTGATCAGAGCTATTCACCTAAAATGACACCGCCAACTCTCTACCTCTCGCCCGCTGCTTCTTCTGCGCTGTTGTAGGTTATACTCTGTTTGTGTGCAAATGGGTGTTTTTAGTGGGGTTTTTCTAGTGAAAATGGCTTTTTTTTTTTTTTTTTTTTTTTTTTTTTATTCATTTTTTAAATAAAAATAACTTTGTGCAAATATTGCATGGCCTTAAAAATTGAGCCCATACATAGAATAGCAGGGGGGTCACTTAAATGGTATCCCACACATGACCCAGTAACGGCAGCCAAGAATGTGGCTGAGCAGCACTATGATAGAAAAAGATCATCAAGAAACATACCTCATAATTGAGTATCGATGCATACTAGTATTAGGAGGTAGACAAGAAGCAAAGCCAGCCCATCTCTGACTATAGGTAGTATACCGTATATCAAACAGTTTTGGATAGAGTGGAGAGATATTAGAAGGGCTGTCAGATTAATAATGCTGTCTGCAGCCCCGTTAGGGAGATTCACCTTCTCTTTTTGTCCTGTTTACCATTATCATTGAAAGGGAAAGTAAAAGAAAATCCCAAATTTTGGGTTGTCCCCAGAAAAGTAATAGAGGGGAAATCTTCCAATGGGGACACTAATTTTGGTGACCTGGGGGTCCCAAAGGAATTCTCTTAATCTGCAGAGATTTCCTCTTGCTTCCTGTTTTGGCTATGGGACAGGAAGGGAAGGGACATCCTTTGCAATGGGACACAAATGGGGAGAAAAAAAACTCTCCTCTCCATTAACGCTATCCAAAATGGAGGGGAAAAAATGTTGTGTATAGTTCTGCTAAATAAAAAAAAAAAAAAAACACATAACGGTGGTTTAGTGTCACTTTAATCTATAGCTGGAGAGACTGTTGCCTTAAAAAAAAAAACTATGGGGCAACTGGCTTGGTCCCCCCCCCAGCTTGGCCCTTATGTTACTGATACCTCAGACTGCTCTCTCAGTAAAATATACTGCTGTTTTTGAGTTGCTCTCTAATCTCACAGTATCCTAATAAACTAACAATCATACTTTCCTCCACTGTGCAGCTTGTTTTGCACCATGTGGCCCTGATCCTCGTCTTCTGGGCTTCACTTGCAGCGCTCGTGACTCCTCCTCACATCGTTAAACCCCTTGGGAGAAGCGTTCTCCATGGGGGTTACCTTAAATGCCAGACTCAGCCCCCCGCGTCATTGGATTTGATTGACAGCAGCAGGAGCCAATGGCTGTGCTGCTATCAATCTATCCAATCAAGAGCCAAGATCCTGGTGAGATCCCCAGATAGCAAGATCGCGTCTCTGCTGAGGTAAGAAAAACAGGGGTGGATGGGGGGCCGGTCAGTGTCAGAAGTTTTTTCACATTTAATGCATAGGATGCATTAATGTGAAAAAACACAAGGGTTTACAACCCCTTTTTTTAAATGTTCTCGAAGTAGATCATCCATCGACAGGGTTTTTTCTACTTTTTATGGTCCATTGAAGATGAGGCAATTCATCACTGTGCTTCAGGTTTACAAGCTAGAAACAGTCTATGAAGACTGTAGATGTTTGTACTTGCCTTTTATATACACTATTGGGTTATTCCCCTGTAAGCCCCTACTCACACTGCTGCGATTTGACAGTCCAAAATTGCACGACAAGTCGCACCCCATTTGTGCCTATGGAACACATCGGTGCAATGCACTGTTTGTGAGGATTTCATGTGCAACTTGCCTTTTACATCTGTGTATTAAATCGCACAGATGTCTGCAAGCTGCATATGCAATAGCACTGACTGGCGGCTTTGAAATCTTGCTGAAGTAGAGTGTCTTCAAAGCCGCATTAGGTGTAAACCGGTACTAAGGGCTAAAAATATTGCTTTTCTGGTGGATGCAGTATGTTTTATTGTGAATTGGGGGTTGACCGATTTATACGGGCAGCCGATAGTCATATTTTATTTTATTTTATTTAGGAATCCGTATCAGTAACAAACTTTCCAATATTGCCTCAAGTGGTTGTACTGGGGTGATGCGTGCAGCTGCTGGCATCATCTGCGGTACCATTCTTTAGAGCGGACAGTGGGCTTTCTTGTGTAATAACAACCGATGCAGCTAAGCAGCCGCTCTGCTGTTATTACAAGTAGCAGGAGCCGCCGTTCAGCTCGGGTCTCCTGTCCCACCGGAAAGCCCAAGCAACCAGCCAGCACATCCGCCAGCTGGCCAGGTCTCAGATCTAGTGACAGGAAGCGATGTCCTGACGTCACTTACGATTATGCTAATCCTAAAGGCTCCAGTTCTAAAAAAAATAGAAAGTATTCAAAAATGCCTATCTTGATGTTTGAAATACTTTTAAGTGCAGAGGAGAGGTTTGGGGTCTTATAGACCCCTGATCCCTCCATAAAGAGTACCTGTCCCTGCCTATTGCTGTCACAAGGGATGTTTACATTCCCTGTGACAGCAATAAGTGATTAACCACTTTAATACCCGGCCATAGTCATATGATGGCTACAGATGGGCTCTCCCATCCTGGGTGAATGTCATATGACGGCCTCTGTATTTCGCCGCTCCTGCGGGGGCCCGCAGCGAGGCGATTGTGGATGAGCTGCCCATCCCCGATCTGTGGGATTTTCCTCCCCATTGCCCATCCCCCCCGATACATGTGACCGGCCGTGTCCAATCACAGCCAGTCACATGTACTGTGCCGTTATAGGGCTCATGTACGCGCCTAGGACACGTGCAGAGCGCCGATCGGGGATGCGGCTTGTCACCCTTACACAGCCCAACCCCGATCGCAGTAAAGAGCCAATGAAATGAACAGAATGTAAACAAACCACGGTAACGAGATGTTACCGGGTTCTCCTCCTCACACATTGGTCATGTGTGAGGAGGAGATTGCGGTAACATCTCGTTACCCCTCAGTGTACACACCAACCACACAGATTACCCCCCCCCCCCCCCCCCCCCCCCCCATTTTCTCCTTCTGAATCTGTCTTTAAGGCATGAGAAAATGTTGTGCTTTTTTTTTTTTATTCCAATCTTTAAAGGCTCCGTGTACAGACCACCTTCAAACGGATAGAGTGCACTGGACCTGTCATCACCCATCACAGCCCGTCTGAGTACCTGTCACCAGCCCGTCTGAGTACCCGAGTAGCCCATTGCAGCCCATGCCTCATAGAATACACATTGGGGTGTTTGCTTTCCAAAATGGGGTCTTTTTGTGGGTAAATCTATTGTCCTGGTGCTCCAGGGCCTTCAAAAGTGTGATGGGTAGGAACGAAATGAGATGTGTAATTTATGCTCCTAGAACGCCTGAAGGTACCACTTCCATGTTGGACCTCTGTATATGGCCAGGCTGTGTAAAAGTCTCACACGTGGTATCGTAATACTCAGGAGGAGGAGTAGCAGAATGTGTTTTGGGGTGTAATTTTTGCTATATACATGCTATGTGTTAGAAATATCTTATAAATGGACAACTTTGTGTAAAAAAAAAAAAAAAATAAAAAAAAAAAAAATTTCTTTCCACGTTTTCTGAAGACTTTTGTGTAAAAAAATTAACCACTCAAAAGACTCGTAATGCTTTATAGAATATACTTTGGGGTGTTTGTTTTCCAAAATGGGGTCATTTTGTGGGTAATTCCATTGTCCTGGTGCTCCAGGGCCTTCATAATTTTAATAGGTCGTTAGGAAATTAGAGGTGTCATTTATGCTCCTAGAACACCTGACGGCGCTCCCTGCATTTTGGACTTCTCTGTGTGGCCAGCCTGTGTAAAAGTCCCACACATGTGGTATTGCCATACTGGGGAAGAGTTGCAGAATGTATTTTGGGGTGTAATTGGAAGTATGCATATGCTGTGTATGAGAAATAACTTATGACAATTTTGTAAAAACAAAAAAAATCTTCTTTTTCCCAAGAATTGTGGGAAAAAATTACAACTTCAAAAAACTCACCATGCCTCTTACTAAATACCTTGGACTGTCTACTTTTCAAAAAGGGGTCATTTGGGGGGTATTTGTACTTTCCTGACATTTCAGAGCCTCAAGAAATGAGATAGGCCGTCAGTGCATCAGGTGTGATCAGATGTGATCAATTTTCAGTGATTTGCACTCTATAACTTTCAAAGAGACTAAATAATATCCACTAATTTGGTTTATTTTTACCAAAGCGAAGTAGCCGTATAAATTTTGGCCCAAATTTATGAACAAAAATGACTTATTTGCAAAATTTTATCATAGAAACTGTTTTTTTTTTCCACTTATGCCGCAAAAAAATAAAAAACCCAGTGGTGATTAAATACCGCCAAAAGAAAGCTCTATTTGTATGAAAAAAAAATGATAAACATTTTGTTTGGGCTCAGTGTTGCATGACTGAGTAACTGCCATTCAAAGTGTGAGAGCGCTGAAAGCTAAAAATTGGTCTGGTAAGGAAGCTGTATAAATGCCCAGTATTGAAGTAGTTAAAAAAAAAAAAAAAAAATGGTAAAAATGTAAAAAAAACTTTAAATCTGCAGAATATATCGGCAGCTGATATTGACTCTCTGCCTTAAAAGGTATATAAAATAAATAAATAAATAAAAAAAAAAATCGGTATCGGTATGGGCCCAGAAGACAGACAGACAGACAATCGGTCGACCCCTAATTTATTTTTTTTATTTTTATTTTGTTTTCTCCTTCTGAATCTGTCTTTAAGACCCCAATCACACCTGAGCGTTTTGTAGCTTGATGCCTGAAGCTACAAAACGCTGGAGGGGAAAAAATCCATTATTCTCAATGGAGATGGTTCACATCTCCACTCCAAGTCGCCTGAAGCTCAAACAAACAAGTTCCAGACCCTTTTTTGTCGCGCGAATCGGGCCGATTTGGGCATTTTTCTTCCTTTAACATTGGTGACCTTTTGCCCTGCACAAATTCGCCGCAAATCGCGCGTTTTTTACTGCGTTTTTTTACCGCGATTTTGCCGCAAATTTGTGCAGGGCAAAAGGTCACCAATGTTAAAAGAAGAAAAAATGCCCAAATCAGCCCGATTCGCGCGTGTGAACCATCTCCATTGAGAATAATGGATTTTTTCCCCTCCAGCGTTTTGTAGCTTCAGGCGTCAAGCTACAAAACGCTCAGGTGTGATTGGGGTCTTAAAGACAGATTCAGAAGGAGAAAATAAAACAAAAAAAAAATAAAAAAATTTGGGCCCATACCGATACCGATTTTTTTTTTTTTTTATCTACCTTTTAAAGGCAGAGAGTCAATATCAGCTGCCGATATATTCTGCAGATTTAAAGTTTTACATTTTTACAATTTTTTTTTTTTTTTTTTTTTTTTAACTACTTCAATATTGGGCATTTATACAGCTTCCTTACCAGACCAATTTTTAGCTTTCAGCGCTCTCACACTTTGAATGGCAGTTACTCAGTCATGCAACACTGTACCCAAACAAAATGTTTATCATTTTTTTCATACAAATAGAGCTTTCTTTTGGCGGTATTTTATCACCATTGGGTTTTTTATTTTTTTGCGGCATAAGTGAAAAAAAAAAAAAAAAACAGTTTCTATGATAAAATTTTGCAAATCATTTTTGTTCATAAATTTGGGCCAAAATTTATACGGCTACATCTCTTTGGTAAAAATAAACCAAATTAGTGGATATTATTTAGTCTCTTTGAAAGTCATAGAGTGCAAATCACTGAAAATTGATCACATCTGATGCACTGACGGCCTATCTCATTTCTTGAGGCTCTGAAATGTCAGGAAAGTACAAATACCCCCCAAATGACCCCTTTTTGAAAAGTAGACAGTCCAAGGTATTTAGTAAGAGGCATGGTGAGTTTTTTGAAGTTATAATTTTTTTCACACAATTCTTGGGAAAAAGAAGATTTTTTTTTTTTTTTTTTTTTTTTTTACAAAATTGTCATAAGTTATTTCTCATACACAGCATATGCATACTTCCAATTACACCCCAAAATACATTCTGCAACTCTTCCCCAGTATGGCAATACCACATGTGTGGGACTTTTACACAGGCTGTCCACACAGAGAAGTCCAAAATGCAGGGAGCGCCGTCAGGGGTTCTAGGAGCATAAATGACACCTCTAATTTCCTAACAACCTATTACATTTGTGAAGGCCCTGGAGCATCAGGACAGTAGAATTACCCACAAAATTACCCCATTTTGGAAAGCAAACACCCCAACGTATATTCAATGAGGCATAATGAGTCTTTTGAACAGTAAATTTTTTCTCCACAAGTCTTTGGAAAACGTGGAAAGAGTGCAATTTTTGTTTGTTTGTTTGTTTGTTTTTTTATACAAAGTGGTCAGTTTACAAGATATTTCTAACACATAGCATGTACATAGCAAAAATTACACCCCAAAATATATTCCGCTACTCCTCCTGAGTATGGCGATACCACATGTGTGTGACTTTTTTTACACAGCGTGTCCACATACAAAGGGCCAACATGCAGGGAGCGCCGTCAGGTGTTCTAGGAGCATAAATGACACCTCTAATTTCCTAACGACCTATTAAAATTATGAAGGCCCTGGAGCACCAGGACAATGGAATTACCCACAAAATGACCCCATTTTGGAAAACAAACACCCCAAAGTATATTCTATGAAGCATTACGAGTCTTTTGAGCGTTTTTTTTACACAAACGTTTTTAGAAAACGTGGAAAGAAATTTTTTTTTTTTTTTGTTTTTTGTTTTTTTTTGTTTTTTTTACACAAAGTTGTCCATTTATAACATATTTATAACACATAGCATGTATATAGCAAAAATGACACCCCAAAACGCTACGCTCAGGTGTGAATGCAGCCTTAGGCATGAGAAAATGTTGTGCTTTTTTTATTTTATTTTATTTATTTTATTCCAATATTTAAAGGCTCCGTGTACAGACCACCCAGCTTTGTACAGAGACCACCTTCAAACGGATAGAGTGCACTGGATCTGTGAAGACCCTCCTGCAGAGTTGGTGAGGTACAAAATGATGGATTGTCATTTCAGATTTCAACACCAGATGGCGCTAGGTGAGTTCTAATACTTGAAGTGTGGTTTATAAGCAAGAACCAAATAAAATGGCAAGAAGTTGCTTAGTACTTGCATGAATTTTTTTATAACAATTTATATTATCTGTCCAATGCCCACAGAAATCAAGCTTATGTATTATGTACATATAGTTTCCCAAAAATGCACCAAATTGCAAATTCAATAGTATGTATATCTCAGATCTGCTATTTTAGTGTGCCTTTCTGTATATAGTTTTCTTAAGTGAATATTTTTTTTTTTTGTGAATTTGTTGCAGCCTATTTCCTTAGGCTTCATGTACACTGCTGCTGGTAAACGGATGTTTAGGAGCAATTGGGTGTTTTTTATTTATTTATTTTTTATTTTTTTTCAGCTGCCCCTGAACTCTCCTCTGTTATCTTCTCATTTTTCAGTACATGTACACAGGGTTGTTTAGTTGTTTCTAGGTAGTTGAGTTGGAAGGCAAGAAAATGGGTTCAGACGGATGTTCAGAGGCATTTGAAATGCCAAACGCCTGTAACCGCTTCTAAACGCAGTAAGGCTTCATGTACATGGGATGTTGTTCAACCTCTCCTGAATGATTTAACTTGACAGCTAGAAACTGAAAAACAAACACTAAAAACAGCCGTTTAGCCACGTTTACATGCCGCATTTGAAAAAAATAAAATGTATATATCATTTTATTTTTTTCAAAATGAAACGCCTGTAAACGAATAGCGGCTAAACATGTTACCACATTTTGGCATTTTGAATTGCCTCTGAATGCATTTTTTTGGGTTCCAAAAAAAGCCTCTAAATGCAGTTGCCTAGAAACGACAATAAACGACCCTGTGTACATGTACTGATAAGATGACATAAAGTTCAGGAGCAGTTGAAAAAAATCCTCCTCCCTCCTCCATCACATGGGGGGGCTGACATGACCCATAGTGTCTTCCCAGTCAGAGCCACCAAGGTTTTACCGCTCTTAATCCAGCCATGTTCAGAGTTGAGCACGCCAGAGAGGAGAGGTCAGCGATTTATATTTTTCAATGTTTCTCCTCTGCTGGCCATCCTAATTATTTTTGCATGTATCGTCCTAAATTATTTGCACTGGTTATGGGCTCCCAGGGGCTGCAGGAGGGCCCCTGCCACCATCGTGTACATTCACCCTATTTATTGATGCTGGTGACCTGTCTTTGGTGCGAAATATGATGGCAAGTCAAAAAAATTTTTTAATTCTCACATGCACAAGCTTTTGCTCTGCATACACAATAACCAGTAGAATCTTCTGGATTTTTTTTTTTTTTACAGCTTTTTGTTGACCTTATGGGTGTGTTTGTATATCATTTCTGTAAGTATTTAAAATTTATAAAAAAAAAAAAAGAAAAAACTGAGATAACGTTATAGGCTCCATGCACACTGAAGCTCAAAAAAGCTTTTTCTGGACACCAGATTTCGGGCAGAAACGCTGGTTGAAAAAGTGCTTTTAACAGCGCTTTGTACTAGCGCTTTGTACTAGCGCTTGAGCGTTTATTAGCGTTTTTAATAAAAATACACAGAGGACATTCCAAAAATCCCAAAATCCATTAAAATAATAGAACGCCGAATGTACCAATGTAACAGTGTAATAGCGCTATCTGTATTGCGAGTAGATAGGGTCGTGACAGCACTTTGTGTTTATGATGTTTCTCTGACTTGCACAGTTGTATGTCTTGCATTTTTTTCAATAAAATCTTTTATGGAAAAAAAAAATAGAACGCCGAATGCCAATTAATGCGCGTTTATGAGCGTTTATCGGCGTTTGCCGTTTTTTGGTGGTGAAAAACGGCACTTTGAATGCGAATTTCTGGCGTTCAGAAAAAAGCCCATAAACTCCACTGCTCATTAGGCTGGGTTCACACTGCTGCGGGGGGAGATCCGGATGTGATTCGCACAGCAAATCACATCCGATCTCCGTAGCAATGCGAGTTCAGCCATACAGATAGTATGGCTGAATTCGCAGCGCTCCCGCAGCAAACTCGCACGGGACCCTTTTTTGGGTCCGCAACAGAATCGGATCGCATGGGGGTTCACACCATGCGATCCGATTCCTGTGCGAGTCGGCAGATCGCACTGCGATATGCCGACGGATCTGGGGGTGTCATTAACATAACATTGACACTCCCAGCCGTCCGCATAGGGCAGTGTGAACTGCCGGCGGGAGGTGTGCGATGCGGGAAAACGCCGCGGATTTGCGGCGTTCCCGCATCGCAGCGGTGTGAACCCGGCCTTAAAGCTAAAAAAACTTCCATGTGTGCATGGACACACAGGCTAACAGAGTGGAGTTTATGGGCTTTTAAAAACAAAATGCAGTTTATGAGCTCCAGTGTGCATGAAGCCATATAGCGCCGACTCCTGAAGAGCACGCGCTATGCGTTTTTCAAAGTTAAGGTTATACCTAAACTGCAGTTTGGTTTGGGTACAATTGTCTAAATTTGGACTTCAGCATCAGTCTGACTGGGCTATGAGATGTTCTGCCTGACCACAGGGGGCACTGTCTCTTCTGGCGGGTATGGAACTATGGTCTGGTTGGGTGCTTAAGTTACTCTCTCTCGGAGCCTGCCCAGTGGGAGTGGCGCTCTTGCTGTGCTTTCTGGAAGAGGGTATTTAAGATGTGGGCGTCACGTTGTTCAGTGTTCTGTCCAGAAGGATGTGCTGACTTCATGGTCCTGGTCCTCCTGACCAGCCCCCAGGAAGGCTATGGCCTGGGGTGCGGATCCACTCGATCTTGATGTCTCGAGGCTGGCTAGCCCGAGGCAAGGAAACTAAAGGAGGGTTTTGAGGTGGTTGGGTGCCGTCTCCGGTTTGGAGAGACCCAGGGGCGAACTCTTCAGAAGAAGACCACTTACGGTTTGGTTTCTTAGAGCCTGGAAGGGCTGAAGTAAGCAAGAGAATCTGGTCTTGTGGATATCGCCAAGCTGGCTGAAAGATCCAGGTTATCCCACGAGTGTTCTTTTATTAAGTTTAGTTTTCCTACGTGTTCTACAACAACGTCTGGCAGGGACTTATCTTGTATGTTCTATAACAACGTCTGTGGCAGAGACTTGTTCCTGAGTAAGCACCTTGTTGGCTGCTAGACCTTGTGAGAGAGGGACTATCCAACTTGAGTGAACATCCAGTTGTGAATGGCTATTCTTTGGATGCAGTCAAAGTAAGCAAGTTCTTCAATATTTGACTTTGACACTAAGAGTACCTGAACTTCCTTTCCAACCCTCTGATCCCAATTTAAGAGACTGTTCATTGTCTACGTTTTGTAAATAAAATCCATTCAAGTGGATCTGTTGTCAGTCTCGAGTTACTGGGCCAACTACCACGGGACACCCCTAGACATGAAGTGAGGAGAAAAGAGTAATGGTAAGCCCAAATCTAACCAGCAGCTCCTTCAGGGGTTAGTGCTACATTAAACAATTTTTGGCATAATAAGGTACAGTTCACCCACATACCAGGTTTATGGTTTGCTCATATAGCTGTGTGCTTACTTTTTAGGTATGCTCTGAATAAATTATTTCTGCATGTACATTACTGTGCAAAAGTTTTAGGCAGGCATAACGACATGCTGTAAAGTAAGAAGAATGCTTTCAAAATATATATTTTAATTGTTTTGCATTTTTTGTGGCACAATTAAAAATAATCTAAATCAAATTAATATTTTGTGTGATTATTCTTCAAAACGGCATCAATTTTTTTAGGTACACTTGCACACAGTTTTTGACGGAGCTTGGCGGGTAGGTTGTTTCAAACATCTTGGAGAAATAACCACAGATCTTCTGTGGATGTAGGCTGCCTCAAATCCTTCTGTCTCTTCATTTAATCCCAGACAGACTCTGAGATTAGGGCTCTGTGAGGGGGGAAACTATCACTTCCAGGACTCCTTGTTAGTTGATTTATTAGAGAGACTTAAATAGCACTGTCAGTTTACACAGCTCTTTACACATCTATTGTACATTCACATCAGTCTCTGCCTTCAAGGAGCTTACAATCTAAGGTCCCTAACTCACATTTGTATGTATATATATATATATATATATATATATATATATATATATATATATATATATATATATATATACCGTATATACTCGAGTATAAGCCGAGATTTTCAGCCTCTTTTTTGAGGCTGAAAGTGCCCCCCTCGGCTTATACTCGAGTCATCGCTGTCTGCCCGCTCGATCAGCGTGTCGAGCAGACAGACAGCGGCCATTCGATTCAAAAGCCGCGCCTCCGGCTCCGCCTTCGCCTGTGATAGGCGGAACACTGAATTTCCCAGCAGCCTGTGTTCCGCCTATCACGGACATCGTATCATCCTCGTACTACGGACGAGGATGATACGACGTCTGTGATAGGCGGAACACAGGCTGCTGGGAAATTCAGTGTTCCGCCTATCACAGGCGAAGGCGGCGGCGCAACTTTTGAACTTTACAATGGCCGCCGACGAAGAGGGCACGGGACGGCACGGCACAGGACGGGACGGGACGGGGGCAAGGCAAGGCAAGGCAAGGCAAGGCAAGGCACGACACGACACGGGACGGGACGGATGCAAGGAGGCAAGGCACGGGACGGAGGCAAGGAGGCAAGGCACGGGACGGAGGCTCGGGACAAAGGTAGGCTGGACACACACACACACACACACACACATACACACACACACACACATACACACACACACACACACACACACACACACACACACACACACGGATGGAGACACACACAGGGATGGATGGATGGATGGATGGAGACACACACACACAGGGATGGATGGATGGATGGATGGAGACACACACACACAGGGATGGATGGATGGATGGACACACACACACAGGGATGGATGGATGGATGGACACACAGGGATGGATGGACGGACACACAGGGATGGACGGACACACAGGGATGGACGGACACACACACAGGGATGGACAGGCATGTCTCACCCTCGGCTTATACACGAGTCAATAAGTTTGCCAGTTTTTTTGGGGGTAAATTGGGGGCCTCGGCTTATATTCGGGTCGGCCTATACTCGAGTATATACGGTATATATACACGGGCCAATTTAGACAGGTGCCAGTTAACCTACCATGTTTTTGGAGTTTGGGTGGAAGCCCGGGGACCCAGATGAAACCCACGCAGGCATAGGGAGAACATGCAAACTCCAAGCATGTAGTGCCATGGTTGGGATTCGAACCAACGACCCTAATGCTGCTAGGCAGAAGTGATAACTTACCCTCTGTACTGCCCATAGTTCTCAATGACATTGGTAGCATGTTTTGGGTCTTTGTCCTGCTGTAGAATACATTTGGGGTCAATCATACATCTCCCTGATGGTATGGCATGATGAATAAATATCATTTTTTTTTTTTTTTTTTTTTTTTATTCAATTAACAAAATGAAGAATACAGGCAAACTATTAACACTTCTATTTCTGAAAGCTTACAGCATTTTTCACACTTGCGTAAAACTTTTGTACTGTATGTACCGAAAATTAAATAAAAACTATTTCCTTTTTGCTTTGTTAAATAAACCATCGTTCTCTGTCCCTACACATACGTTGGTGATCAGGCCAATTAATACTAACCTATGTATGAAAGACTTGTAAAGTACACTTACTCCATCCAGTAACCCTGGAACTTAATTGAGAATATGAACAGTAGACAATCAACCAGAAGTCTCCATTATCCATCCCACCTGATGAAGGTACCCTGTACATACTTTTTTTTTTTTTTATTTCTTTGTGAAGAGTCATTTTGTTTCCGTTCTTGTTGAAATCGCAGTCCAATGTACATGTGTTAATAGGCATACCTTTTACTATCCACCATTTGTTCCTGTCGCAGGGATCCTGTGTAAATTTGCTTGACATGTCTGTGTTATTTTAGGAGCTATTAGAAAGTGTGTACAGCATTCTGTGGGACTTCTTTTTTAATTCCACATAATGTACCGAGAGCGCTCTGTAATCCCCAAGAAATTACCTGTCGCATCTTGTTGGAATTGTCTGACTATTTTTTTGTCAATGGTTACATTGTTCAGAGGTTAAGGAGAAGCATAATTGCTATGGGCATGATAGTGAATATAAAGCAAAATTTACACCCTGCATAGAGGTGAAAACTGCTTGGCATTTGGTTAAACGTGGTCTTCACACACATCAGATCAAAATGTTCAAATGTGCTCCATTTTGGAATGTGACTAGCAATGTGTCATGAGAGAAATATGGAAACTTATTTCAGATGTCCTTGTGAAAAGCCATTATGTCTGTTATGATTGCCCAATGGTTATAATTTTGAGTCACTAATTGGTTAGCGGCTTTGATTTATGTTGATAGGAAATGCATTAGACACAGAGGCCTTGTCATTTGTATTGTCTGTACGGACTTGGTCCCATTGGACAAAAAATGGCTACAAGTGCATCCTACAGGAAGGTTCACACCTTTGACAAATTTTTGCTATCCCCCTGGTTTACTGCAGGAGGTTGTAGCTGGGGCCCCTGGACATATATGGGTTGCTTTGTGGCTGATCTGGCTCAAAGTTAATGATTCAGAAAGTATTGACACCAGGCAACTTGCATTTTTAGGAGTATAGGAATGCATATTTATTTCTCTATTGACAAGTTTTTCTTTTTAGTTTTAGCTGCAAAATACTTGATTTTGTTGAAGAAAGTGGTATTTTTCCCACTAAGATAGCTGGTCACATGACCTTTGAAGGTATTACTGTTAAAGTGCAGTCACCTATAGTAGCCAATCAAAATTTACTCTGCAAAAGTAAAACCAATGTAGGATGGATTCTACTAGGTTGCCATCGATCACTTTAACTGATCTCTTTATTAAATGAGGAGGATATAAAGTATTACTGTTAAAATGGAACTAAAGGCCATAAAATACAAACAGGCTATTAATTGCAAAAGAGACTTGCAATAAAATACTTACCTGCCGGTTCGCAGTCCTCTGCAGAATGTGCATGTGCAGCTTGGTTTACATTTCGGACACAGTGCCAGGATGAATAACTCCCATGCATGATATCACTTCGCACCAGCTGATCAAGACGGCCAAAGACCAGGACCTGGAAGAGGCTGAGGAGAAAATGCTGGTGAGGGACCTCGTGGGCATCTGACCATTGTCGGCCCACTTGGCAACATGTTACACCCTAAATACTTTGTGTATAACCTGATCTTTGAAGGTTCAAATGGAAAGTTTATGATAATAATAAAATAAATTAGGACCAATAGACTGAAAAAAATGTATCCCACCTTGAGGGTCATTTGCTCAACTTCCCTCATTTAAAAAAAAAAAAACAAATTTTACAATTTCTAGTTTTGGTTGATAACATTTTGTGCAGCTAAAGCAGCAGACCATTGGTGGAATGATGTAAAATATTTAACAAAGCTGTAAAAACCAAATGTTTTCTTATTCTTTAACACACATTTTTCATGTTTCAGTACCTTGTGTATTAACCCTAAACCAGGATGGCACAGTTTGGGTAACCTTGGCA
Organism: Lithobates pipiens; assembly: GCF_037356315.1. NCBI lineage: Eukaryota > Metazoa > Chordata > Amphibia > Anura > Ranidae > Lithobates > Lithobates pipiens. The sequence goes on from NW_027507903.1 coordinate 183,298,987, forward strand.
AAGCCAATAAGAGCCTTGACACCAGGACAGGTGAGTACGGACATGATCCAGAAGTCTGCAATAAGATGCATGTACAATTCTAGGTATCCTTTGCAATAGGAGTGATACTACCTAAGGGTTAATTACTTCTAAAGCGATTTCAGTATTCTAAGGACATAGTTGAATATACAACTTTTTATTAAGAACAGAAACAAGTGGGGCTTTTCTACGTTTTCTAAAATCCCTGCAATATACATAGATCACCCAAAGGTGATTGTGTGTTTTTTATTTTTTTATTATAGATATTTGTATAGCACCAACAGTTTATACAGTGGTTTATATTCTAAATACGTACTATACTTGTCCTTTTACTCATGGATATATTATTTTTTAATTATTCATCAAGGGACATAAGATCAGTAGAATCAGCAATATTGGGCTATATTGCCTCCTTTGAGGAACTGGACACTGGCAAACCTAAAAGGCCTTTTGAACAGTACAACACCACCCTTTCCCATAATGCTCAAGTGGTTCGTGTGTGTGTGTGTGTGTGTGTGTGTGTGTGTGTGTGTGTGTTTTTTTTTTTTTTGTTGTGTAACCTAGGAGGATTGATGTCTTTTCTTAGCTTGAAAAGTATATCCATTAGTTGTAGACCTATTTTCTTAAAGATTCTTGATTTATGTTGCTGAGCTGGAATTTGATATGCAGTATCTGGATTGGCTAATCTTTGGCACCATCTTGGAGGCCATACCCAGTATTGTGGGGCTAGCATGTAATCCCTGCCTCCACTTGACTTCTATCAAATCTTCCTAACTCTCAGGAAAGACCAACAGATACTCATGCTCCCCTGGAAGAACTCTTGGGTCAAGAAGTCATTGATGTTTCTCAAATAGAGATACATAAACCTGTTTGTCATTTTCAAAGCCAAAGGGCCCTCTGAATATCAAGATGCTCAACGGGGTTGATTTACTAAAACTGGAGAGTGCAAAATCTGGTGCAGCTCTGCATGGTAGCCAATCCTGATTCTGATTTCAGCTTGTTCAATTAAACTGTAGCCAAAAACAAAACTGGAAACTGATTTCTTTGCAGAGCTGCACCAGATTTTGTGCTCTCTAGATATAGTAAATCAATCCCTTGTCTTTTAAGGGAATTGTTTTTGCATGGGATCCAACAGATTGGTCCATGCCCACCTCCATACAGGAGACTGTGTGGTCATCATGGATGCATAATTGCATGCCCCCCCCATTTTCCAGCACCTCCCAAAGCTTTGTTTTTTCTGTGGGACAAAACATTACTAGTTTGTTGCCCTTTCTTTTGGTCTGTCTTCTGGAACACTTCAGTACTGTCTGTGATGCTTCTTTCTCTTCTTCTTCTTTTTTCTTCTTCTTCTTTTTTCTTCTTCTTTTTTCTTCTTCTTTTTTCTTCTTCTTTTTTCTTCTTCTTTTTTCTTCTTCTTTTTTCTTCTTCTTTTTTCTTCTTCTTTTTTCTTCTTCTTTTTTTCTTTTTTTCTTCTTTTTGCACTAACCTACAACATAAAATACTTTTGTTCTGCACACCTGTGGGACATAATTTCTCACAACTGGATCATGCTATGGAAGACCTCAATGTCTTAAGTCTTAAAGCGGTGTTCCGCCACCAAAAAAATAAAATGAATAAAATCCAGCAGCTACACATACTCCAGCTGCTGGCTTTTAACAATAGGACACTTACCTCTCCTGGAGTCCAGCGATGTTGGCACCGCAGCTGAGGTTTCCATCAGCTATCGGGTGCTGCCACCACCATTGCAGGTAAGGGTACCCTGCAGTTTAGCCTTACAGCTTCATGCTGGCAACCCTACTGTGCATGCGTGAGGCTCCGCTTCTCTCTCCTACTGGCCCGGTGACGGGGAGCCCCACGATGATGCTGCGGCCTGGACTCCCAGAAGTGGGAACAAGATACCCCCCCGAAAGGTGCCAATTGTGGGACCAGAGGGGGAGAGGAGACAAATGAGCAGAAGTTCCACTTTTGGGTGGAGCTCCACTTTAAATGGAATTTCAAAATGATTCAGGAAAGGAAAACTTTAAACTAAGATTGATATTTCTAGATGGTTGCAACTCAATGTTTTGGCTGCTTGGGCAAGGCTCACCAACCCAGCCTATAATTGGGCAAATATTTTCTTCCATTCTGAAAAGTTCTTATGGCAGATGCCAGCCTGACAGACTGAGGAGGCGTTTTGGACACCGACAGTGTTAGGGAAGGTGATCAACGGCTGAAGCTCTGTATGATTCCTCTAAAGCTGAACTCCGTCATCAGATCCAGATTCAGTAAGACAGCAGTGGCATACATCAGTCATCAGGGAGGAAGCGGAAGTGTTACTGTGGAAAGTCAAGTGGAGCGGATTCTGTCTTGGGCAAAAATTCATGTCCCAACATTGTTTGCTGTCCATATTTCTAGTGTTGCCAATTGGCAAGCAGTTTACCTTGATTATCACCCCCTGAACTTGAGAGACTGGTCTCTTCACCCAGAGATGTTCTCAGGACTTGTGTCTCAGGTGGTGGATGCCAGATGTTTCCCTCCTAGCCTTCACGTTCAACAACGAACTGGACATGTTTGTCTCCAGGTACAGGAATCTGCTGGCTGAATCTGTGGATTCACTGGTTGCACCTTGGGATCAGTACTGCTTGATCTATGCCTTTCTTCCTCTGAAGCTCTTTTATCTGTTCTTCAGGATCATGATGTAGGGCTTTTTGGTGATTTTTTTTTTTCACTGTGCCAAACTAACCCAGATGAGCATGGTACTCTCACCTCATCAGATTCCTGGCAGACACCTCATGGGCCCTTCCTGATCATCTGTATCCTCTGTTTCAAGGACCAATCTACCACCCTGCTTTTCAGTCATTGATTTTGATGGCATGGCTGTATAAACCCAGGTTACAAGAGTTGGAGATATTCTGTCTCAGTCATTCATACACTCCTTAGGGCTAGGAAGTCCACGTAACGCAGAGTCTACACATCACACCACCATTTTTACAAGAACATGACTGCCTTCATATCTTTTTGCAGACCATATGCAAGTCGCAACAGTTTGAGACAAAAATGTAAGAGTGCCAGATTTGTACATGATTTTGTTCAGATTATCATGAAGTCATCTTTGAGTATTCTAAAAGCATTCCTTTTGTTTACATTGCAAGTTTTCAATTTTCTAACTCCTGTTTATGTTGCTTACATGCCAGTTTGCGGTCTTCTACAAAGGGGAAGAATGTCTTGGAAGTGGGAAGATTGTGAGACTGGGGCCTTCATTGTACGTCTTACAACAGTGTGAAGAGAGAATGAAATCTGCGGCGGCAGCAGCGGCGGCGGCGGCAAACGTGTCAGCAGAGACTTTTAAAGCTTTGGATCCACTAACCTGACTGCTGCAA